>NC_067416.1:44041017-44365149 GCF_009764475.1 Pristis pectinata | reverse complement strand
TCAACGGACCCTCCTGTGTGACGTTGCAACAGTTCAGCCCCGCCCTATCGTTCCTGCAGCCTGGTGGAAACGCGTTTTCGACTCGGTACACAGGTTGGCTCACCCGTCCATCAGATCGACTGTCCAACTAGTGCCAGCAAGTTCATCTGGCACGGCCTGCGCAAACAGGTCAGTGAGTGGGCCAAGACTTGTCTGCACTACCAGACATCAAAAATCCAACGACACACCAAGGTCCTGCCACAGCAGTTCGAGCCTACCTGTAGAAGGTTCGACCACATTCATGTTGACCTCGTTGATCCCCTGCCTGTTTCAAGAGGAGTGCGGTTCCTCCTTATCAATGTGGACCGGTTCATGAGGTGGCCAGAGGCAACCGCTCTGTCAGACATCACGACCGATACCAGCGCCTGGGCGCTGCTCACAACTTGGGTCTTGCGCTTTGGTGTTCCGGCCCACATCACTTCAGACAGAGGCACCCAGTTTACCTCCAGCCTATGGTCTGCATTAGCGAACATGCTAGGAACGCAGCTGCACATCACCACGGCCTACCACCCTCAGTCTAACAGGTTGGTAGAACGTTTCCACCGCCATCTGAAATCAGCCCTGATGGCCCGCCTGAAAGGTCCTAACTGGGTCGATGAACTTCCTTGTGTCCTGCTCAGCATACGCACTGCCCCCAAGGAGGATCTCCACGCTTCATCAGCTGAATTCGTGTACGGCGTGCCCCTGGTCGTCCCAGGGGAGTTCATACCCCCCCCTTAGGGGGCAAGAGGAACAACCCACGGCAGTCTTAGGAAGACTACACAAGAGGCTCGGCAGCTTGGCACCGATTCCCACTTCATGACATGATCAGTCCCCATCCTGTGTGCCCAAGGACCTACGAGACTGTAAGTTCATTTTTGTTCGCAGGGGCACACCATGGGCACCGTTGCAACAACCATACAAGGGGCCGTTCCGGGTCATCAGAAATAATGGGTCCACCTTTATTTTGGACATTGGGGGCAAGGAAGAAGTCTTCACGATGGACAGCATCAAACCAGCCCATTTAGTCCTACAACAACCGGTCGAGGTCCCAACACTGCGACGCAGAGGCCGACCACCCAAGCAACAGCTAGCACAGCCCGTGAACTTTGGGGACCGTATCACCGGTTCTGGGGGGGTTGTGTGGTGACTCACCGTCTGCACAAGCAAACCGGCTCGGCGGTCGGGGCACGTGTTGTCAGAGCGGCGAGGCCCAAGATGGCGCTGGGCCTTCGTCTTCCCCGGGTGATGGGGGAGAACCCGCGCACGCGAAAAGTTTTGATGACGTAACGCATACGTCATTTCCGTTTTCGGACGTAGGGAACTGCGCCGCTTAAAAGGCCCACACAAGGCGGGTAAATAAATCAGTTTTGTTCCACAGCTTGCAGACTTTTGTCTTTATTCTCGCATCGCGGTAGCAGCCGCTACACATTATGATTTTTCAATAAATCTAGTCAAGCACATTAGATACTCAGACATGGTTAAAATATGAACCTGAGGAAAAATAATTTTTAAAGATCTCAATTTTCCCATTGGTTACTAATCCCCTGAAGTAAATGAACTATGCAATCTACTGCCAGAAATTGCCACCATGACCAGTGCCAAACAGCACTTATCTGGGCCGATGTCGCTGACCCTCGGCACTCAAGACTTGAGTGAGTCCAAGGAGGTGCAGTCATGAGGCCTCAACCTCAGAGCGTCCAGACAGCCTTTGAAAGGAGGCAGAACTAGGGCAGATGTTCGGATACATTTGTAGATTATTAAAAATAGCAAAATAGTTTAAAATATGAAAACGTGAAAGCAATAAAAAATGAAGTTAAATTAAATTAATGTAAAACATATTTAAAATACTTCCCCATTCTGCAGACCAAGAACCTCCACTGGAATGAATGAGCTAACCAGCCTATCCCAGGTTTTGACTGGAGAGGTCGATGGTCCAACACATCACTGGGAATCCCAGCAAATGCAGGCTCTGCTACTGAATTCCATCTGAAGATGCCAAACTGAGCGTCACACAGAGACATAAGAAATTCCGCAGATGCGGGAATCTGGAGCAATACACAAAAAGTGCTGGAGGAATTCAGCAGGCCAGGCAGCATCTATGGAGGGAAATAAACAGTCGACGTTTTGGGCCGAGCGTCATTCTGTTAGTCACCAACTTCTACCTTTGATAGTGCATATATGGAACTCATAAAAGCCAGCAGATCTAACTGGACAACTCAACTCCAGCTCAGGAGTTTTCATCCCAATGTTATCCCATTGATCACTATTTATCTATGTTCATATTTGGTTCCTGTTTGCATTTTTAATGTTTAAGTTCCCTCTATTTATGCTCTGGTGGACAGCTTTCCTAATGATTAATGATTGCTGATCACTTCACTAATCACACCATCAGGCAGAGTGACAATGGAATCAATGGAAGTGTAAAGCAAGTGGAGTTTATAATGGTCAGCTGCAGCCTCCCGAGATGGTGTAAAGGAGTGTTGTTTTCATCGTAACATTGCAGGGTTTAAGTGACTGGGGGTAATTGTACTTTCTATCAGCTACAGTGAATTTCCTCGCCAATTTATGTATCCTTAATTATTGTGTCGAAATGTAGTTACCTTTCCTCTGCGGTTCAGAAGAGACCCGCCAGCCTAGTCATAGAGATATACACATGGAAACAGACCATTCGGGCCTACTCGTCCATGTCGACCAAGTCACCTACCTCAGCAAGACCCATATGCCAGTGTTTTGCTAATATCCCTCTAAACCTTTCCTGTCCATATACCTTTCAAAATTCCTTTCAAACATCGGAATTCTACCTGCCTCTATACCTCTGACCACTGGTTCCATATACCCACCACCCTCTGTGTGAAAAGGTTGCCCCTCAGATCCCTTTTAAATCCTCCCCTCTCATATTAAACTAATGCCATCTAGTTTTAGGCTCCCCTACCCTGGGAGAAAGACTGTGACTATTCACCTTATCTACGCCCCTCGTATATAAGGTCACACCTCAGCCTCCAGGGGAAAGGCTCCAGACCATCCAGTTTCTCCTTATAACTCAAGTCCTCCAGTCCTGGTAACATCATCTGACACTCCAGAGAAAACAAATTTATCGAACCTTTCCCTATAGCTAATACCCTTCCAGCTTAAAAGACATCCTCCCGCAAGCCCTCAAGCAAGGCGACCTGAACTGCACACAATACTTCAAGTGCCATCTTACCGAAGCTCACTTACCATAATGTAACATTACATTCCCATCTCTTGTACTCAGTGTCCTGATGATGAAGGCAAGTATGCCAAATGCCTTCTTCACCATCCTATCTACTTGTGTTGCCACTTTCAGGGAACTATGCAGAACACAAACAGGTCTTTTGGCCCATGATGTCTGTGGCATGGTGCCTAATTAAGCTAATCACTTCTGCCTGCACATGATCCACATCCCTCCATTCTCTGCATATTCATGTGCTTATCTAAAAGCCTCTTGCACGCCACTATCATATCTCCTTCCACTACCACTTCTGGCAGTGTGTTCCAAGCATTTACCACTCCCTGTGTAAAAAAACTGTCCCTCACATCCCCTTTAAATCCCCCGCCCGTCCCCCCCACACACACAATTTAAATATATGCCTTCTAGTATTCGACATTTCTACCCAGGGGAAAAAAAGCTTCTGGCTGTCTACCCTATCTATGCCTCTCATAATTTTATAATCTTCTATCAGATCTCCCTTCAGCTTCTGACACTCCAGATGTATCTAACCTCCGGGCAGCATCCTGGTAAATCTCTTCTGAACCCTTGCCAAAGCCTCCACATCCTTGCTGTAATGAGGCAACCAAAACTACACACAATACTCCAAGTGCGGCCTAACGATAGTTTCATACAACTGTATCATGACTTCCTGACTTTTGTGCTCAATGTCCCGACCAATGAAGGCAAGCCTCCTTTCCCACTCTCTATTTGCGTGGCCAATTCCATAAGGTATGGACTTGGATCCCATGATCCTTTTGTAGACCAATGCTGTTAAAGGTCCTGCCATTAATTGTATATGTTTCCCTTACATTTGACCTCCCAAAGTGCAACACCTTGTACTTGCCCCATTCTGCAGACCGAGAACCTCCATGAAATGAATCAACTCACCAGCCTATCCCGGGTTTTGACTGGAGAGGTGGATGGCCCAGCACATCACTGGGAATCCCAGCGAAAGCAGGCTCTGCTACTGAATTCCATCTAAAGACGTCAAACTGAGCATCATTCGGTTAATCCCAAACTCCCACATTCGATAGCACATAAATAGAACTTATCTCCACCTGCCATTTCTCCGCACATAACTGTAACTATATGCTGCTAAGATAACCTTCTTCACAGTCCACAGCTCCGCTGATTGTTAAACCTAATTGTACCCGTCTGCCTCTCTGTTCTACAACACTCTCCACGGCCCAGCCATTCACTGTGTAGGTCCAGGTCTGATTGATCTTGCCAAACAGCAGCACTTTCCACTTTCCAATTTGATCTATGTCCTATCATAATTTTAGATAACCTTCTTCATTGTCAATGATACCACCAATTTTGGTGTCATCTGCAAAGTTAGAGTCAAAGAGCATCCCCTTCAGCCCAACTCATCCATGCTGACCAAGACGCCTATTTAAGCTGGTCCCACTACCCCGTGTTTGGTCCATATCCCTCTAAACCTTTCCTATCCATGTACCTGTCCAAATGTCTCTCAAATGTTGTTTTAGTACCCACTTCTACCACTTTCTCTGGCAGCTCGTTCCACAAACGCACTACACTCTGTTAAGAAATTGACCATCAGTTCCCCTTTAAATGTTTTGCCTCTCAACTTAAACCTGTGCCCTCCAGTTTTTGATTCCCCTTCACTGGGGAAATATACATACAGCATGGAAACAGGCCCTTCTGAACAAGTTGCTACCTGAGCTGGTCCCATTTGCCTACATTTGGCCCAAATCCCACGAAAAAGTTCCTATCCGTATACCGGTTCAAATGTCTTTGAAACGTTATAATTGTACTCGCCTCTGCCACTTCCTCACAGGTTCCTGAGTTCCGCGTAGCAGCATTGAAGTCGCGAACGTCCATGGAGTCTGACACGGGCACATTTGCCCGCTGAGTTTAAGGGCAGAACACGGTTGGGCGCAGCTGAGGCGCCGGATATTCTCAGTATCCGACCTGTCAGCCTTACACCAGCAGGACAAGTATAGATGGCTGCACCCGGTTCATTTCGCTGACATAATGGGAAAGGTAAATGAAGATAAACATTTTTTCCGCAATTGAAACATGTGAACGTTAGATCATATGAAAGAGGAGCAGGAGGAGGCAAAATGCTCTGAGCCAGCTCCACAA
Organism: Pristis pectinata; assembly: GCF_009764475.1. Taxonomy (NCBI): domain Eukaryota; kingdom Metazoa; phylum Chordata; class Chondrichthyes; order Rhinopristiformes; family Pristidae; genus Pristis; species Pristis pectinata. Next base: position 44,359,793 of record NC_067416.1, on the reverse strand, counting down.
TTGAATAAGATCATAGTTATAGCATACCCACACGCAATGATCCCTGTAGTTGTCAATGCGTGTGGGTATACTATGTCAATTTCCCACCTTAAATCGATTGAATGACTTCGCCTCCGTAGCTCTCTAGGGTTGAGAATGCCAAAGATTGACGACCTCCAAATGAAGAAATTCCTCCTTATCTTCATCCGAAATGGGTGGCCCCTTATTCTCAAACTGGTTCCAGATATCCCCGCCAAAGCAACCATCCTCTGAACACCATCCTGTCAATCCCCCTCAGAATTTTATACGTTTCAATACGATCCTTGTCATTACTCCAGATTCTAATGGGCAGAAGCCCAACCTGTTCAACGTTTCTTCATAGGTCAACTTCGTCTTCCCATAAATCAACTTGGTAAACCTTCTCTGCACCATCTCCAGTGTAAGCACATACTTCCTTAAATATGGAGACCGTACTCCAGATGTGGCCTCACCAGCATTCTGTAAAGTTGCATCAAAACTCCCCTACTTTTTACATACCATACTCATTGCACAATAAGTTATCCCAGTTAAATGTGACTTAAATCGTTTTAGTAACTTCTACTTTGAAATAATTTAAATTTATTTCAACTTTTAAAATATCTCCACCAGACATTTAGAAGCAGCTGAAAAGGCCTTTGACGGCATGTTTTATGAAAAGCCGTCGGGGTGGAGAGGAATAGGGGCCTTATAGCCGAACATTTCGCCTCACGCAATCTGAGGCAGCGACATGTGGACTCGATTTGTCTCGCTGTGTCGTAAAAGATTAATGGGGCCGCAGGATCAATGCAGGTGACCAGCTGGAAAGGGAGTTGGAGAATATAAACGGACAGCATATTCATTGTCGCCTATTTTGGAGTCAAATTCACATAGCCGGATTAGCAGTGATAACTAAAGCTAAACTTTCAGTTAACAATCAGTTGTAAAGATTTGACTGAGAAAGACAAGTCACGAAATTCCTTCCGCTTCCTCGTCCAACTGACTACTGCCAGCTTTTCTGGTCATTTTTTCAACCATTGTCAGGATAACTTGGAAACTAGAAGGCGTGTCCTTAAGTGTATTGGCGCTCGGCTTAGAATTTGGGCGAAATTTAACATCGGCCATAGTGATGGTAACGTAATGCAAAATCCGGCCGTGTAAATCGAAACGTTTTTGAAATTTCAAAGGGGAACAATGAAAGAATTCAAGGCAAACTGTGAAAAGACTGTCCATTACAATAGAACTCTGTAACATTTCCATCAACATAGAGTAAAGCAAGTGATTCAGATTTATAGATTGTAAAGGGTGTTACTTACGGGTCCAGGTGGCCTTTAAAGGAATATGAAGGCCTCTGGGTTTATAGAGCTGCATTGGTGAAAACTGTGCTGTTGCCGATCTAAAGTGCTTATCAAACATGGCTGAAGCCATGTGGAGGCATTGGGTGTAATTCTGCATACCTATTCCACTAAAACTAGCAATAAACAATGCATGACAGAACGTATTGAGGGTGAACTGCCAGAAGTGTGGTCAATAATCAATGCTGCTGCCAGAAACCTGCATGTTCGCAGTGTCATTGCCCGCTGTCTCCAGATGCACGATATCTAATGCATTTAAGGTTAGAGGGGGTAAGTTCAAAGAAGATATGCAGGTTAAGTTTTTCCACAGAGAGTGGCGAGTGCCTGGAATACGCTGCCGGGGTGGTAGTGGAGGCGAATACGATACAGGCTTTTAAGCAACACAAAAGGCTCTGGAGGAACTCAACGGGACAGCTAGCATCTATGGAGGAAAATGGAAACGCCGACTGTCCATTTCCCTCCATTGATGCTGCCTGACCCGCTGAGTTCCTCCGGTGCTTTTTGTATTGCTCCATAATCTCGCATCTGCAGTCTCTTGTGTCTCTACATGCGTCTATGAGGCTGTTAGATCGGCACGGAGAATGGAGGGATATGGACGTGTAGGCAGAAGTGACTGGTTTGCGTAGGCGTTTAATTACTAGTTTAGTTAGTTCGGCGCAACATCGTGGGCCGAAGGGTCTGTTTCTGTGTTGCTCCATGTCATATGTTCCAGTGCTGCAGGGACCAAAGTCACTGAAATGTGGCAGCAATGGTTTCTGGGAGAAACATCGGCCGCAGCAAAGTACATGTCTTGGAAAGAAGGGGTACTCGACCTACCACGGCCAATATATTTCCACTCTTCGTGGAAGAACCTGACCATTGCCCAGAATTTTGCGCTCAACTGCGATGGAAGGGCGTCCGCTGTACACTTGGCGACAAGCTCCTCCCATTAACTGCAGACGTCAAAGCACACAGTTGCCTGAATGCAGCCTGCAGCGGCGCGGGGAAGCGGCCGCAGCACATATGCAGCGCTGGTAAGCAGGCAAGAGAACAGCAAGGCTCTTCGATCGGTCAAATTAAAGATGAGGTCACTTGGAATCTGAGGATGTACAAATTAGGCATAGCTCATGCAGAGAAAAGGAAATAAAGGCCGGAAGATATTTGGGATTCAATCGCCAACAAGGAAGGAGACCTCAAGCATAAAATAAATGTGAGGTGGATCTATCACCTGCCCCTGAAGTCAGCAGCCCAAGGGAGGAATTACTGACAAAAAAAAATTGGCTTAAAGATATTCATTTTAGAGCCGAGCTCTGACAACGAAGGGATGTGGAAGAGGGATACCGGGAAATGATAGAAAATGGGATATGACCTAGTTTTGAGGTGTTTTGGAACACCCATTATTTACATAATGTCATAATGACAGACAGTGGGTATTTCATGAGCCTCTTCAACTCCTCTCTGAACTTACTCTGGGTCATTGCGTACGTGCCCGTGTTAATGCAGCAGCTCAAAAGAAGCAGCATGTTTCCACTTTCTTCCAAGATAAACTTGGGGTCATTGAAATTAAAACCAGTGAAGTAAGAACCGTCTGTAAACCGCACATATACAACATTCACGACGTAGGTCGTCCATAACAGGATGAAGTTTCCCGATATAATAAAAAGTAATAGTATGGACTTTTTGCGGCTCTCCATCTCTGGGTCATTCTGCCTCTCCCCATTGTTAGAAGCCCTGAGTCTCCTGCGGGCTCTACTGGCAGCCAGAATGAACCTGACTGTCAGTGCATTGAACAGCACAATGAGGAGGAACGGGATGCAAGGAGTTAAAACACGATCGAACCAATCGAAAGCTGTCCATGCAAAGGAAGCATAAAATAATAACTTAATTCTGCAAAACCAGGGTACATCGTTAATCACATACAGGGGTTCATATACAAAGTACCAGGGAATGTTTTTTAAGCACCCCATTGCGCAAACCACGCATATGACCACACGCGCAGTTTTGCCGGTGCAGTATTTGGTTTTCAAATTCTGGCAACAAATGGCTACAAATCGATCGAAGGTGAAAGCGACCGTTAACCAGACGGAGCAGTCCCTGGATGAATAAATGATCACGGTGCTCATACTGCAGACGGGAGTGATGGACAGGAAACTCACCGGCATGTAAATACCGTTGATTGGATTCAAGATCAAAGCGGTGACAACAACCAGGAGGTCCGTGACGGCCATCGACACCAAATACCGAGTGATACACTTGGAGAGACCGCACTTTCCCTGGGGCAAGATCACAATGGACAAAAGGTTCGCTGTTTAGATCGAGAGAGAAAAATAGCAAGGAAATACATGATCAGATATTGGAGCAGTTGTCGCCAGCTTTGAAAATATAATGATACAATCACAGCTGACCTTATCTCCTAAAATGTATTTGAATAAACTTCTAGAGTAGAATTTCCAGAAATTTCGAATCACAATTATGCTTATATTTCGTTTACTTTGAAATTCCAAGTGTCATCAATATTCCAATGAGATTCGTGGTAAACTGAAGGGGTTTCAGGGACAATGTATTGGGCTTGATGATAGAATTTCCTCCTCTTTTTTTCGTTCTTTTAACTCCTCTCTTGCTTCTTGGAATGCTGGCGAGTATTGTAATGTTTTACTGAGCGGCAGCGATAGCATTTTTTTTAATTTGCCCTGAATTTGTTTCCCCGGTTTCGCTGGTCCCTTCCTCAGCGGAAGCTCTCCGTCACTGAGTACAACATCTCCAGTCTCTTGGCCTCGTTTCGAGTGGGAAACCTAAAACTAGCACAGTATTCTACCTCCGACCTAACTCAAAGAAAATATGACGCAATTTAAAACACATTTACGTCTGATTAAGTTCCCAAGTGGACCGGAAAACAGAAAACTGAGAAACGGAACTATATCAAAGTGATCACCAGGTTCAGTGTAATCAATAGAGTTGATCTCCGATGAAAGAAAATGCGCTGACCGGCGGAATTAAACAGCGCGGTACATAAAAGTAGCTTCTGGTGCAGCGTCAGACAGGCGACAGTGCGGATGCAGAGAACCAGTCGGATGAAAACAAGTGAGGAACGCCTCTGGAGAGAAGATCCATACGGATAGAGATTCGACGAAGTTCTGAGGAATAAAAGGTGGCCAGCCTCAGTCATAAACCCTAAAGTATGTCGTACAAACAACATCGAGATTCACCTACAATTCAGTTCCTCGTTACCTTGGAGGAAGGAGGGTTGTTGAGGAGCATACAATTCGACGTCGTCAATTAATGGGAATTTTAACATGCGGCAGTACCATCATAATGGAAGCCAAGGCTGAGGTTGAGGAATGAAAATGAACACCCCAGTGACCAAAGATCCAAACTGAGGGTTCTGTCGATTGAAGAAAATGGGCATTGCTCTTTATTGTTTAGGCTAAGATTTCTGATAAATTATAACTAAATTTGGAATAAAGAATTTTGGGCACAAGAAAAAACATCTCTTTGGTTATGTTACAACATCTTCAGCAACTCAACAGCACGAGGAGGAAAATGGAAAATAATCATAATTTATCACCATTTCCATAGGTAGGGAAAGGAATGAGGTCCTGAAAAGAGACTATAGAGAATTAGGAAGGAAGTTGAGAAACAGGACCTCAAAGGTAGTAATTTCCGGACTACTGCCTGTGCTAAGCGACAGTGGAGAACAGAATGAGGAGGAGGTTAAATGCGTGGTTGAGGGATTGGAGTAAGGAACAGGGATTCGGTTTTCTGGATCATTGGGGCCTCTTATGGAGCAGGTATGACCTGTTCAAAGAGGACGGGTTGCACTTGAATCCCAGGGGGAACAACATACTGGCGGGGAGGTTTGCTAAGGCTACTGGGCAGAGGTTAAGCTAGAATTGTTGGGGGGTGGGATCCGTACTGCAGAGACTGGGGAAGAGGTGCTTGGCTCTCAAATAGAGGAGTCTAGGTGTAAGTACCATAGGCAGGTGATAGAGAAGGGACGTGTTCAGACAGGCTTGAGATGTGTCTATTTTAACGCAAGGAGTGTTGTGAACAAGGCGGATGAGCTTAGAGCTTGGATCGATACTTGGATCTATGATGTGGTGGCCATTACGGAGACTTGGATGGCTCCGGCGCTGGAATGGTTGATTCAAGTGCCAGGTTTTAGATGCTTCAGGAAGGACAGGGAGGGAGGCAAGAGAGGTGGGGGAGTGGCACTGTTGATCAGAGATAGTGTCACAGCGAAGAGGTGGACGTTGTGGAGGGATTGTCTACGGAGTCTCTGTGGGTGGAGGTTAGGAACAGGAAGGGGTCGATAACTGTGCTGGGTGTTTCTTATAGGCCGCCCAATAGTGATAGGGTTATTGAGGAGCAGATAGGGAAGCAGATCCTAGAAAGGCGTGATAATAACAGAGTTGTTGTGATGGGGGATTTTAATTTCCCAAACATCGATTGGCATCTCCAGACAGTGAGGAGTTTAGATGGGGTGGAATTTGTTAGGTGTGTTCAGGAAGGGTTCTTGACACAGTATGTAGATAGACATACAAGTGGAGAGGCTGTGCTTGATTTGATATTGGGAAATGAACCTGGTCAAGTGTCAGATCTCTCAGTGGGTGAACATTTTGGTGATAGTGATCATAATTCTATCTCCTTTACGTTAGCACTGGAAAGGGATAGGAACAGACAGGCAAGAAAGGTGTTTACTTGGAGTAAAGGGAATTATGAGGCTCTCAGGCAGGAAATTGGAAGATTAAATTAGGAACAGATGTTTTCTGGTAAAAGTACGGAAGATATGTGGCAAATATTCAGGGGGTATTTGTGTGGAGCTCTGCATAGACATGTTCCGATGAGACAGGGGAGTCATGATAGGATACAGGAACCGTGGTGTAAGAAGGCTATAATAAATCTAGTCAAAAGGAAAAGAAAAGCATACAAAAGGTACAGAGAGTTAGGTAATATTAGAGATCTGGAGGAGTACAAGGCTAAAAGGAAGGAACAAGAAAGAGATTAGCAGAGCTGGAAGGGGACATGAGAAGGCCTTGGCGGGCAGGATTAAGGAAAACCCCAAGGCGTTCCACAAGTATGTGATGAGTAAGAGGATGAGATGCGAAAGGATAGGGCCTATCAAGTGCAGTAGTGGGGAAGTGTGTATGGATCCAGAAGAAATAGCGGAGGGACTTAATGAATACCTTACATCAGTATTCACCACGATTAAAGATATTGGGGATTGTAGTGGGGACTTGCAGTGGCCTGAAAGGCTTGAGCATGTAGATATTAGAAAAGTGGTGGTCTTGAAACTTTAGGGAAGCATCAAGTTAGATAAGTTGCCGGGACCTGTTAAGATGTACCCCAGGTTGCTGTGGGAAGTGAGAAAGGAGATTACAGAGCCTCTGACGATGATCTTTGCATCATCGATGGAGACTGGGGAGGTTCCAGAAGATTGGAGGGTTGTTCCCTTATTCAAGAAGGGGAGTGTAAGGTAGCCCAGGGAATTATAGACCAGTGAGTCTTACCTCAGTAGTTGGTAAACTGATGGAGAAGATCCTGAGAGGCAGGATTTATGACCATTTGGAGAGGGATAATATGATTAGGAATAGTCAGCATGGCTTTGTTGAGGGCAGGTCCTGCCTTACGAGCCTGATTGAATTTTTTGAGGATGTGACTAAGTACATCGATGAAGGGAGAGCAGTAGATGTAGTGTATATGGATTTCAGCAAGGCGTCTGATAAAGTACCCCATGCGAGGCTTAAGGAGAAGGTGAGGAGACATGGGATCCAAGGGGACATTGCAGTGTGGATCCAGAACTGGCTTGCCCACAGAAGGCAAAGAGTGGTTGTTGAAGGGTCGTTTTCTGAGTGGAATTCGGTGACCAGTGGTGTACCTCAGGGATCCCTTCTAGGACCCTCACTCTTTGTGATTTTTATAAACGACCTGGGTGAGGAAATGGAGGGGTGGGTTAGTAGGTTTGCGGATGACACTAAGGTTGGGGGTGCTGTGGGTAGTTTGGAGGGCTGTTAGAGGTTACAGAGGGACATAGATAGGATGCAGAGTTGGGCTGAGATGTGGCAGATGCAGTTCAACCCAGATAAGTGTGAAGTGGTTCATTTTGTAGGTCAAATATGTTGGAGGAATATAGTCTTAATGGTAGGACTCTTGGCAGTGTGGAGGATCAGAGGGATCTTGGGGTCCGAGTCCATAGGACGCTCAAAGCGGCCGTGCAGGTTGACTCTGTGGTTAGGAAGGCGTATGGAATAGAATTTAGGTGCCGTGAGGTATTGTTGCAGCTGTATAGGTCCCTGGTCATACTCCACTTGGAGTATTGTGCTCAGTTCTGGTCGCCTCACTACAGGAAAGATGTGGAAGCCATAGAGAGGGTGCAGAGGAGATTTACAAGGATGCTGCCTGGAATTCAGTGCGTGCCTTATGAAAGCAGGTTGACGGAACTTGACCTTCTCTCCTTGGAGAGACGGAGGATGAGGTGGGACCTGATATACGTATATAAGATGATGAGAGGTATTGATAGGGTAGATAGTCAGAGCTTTTCCCCAGGGCTGAATTGGTGGCCACAGGAGGACATAGGTTTAAGGTGCTGAGGAGTAGATATAGAGGAGATGTCAGGGGTAAGTGTTTCACTCAGAAAGTGGTGAGTGCTTGGAATGGGCTGCCGGCAACGGTGGTGGAGGCGGATACGATAGGGTCTTTCAAGAGACTGTTAGATAGGTACATGGAGCTGAGCAAAAAAGAGGGCTGTGAGTAAGCCTAGTAATTTCTAGGGTAGAGACATGTTCGGCACAGCTTTGTGGGCCGAATGGCCTGAATTCTGCTGTAGTTTTTCTATGTTTCTATGTTTCTATGCTTCCACCAGAATTCTGGCCAATTTCATTTGAAACAGACGTCTACAGCAACAGCAACGTACATTTGCCGAACAATCTGGGTAGAACAGACACCCAGCCATCAGTGACATTACATTAAACGAAACAAATAACAAATCATAGCAACAAATGCTTTAAACCCCGATGAATGGAAAGTGCAATAAACAGTACTTCAGTTGAAATCTTGGAAAGAAGAGACAATGTTTCGGAGACATAAGAGACTGCAGATGCTGGAATCCGAAGTAAAAAAACGAAAAAAAAACTGTTGGAGAAACACACCGGATCCAACAGCATCTGCTAGGGAAAAGGTATCATTGACATTTCGGGTCGAGACCCTGCATTCGGACTGTACAACGTTTCAAATGTACAGCCGAAATCAACTAATCCAGAGCCGGATTTTCGAAAATCCAGGCGACAAAGGAAAACTGCAGATAACGAATGCATCATATGTTTCACATATGTATAGACGTGCGTAGCCTCAGAATAGTATGCGCCACTGATAGGAAACTTTTAGAAGTTACGAATTTCAGCCTCTCCCCAGTTTTGTTATAAACCAAGAATTGGTTTCCGTAAACTTGTCCCAACAGTCGCTTGCGATACCACCAGACGACCACAGTTGTTTAGCTAAGTAATAACTTGCCATAATAACTCACCCGGAATACCCACAGCTGCGAAAACAGGATAGTAAATAGCGTACAAAGGACTGGTTTGAGCCTGAGGCATTCTCTGAAAGAATTACTGGTCCTTCTTGCAGTCAGCTGTACCGGCAGCTGTTTTGTGAAACATTCATGCCGTCCTTTATTAGTATTCGGTGGTAACCTCCAAGGGGGCAATCAGATGCCGAGAAGTTCCATTAGTCACATTTACTTGAAAAAACAAATTATGTCATTTAATTCTCCATAATGTTTGAGCAATCTCATCATATATGTTTAAATCTGAATTGCATTATGTTGAAAGTGAAAGATCTATTCATAACTAAATGCCATGAAATTAGAAGGTGGATGGCATGAAAGGGAAGGAAACAATGACATGACAGTTCAGGGTAGAATTTAAAAAAAACAGTAATAGACAATGTTTTGGGGGGCAGAATCGTGGACTCATTGAGAAAGTAATTGTTGCGAGGTTCTATGGTTGAACAATACAGACACAGACTGCAGTCATGGTGCTCGAATTGCAAAGTGAGTGAATATTTAGGATGATGGACAGGTTGCTAGCCCCTGATGGTAATGAGCTTCTTGAATGCTCCTGGAGATGTACTCGTCCAGACACACTCCTGACGTGCCTTGCTGAAGTGATTCACCTGCCAGGATACCCAGCTCTTGATGTGCTCTAACATAGCTGGACTAAAATAAAATATCTTTATTAGTCACGTGTACATCGAAACACACAGTGAAATGCATCTTTTACGTAGAGTATTCTGGGGGCAGCCCGCAACTGTCGCCACGCTTCCAGCGCCAACATACCATGCCCACAACTTCCTAACCTGTACGTCTTTGGAATGTGGGAGGAAACCGGAGCACCCGGAGAAAACCCACGCAGACACGGGGAGAACGTACAAACTCCTCACAGACAGTGGCCGGATTTGAACCTGGGTCGCTGGCGCTGTAATAGCGTTACGCTACCGTGCCTGCTTTGTTCTTGGTTCTCTTGTCATAAAAGACCCACCATTTCCCCTTTCCCCCTCAGAAATATGGACCATCTGGAACGTTGTACTTATTGACAACCCCCCAAAGCCATGATCTCCACCAACCAGAGGGAGAAAGTGGACGGGGACACCAACACCATCAGGTCCTTCAAGTTACGAACCATCATGAATTTGAGTTATATTGGCCATTCCCTCATTGTCATTGGTTCAAAATGCTGGAACGTCCCAAGCAACAGGACTGTGGGAGCACCTTTATCACAAAGGTTATGGTAGGTCAAGAAGCAAATCTTGGGCATGGCATTCTGGCTTTGACAACAAAGCTCCCAATCCAATAACGTACAAAAATAAATGTGTCCAAGGCATCGTTACCATAATTTAGGACAAAGAGCTGCAGGAACTGGCACGCCCATACATATATTATTGGGTTGGTTAGATGACTTTAACCTTCAAGTACCCAATGCTTCAGCTAACACCAAGGGACTCAATGTTGCTGAAAAATAAAGGGAAAACAGTGGACACCCCCCCCCCCCCAGCAGGAATGAGAGCAGAATGATAGCAAGGAAGGCTTGAGGAGGGTGGTTTTTTAGACTAGTCCCGTTTCTGGCCTATGATAATCCATGGGATGCTGATGCGACAAGACTCAGTAACGGTAATGAAATTGAATATCAAGGGTAGACTTCTGTTAGTGGAGATATTCATTGCCTGGCACTTGTGTGGCGTAATTGTTCCTTGCCCCCCCCCCCCCACCCTTAGTTGGCAATCTCTCCTTTGTTGGGATGCGAAGCTGCATCTAATCTTTTGAGACCATTTTGGTACTCAGACATTTTTTAAAGATCACAATGAATGGATCCATTATCCTTACAATAACTTCCTTTAAGATCTTATGTTGCAGGATATCGGGTAAATAAGACTTTTCACTCTTGACTATTATTTCTGTCTGGCGCCTTTTTCCCATTGATGATAGTGATTGTTTGAAATTCCCTCTTAATTTTGCCCCTGAATTCTGTATGATTCGTGTGCATTCAGCCTCTTCTGCTTGAAGTCAGCTATCTATTTTCCAGAATCAATTCCCCAGTCCCATCTTCTAAGAGACCAACGTTTACTGTAACTACTTTTTTATATGCATGTACAAGTTCCCTTTTCATATTTCTTGTAGGCTTACACTCTAAATTTAGTTTCCCTTTTATTACTTCTAGTCATGCACTAATTTTCATATTGTACATCCTTTCTTCCAGTTTGATACTACTTTTAAGAATGGTAGAGACATAGTGTAGTGCAGCACAGAAATGGGCTGCCATGTCTGTGCTGATCCCTTTGCCCAGCTACACTAGTTCTATTTGCCCGTATCAGGCTCGTATGTCTTGACGCAGGGTCTCGAGCCGAAAGGTTTTGCCTCCACAGATGCTGTTTGACCCGCTGAGTTCTTCCAGCCTCCTGTTACTTTTTGTTCCAGATCCTAGCGTCGTCAGTCTCTTTTGTATCCTTTTATGCCTCGCCAATTCAAGTGCCCGTCTAAATGTAGCTTAAATGCGGTGATTGTACCTGATTTCACCATCACCTCAGGCAACGACCTCACCATATCAACCACCTCACCGTATAAAAACTTTCTACTCAAATTTCCCTTTAAAACTCCTTCCTCTCACCCCTCTTGTCTTACATATCACTACCTCCGGTAGAATATTCTGACTATATACCCTATCTATGCCTCCGATAATTTTACATTCCTCGATGAAATCATCCCTCAACTTCCTTCACTCCGGGGGAAAACAAGGCCAGCTTAACCAATTTCTCCCATAACTGAAGACCTCCAATCCAAGCAACATCCCAGTGAATATCCTCTGCTCCTTTTCCCGTGGAACTATCTCCACTTGATAGGGTGGCAACCAGATCTGCGAATAATACTCCAAATGTGGTCTAATCAGCGTTTTATAAAATTGGAAATGAAGGCCCATCTCTTATATTCTATGCCCCGACATATGCCATATGCCTTCTTCATTACTCTTTCTTAATTAGCCACAAATGAACAATTCTTCTCATTTACTCATTATTTCTCAGTGGAATGTATCTTCATTAAGAATCAGGATTTCTCACCTTAAATGTTTTCCCTTACTTATCTGTTTAATCTATTTTCCCAGTTCACATTAGCCAGCTTTGCCAACTTTCCTATGTAAGTGCCTTTATTGGAGTTTTAAACATGTTTCATACCTAAGTTTCTTACTTCATCCTCCGAAATTCTATCATTCTTCCCCACGGGAACTTTTGTTATGAGATGATTAATTAATCCTCTCGTTATCATCCTCATGAGCTATCTTGGCTAATTTTATTTGTCTCGCTTATATGCCAGTGAAAGTTGTCCACGATATTTAGGGAGTTGCTGTTTTGCAGAGGATTCGCCTACATGGCCAGCCTATGCCTGGTCGCAGAGCGGTTGGTGCTACTGCTGCCTCACCACTCCAGTGACCGAGGTTCGCTCCTGACCTCCTATGATGTTTGTGTGTATTAGGCAGAGTCCACTACTCTCTGCAGCTTCTTACGTTCATTCAAATTGCCATACCAGACCATAGTGCAACTAGCCAGGATATTTCAACAGTACATCTGTAGACATTTGATATGGTATTTGATGACTTGCCAAACCTCTTTAATCTTTTAAGAAAGTAAAGACAGCAGTGAACTATCCTTGTGATCGCATCTACATGCAGGGACCACCACAGGTCATCCGATATGTTAACACACAGGGATTTAAATCTGCTGACCCTCACCACCGCTTATCCACCAATGTAGACCAACACATGTTCGCCCTCCTTCCCCTTCCTGTACTCAACAATCAGTTCTTTAGTTTCAGTGATGTTGAGCGAGAGTTTGTTGTGGCAGCACTCCACCATGTGTCCTATCTCCCTCCTGTACACTGACTCATCACCACCTGTGATTTATCCGTCAACAGTGGTGTCATCAGCCAGTTTGTATGTGACATAGGTGTTGTGCTTAGCCACACAGTCACATGTGTATAGGGAGTAGAGTAGGGAGCTAAACACACAGACTCGAGATTCACCTCTGACAATTATCAGTAAGGAGGAGATGTTGTTACCAATTCTCACTGATTCAGGTCTGCCAATGATGACATCGAGGATACAGTTGTAGAAGGAGGTACAGAGGACCAGGTATTGAATATTGCTGATACCGTTGGATGAGATGGTTGTGTTGAGCGTCAAACTGGAGTCACTGAACAGCAGTATGTATTCCTGTTGTCCAGATGGTCCAGAGCTGAGTCAAGAACCAGAGAAATCGCATCTGCTGTTGACCTGTTGTGGAGGTAGGCAAATTGAAACGGATCCAGGTCATCTTTGAGACAGGAGTTGATGACGTCAAAACCAACCTCTCAAAGCACTTCATTATGTTTGATGTAAGCGCTCCCGGACAGTAGTCACAGAGACGCTATCTGGAGGGATGAGGAATTAACTCAAACAAGTGCCTTTTAATTTTCTTCCTTGTGCAATGAACAAATAAAAATTGATACTGAAACACATTGGGAATCAGTGGAACAAATAACAAAAAGCATGATCGAAGAAATAGATCAGCGTCAAAAACAAAAGAAAAGGAGAGATTTATTTAAGAGAATAAGAAGAGAGAAAGAGAAGATTATACCACCAATATAACACGCCATTATATAATGACTTAGTGCCTAATCTTTTGGGTCTTCTTCCTTTCCTGCCTTACCCATAGTTCGCAACGCTGGTAATCTCACTCCTCAAATATAATCAACTGTAAGGATTCTCTGCATTTACAACTCCCTTGGTCTCAATAAATTTCTCATCATACTGGTCTGGAAGGCCAATCTTTTGTTAAATGATAAATAACCATGCCGATCCCACGTTCATGCTTAAAATATCAAATGAACAGATCATGGGCAAACACTTTGGCTTTGCTATTGACCTTGAAAAAATTCACTAAAATGTAAACTCCTCTGTATAACTTTGATTGTCACTGGCAGCAGTTGAAATGGCACCAGAAATCACGATGTCAAGAATATTCAGGCAGTAAACCAAAAAGGAAAAAGTGACACAAATTTAAACAATTGTCTAAACTCTTTACGGACAATGAAATAAAAATTAGTTAAAACATATATATTAACGTATTGCATGAAATACAATAGAAATAAACCTCGTATAGGTAGTAACATGTTATTATAATATCCTATACCTTTGTGCTATTTATCTGAAGGATTTATGGAATTTGTTGAGAGCAGCAGTTTAACTGATGTTATGAGTGCAAAGTAAACCATAATTATCAAGCAAGATCCTCGACATCAACGATTGGGAATATTTTTGGAAATTTTTAAGGTTTGAATTTGATATGTTTGCATCTTGGCAGCTCTTCAGGATTGTAAATGACTTGTGATCATTCCGTGGCTTGAGGCCAGTTTGGGATTTTCAAATTGCCACAAATGGGACAGGACGGCGCTTTCGTAGCTTGAGAGATGGTGCACTCCATCTCTACAATTGGGCTTGAGGTTCCCAATGCCAAGCTGAATATCTCTTTTCCATTTTGAGTGGTAATGGGTGATGTTTCACTTCTTTCAAAAGACTTTGAGAACATCTTTGCAACTTTTCCTATGTACACTTGGTAATCTCTTTCCATGACAAAGCTCCGAATACAATATATGTTTCCAGAGTACTGCATGTCAATGATGTTTCTGCCCATTCGATATAATTCAGTGTAATTTGGGCCTGAAGTTGGTTGGATCATCTTGGTTTGCTCAGGTTCGGGTCTGTTGTGAATTCGTTTGTTTAGATTATGACTTCTGTGCCCATTACGAGACAAAAGATAGAATTCAATGACCTGGGGCGGCCAAATCTATGGAGGGTGAGCCACAGAACCTGGGGATTGTAAGGTCAAAATGGCAGGTACCGTGATTGATGTCGCTCCTGCATTTCTGTTGCAGCTGACCTGAAGATTATACTTACAGATAGATGGAATCCATTCTTCAATTCATGGATCTTGGAGACGACTTTCTCTGTGGGAGACAGCAGGGAGACCCTTCTGCAGGGATTGCAATGGGACTTATCTCCATTCTTGAGGACAGCTACGATTTGAAGATCTCTGATGTCCTCTGTCACGTCCTCCTGTTTCCAGAATTAGGGCACGAGCTTATAATGTTGTGATTGAGATTCTTTGCACCAGGTTTTAGAACATAAACACGGGTACAGACTGCTTCTGAGGCCTCATAGTTCTTCGACTTCTTATTGGCCAGGAATCAGGGCAAGGTTAGACTGAATAGTATGCCGTAGAATGGATTTACGAGACTCATTTCAAGGACAAGGTCACGGTTAAGGAGTTTTCCAAAGTGCTCCTTACAATCATTGCTTACTGCTTCTCTGCCTTTGATGAGATCATTTCCATTTCTGGCTGCCAGCAGTGCAATCTCTTGGGTGTTTGACCCTTGGTACTATTGGTAAATCTCTGAGTTCATGGATATCAGCAAGTGTTTGGACTTCCTGCGTTCTTTCCATCTGCCACCTGTTCATTAAAACGACAGGTTTTTCATTGGACTTCAGCCTCGAAATCCGGCAGAGCTAATTCTTTTCTCTTGGGCCGGGGGTGTGGGGGTGGTGGGGGGGGGGGGGGGGAGGGATGGGGGTGGGGGGTTGTGGAACATGAGGTGAGTGCAGTCAGGCAAGAGCAGGCAGAAACAATGGTCCTACCAGGGCAGTACTGAACATTGAAGATAGAACATTATAGCACAGTACAGGCTATTCGGCCCACGATGTTGTGCCGACATTTTATCCTGCTCTAATATCTATCTAACCCTTGCCTCTCACATAGCCCTCCATTTCTTTATCATTCATGTGTCTATCTAGGAGTCTCTTAAATGTCCCTAATGTATCTGCCTCCACCACCTTTGGCGGCAGTGCGTTCCACGCACCCACCACTCTTTGTGTAAAAAGCTTACCTCTGACATCCCCCTTATATCGTCCTCCAATCACTTTAAAACTATGCCCCCTCGTGTTAGTTCTGTTTATGGATCTTTGGTAAGAAATGGAGTGGGAAGAGCGGGATTAGGGCACTCTCAGGCTGGAGAGTGTGGAGGTGAAATTTCCTGATGTGATGAGATCTGAGACATTGCGGGAAACGGTGGCCTGGGTTTGTTGGTGGGGTCATGGTCCAGGGGTTGGTATGCAGAGACATCCGAGAGCTGCCGTCTGTCCTCTGCAAGAATGGGATATTCGCCTATTACGCAGGGAAGTGTAACTGCCTCTAACTTATTCTACAGCCTTCAATGCTCACCATGTGGATACCATTGCATTGAGGAAACCAACGACTAAGCGACCGTTTTGCAGAACACATTTGTTAAATTCGCAACTTCATGTTTAGACCTCTCAATTTAATTCTCCACCCTACTTCCATTCTGGCCTATTACTGGTTTCCTGCAGTATTCTCAGAAAATTCAGGAAAAGCTTGAGGATCAAAACATAATTTCCCTCCCTTCACGACATCACAAGTTCAGCGTGAAAGGGTACACTGGTTCTTTGTTGGAGCAAATGTACACCCCGATGATGTGGGATTTTGATAAAATTAAACACTCATCACTGTAGTTCATAAGACGTGTGCTTCACGTGACCTTAAATGAAGAAGGGCAACAAAATCGTATCATCCAGTACTTTGGCATTGCACAAACTTATCCTTCAGAACATAGGACGTCGAACTGTACAGAACAGACCCTTACGCTCAACATGTTTGCGCCGACGGTGATGCCAGTCCAAACGAATCCCATCTGCCCGCACATGGTCCATATCTCTCCATTCCCTGCCTGTTCATGTGCCTTTTGAGCGTTGCAATCGTATCTGCTTCCACCACTTCGCCGTACAGCGCGTTCCAAGCACCCACCGTTCTGTGTGAAAATCTTGCTTCGTAAATCTCCTTCAGACTTCCCCTCTCCCACCTTAAACACCCGCCTTGTAGAATTTTACATTTCTACTCTTGGAAGAAGTCACTATCTACCCTCTTTATGTATCTCATAATTTTATGCTCTTCTATCAGGTCGTCCCTCAGCCTTCGATGCTCCAGAGAAAACCAATTCAAGTTTGTCCAACTTCTCCTTATAACTAAAACATTCTATCCAGACAACATTCTGCTGTACCTCTTCTGCACCCTATCCAAAGCTTCTCTATCCTTTCTGTGAAGCAACGATCAGAACTAAGCAGAATACTGTAAATATAGCGTAATCAATGTTGTATATAGCCACAACACGACTTCTCGACTTTTATACTCAATACCCCGTCCGATAAAGGCAAGTATGCCTTCTTTACCATCTTATCTACTTGTTTTCCAAGTTCAGGGAGCCTTCGACTTGCACCTCTTTCTAAATCGAACCTTGCTGCCTTCACTGAATATCAGAAGCCTGAAAGCACGTGTAATTAGGCTCAAGGACAGCTTCTATCCCGTTGTTATAAGACTATTGAATGGTTCCCTAGTAAGATGAGATGGATCCTTGACCTCACAATATACCTCGTTTGTGACCTTGCACCTTGGTGTCTACCTGCACTGCACTTTCTCTGTACTGTAACACTTTATTCTGCACTCTGTATTGTTTTTGCCTTGTACTACCCCAATGCAATGTTGTCATGAATTGATCTGTATGGACGGAATGCAAGACACGTTTTTCACTGTACATGTGACAATAATAAACCAATTTACCAATTTATCAGAAGTATTTTGCATATAGCTGAACGCCCATCAAATTATTCGTCACCAAAAATCACCTAAAAAGGTCACACTTCAACCCCCAACCCTTGTAGTCACCTCTGTATTTGAACAATACTAGGGGGAACAAATGAGATCACTGGGTCCTTCAGTGATAGCCATTCATATTTCAGCCTAAACGTGACTACAGCTCATTTCTGCCTGTGACAGTGGTCGGCGCTGGGCTGCTGACAGCATTTAAGAAGTGACCAGATACGCACTTGAAACTGTTGGACATAGAGTGTCATGGACCAAGTGCTGGGTGGTGGGATTAATATGGAAGAGTGCCCACTGGTCGGTGTGAACGAGTTATGTCGAATAGTCTGTTTCCATGTTGTACGATTCTATGATGCTGCGGTTCCAAATATGTCGGAAAACTGGCATTGGTTAACATCGAGTCCCCCGCAGCATCTGTCGCTCCCTATTTGTTGTGTTCCCAATTCAGCTCTGCTGGAGCAATCAAAGGCGCTGGTAGCGGACAATTACAGCAACCAAAGTGCACTGGCTTGGAGACACACTTTACCAACCAAGTGATGCTACAATCGAATGACTGGGAGTCGGGGAAGGAGTGCGGCCGGTTGTTGGCTCAAGACTGCGGCGGAAAGCGCTGTTGCGTGCATGGTGATCTGGGGCTGCTGTCATCCGAGCTAGGAGTCCTCCGGACTTCCGTTGATCTTGAACAGCGACGGAATCATTGTCTTTGACTATTTTTACGGCAGAGGTAGATAGATGCTTCACAAACAAGGAGCTGAAATGATTCTGTGGGCAGATGTAGATTTCAGTGTAGGGTCGAAGCTACAGTCAGACGGGCCTTGTTATTTTTAAATCATAGAATCATAGAACAGTAGAGCACAATACAGGCCATTCGGCCCACGATGTTGTGCCGACCTTTAAACTTCGCCTAAGACTCTCTAAGCCCTTTCTACCACATCTCACTCTATTTTAAATTCCTCCATATGCTTACATAACAATCTCTTGAACTTGTCCAATGTATCAGCTTTCACCACCACCCCAGGCAGCGCATTTCATGCACCAACCACTCTCTGGGTGAAAAACCTCCCTCTGACATCTCCCTTGAACTTCCTACCCATTATCTTAAAGCCATGTCCTCTTGTTTTGAGCATTGGCGCCCTGATAAAGAGGCGCTGGCTGTCCACTCTATTTATTCCTCTCAATATCTTGTATACCACAATCATGTCTCCCCTCATACTCCTCTTAAATGAGAACAGCCCCAGCTCCTTTAGTCTCTCCTCATAATCCATACTCTCTAATCCAGGCAGCATCCTGGTAAATCTCCTCTGCACCCTTTCCAACGCCTCCACATCCTTCCTATAATGAGGCAAACAGAACTGGACACAGTACTCTAAGTGTGGCCCAATCAGTTTTGTAAAGCTGCATCATCACTTCGCTGCTCTTAAACTCGATCCCCCGACTAATGAAAGCTAACATCCTATAAGCTTTCTTATTGACTCTGGAGAGGATCCTTCAACATTATCTACCCTTTCTGCAGCTGTAATACTGTCCCTGACCAGTATCGCCACCCCTCCTCCTCTTCTCCCCCCGCCATCCCTTTTAAAACACTGAAAACCAGGAATATTTAATATCCATTCCTGCCCCGATGTCAGCCATGTCTCTGTAATAGCCACAATATCATAGTCCCATAAATTTATCCAAGCTCTCAGTTCATCTCCCTTGTTCCTGATGCTTCTCAGATTCAAGTAAATGCACTTTAGCCCATCCACCTTACTACTTTTGTAGCCTGTACTCTGCTTCTCCTTCCTCAAAGCCTCTCTACCTGTCAGATCTGCCTTTTCCCCATCCCCTTCTTCCTCTGACCTACTCCTCCGGTTCCCTTCCCCCTCGCAATCTAGTTTAAACCTTCCTGAACCACCCTAGCAAAGCTGGCCACAAGGATATTGGCCCCCTCTCAGGTTCGGGTGTAACCCGTCCTCTCTATACAGGTCCCACATTCCTCAGAACAGATCCCAATGATCCAAAAATCTAAAACCCTCCCTCCTGGACCAATTTCTCAGCCACGCGTTTATCTGTCATCTCCTCCTATTCCTACCTTCACTATCGTGTGGCACTGGCAGCAATCTCGAGATCGCTACCTTTGAGGTCCTGTCGTTCAACCTTCTGCCTAGCTAGCTAAACTCACTTTTCAGGACCTCATCCCTCTTCTCACCTATGTCGTTGGTACCAACATGAACCACGACTTCTGGCTGTTCTCCATCCCGCTCTAAAATCCTGTGGACCCGATCAGTGACATTCCGGACCCTGGCACCTGGGAGGCAGCATACCATCCGGGATTCATTTTCACTGCCACAGAACCTCCGATCTGTTTTCCCTGACTATTGAGTCCCCTATCACTATTGCCTTCCTCTTCTCCTCCCTTCCCTTCTGAGCAGCAGGACCGGACTCAGTGCTACAGACCTAGCTACTGCTGCTAGGCCCCGCAGGCCATCTCCCTCAACAGCCTCCAAAGCGGAAAACCTGTTACTGAGGGGAACAGCCTCCGGGGTCCTCTGCTCCATCTGCCTGTTCATTTTCTTTTTCCTTTTCCCTCCCCGACAGTCACCATTCTATCTACTTCCTGGACTCCAGAATTACCTGCTCTAAGGGGGGTGACTGTCTCCTTATGTACAGTATCTACAACACTCTCCCCTTCCCTGATGTTGCGCAGTGTTTGAAGCTGTAACTCCAGCTCATCGAATTTGAGCCGAAGTTCCTCCAACGTCAAGCACTTACTGCAGATGTGGCCATCTTGGACCGCAGCAAGGTCCACGAGCTCCCACATCAAGCAGCTGTAGCACACCACCATTTCCTCCATCTGAACTAATTCCTTTACATCTCTATCATGTCACCTATCATCCCCGTTCTCTCCAAAGAGTAAAGCCCTACCTCCCTTAGTCTTGCCTCGTAACGCATACTCTCTAAACATGGAAGCATACTGGTAAATCTCCTCTGCACCCTTTCCAACGCTTCCATATCCTTACTATAATGAGGCGACCAGAACTGGACACAGTACTCTAAGTGTGGTTTAACCAGAGTTTTGTAGAGTTGCATCATTACCTCATGGCTCTTAAACTCGATCCCACGACTCATGAATGTTACCATCCCATAAGCTTTCTTAACTACCCTATCCATCTCTGAGGCAACTTTCAGAGATCTGTGGATATGAAATCCCAGATCCCTCTGCTCATCCACACTACTCAGAATCCTGCCATTAACTTTGTATTCCGCCCTGGAGTTTGTCCTTCCAAAGTGTACCACCTCACACTTCTCCGGATTGAACTCGATCTGCCACTTCTCAGCCCAGCTCTGCATCCTATCAATGACTCTCTGCAATCTTCGACAATCTTCTACATTATCCACAACACCATCAACCTTTGTGTCGTCTTCAAACTTGCCAAATCGCCCTTCTACCCCCTCATCTAAGTCATGAATAAAACTCACAAAAGCAGAGGTCCCAGAACCGATCCTTGTGCGACACCGCTGGTCACAGCCCTCCAACCTGAATGCACTCCCTCCACCACAACCCTCTACTTTCTTGAGGAAAGCCAATTCTGAATCCACACGGCCAAGCCTCCCTGGATTCCATGTCCTCTGACCCTCTGAAGAAGCCTACCTTGAGGAACCTTTTCAAATGTCTTACTAAAATCCATGTAGATCACATCTACTGAACTACCCTCATCAATCCTCATGGTCATCTCCTCAAAGAACACTATTAGACTTGTGAGACATGATCTGCCCTTCACAAAGCCATGCTGGCTGACCCTGATCAGACCATGATTCTCTAAATGCTCGTAGATCCTATCTCTAAGAATCGTTTCCAACAGCTTGCCCAACACAGGCGTAAGGCTCACAAGTCTATGTCAGTATTCACTACGGAGAAAGATCTGGGGGATTGTAGTGGAGACTTGCAGCGGGCTGAAAAGCTTGAGCATGTAGATATTAGGAAAGAGGAGGTGTTGAAACTTTTGGAAAAAATCAAGTTGGATATGTCGCCAGGACTGGATGCGATGTACCCCAGGCTGCTGTGGGAGGCGAGGGAAGAGTCTACGGAGCCTCTGACAATGATTTTTGCATTGTCAATGGAAACGAGAGAAGTTCCGGGAGATTGGAGGGTTGCGGATGTTATTTCCTTATTCAAGAAAGGGAGTAGGGCTCTCCCAGGGATTTATAGACCGGTGAGTCTCACCTCAGTGGTTGGTAAGCTAATGGAAAAGATCCTGAGAGGCAGGATTTATGAACATTTGGAAAGGTATAATACGACTTGGAATAGTCAGCATAGGTTTGTCAAGGGCAGGTCCTGCCTTACGAGTCTGATTGAAATTTTGAGGATGTGACTAAACACATCGATGAAGGGAGAGAAGTAGATGTAGTGTATATGGATTTCAGAAAAGCGTTTGATAAGGTACCCCATGCAAGGATTATTGAGAAAGTAAGGAGGCATGGGATCCAAGGGGACATTGCAGTGTGGATTCAGAACTGGCTGGCCCACAGAAGGCCAAGAGTGGTTGTTGTAGGTTGGTATTCTGAGTGGAGGTCGGTGACCAGTGGTGTACCTCAGGGATATGCAATGGGACCCTTGCTCTTTGTGATTTTTATAAACGACCTGGATGAGGAAGTGGAGGGATGGGTTAGTAAGTTTGCGGATGACATGAAGGTTGTGGGTGTTGTGGATAGTTTGGAGGGCTGTCAGAGGTTACAGAGGGACACAGATAGGATGCAAAGTTGGGCTGAGATGTGGCAGATGCAGTTCAACCCAGATAAGTGTGAAGTGGTTCATTTTGGTAGGTCAAATATGATGGCAGGATATAGTCTTAATGGTAGGACTCTTGGCAGTGTGGAGGATCAGAGGGATCTTGTGGTCCGAGTCGATAGGACGCTCAAAGCAGCTGCCAAGGTTGACTCTGTGGCTAAGTAGGCATATGGTGCATTGTCCTTCATCAATTGGGGAATTGAATTTAGGAGCTGAGAGGTATTGTTGCAGCTATATAGGTCCCTGGTCAGACCCCACTTGGAGTATTGTGCTCATTTCTGGTCGCCTCACTACAGGAAGGATGTGGAAGCCATAGAAAGGGTGCAGAGGAGATTTACAAGGATGCTGCCTGGAATGCGGAGCATGCCTTATGAAGGTACGTTGAGGGAACTCGAGCTTTTCTCCTTGGAGCGACGGAGGATGAGGGAGGACCTGATAGACGTATATAATATGATGAGAGTTATTGATTGGGTTTATAGTCAGAGGCTTTTCCCCAGGGCTGAAATGGTGGCAACAAGAGGACATAGGTTTAAGGTGCTGAGGAGTAGGTATGGAGGAGATGTCAGGGGTAAGTTTTTTACTCAGAGAGTGGTGAGTGCGTGGAATGGGCTGCCGGAAATGGTGGTGGAGGCGGATATGATAGGGTCTGTTAAGAGATTGTTGGATAGGTACATGGAGCTGAGAAAAATAGAGGCCTAGTAATTACTAGGCTAGAGACATGTTCGATACAGCTTTGTGGGCCGAAGGGCCTGAATTGTGTTGTAGTTTTTCTTTGTTTCTATCTATGGTCTATAATTCACTGGACTATCCTTACTACCTTTGTTGAATAAGGAGACAACATTTGCGACCCTCCATTCCTCCCCTGCCTTTCCCGTGGACAAAGAGGACTCAACGATCCGAGCCAACAGTTCAGCAATCTCCTCCGTTGCCTCTCGGAGCAGCCTGGGGAATGTTCCGTCAGGCCCCGTGCTTTCCTAATATTTTTAGCATCTCCAACACATCGTCTCTCTTGATATCCACATGCTCTAGAACATTAAACTTACCAACACTGTTCTAAGCGTCATCGAGGCCTCTCTCCTTGGTCAATACTGAAGAGAAGTATTAATTGAGGCCCTCACCCACTTCCACAGCTTCCAGGCACACCTTCCCACCTTTGTCTCTAATCGGTCTTACCTTTACTCCCATTATCCTTCTGCTCTTCACATAAGTGAAAAATGCCTTGCAGTTTTCCTTAACCCAACTCACCAATGCCTGTTCATGTCCACTTCTTGCTCTCCTCAGCCCCTTCTTAAGTTCCTTCCTAGCTACCCTATATTCCTCAAGAGCCCTATCTGTTCCTTGCTGCCTACACCTTATGTATGCTGCCTTCTTCCTCTTAACTAGATGTTCCTTCACCCTGCCATTCTTTCTCTGCCTCACTGGGACAAATTTATTCCTAACATCCTGCAAGAGATCCCTGAACAACGACTACATCTCCATTGTACAAAAATGTGATCCCAGATTACACTCGCCAATTCTAGCCTTATAGTTTCATAATTTGCTCTTCCCGAATTAAATATATTTCTGTCCTCTTTGCTCCTATCCTTGTCCATGACAATGCTGAAGGTTAGAGAGCGGTGATCACTGTCCCACAAATGCTCACCCACTGAGAGATCTGTCACCTGACCCGATTTATTACCTAATACTAGATCTAATATCGCATTCCCTCTAGTCGGCCTGTCAACATACTCTGACAGGAATCCATCCTGGACACACTTAACAAACTCTGCTCCGTCTAAACAAGTGTGAGGTGTTGCATTTTGGAAGGACAAATCAAACAGTAAATGGTAGGGCACTGAGGAGTGCGGAGGAACAAAGGGATCTGGGAGTTCAGATACATAATTCCTTGAAAGTAGAGTCACAGGTAGATAGGGTTGTAAAAAAGGCTTTTGGCATCCTGGCATTTATAAATCAAAGTATTGAGTATAGGAGTTGGAATGTTTTGGTGAGGTTGTATAAGTCATTGGTGAGACCAAATTTAGAATATTGTGTGCAGTTCTGGTCGCCAAATTACAGGAAGAATGTCAGTAAGATTGAAAGAGTGCAGAGGAGATTTACAAGAATGTTGCCGGGTCTTCAGGAGTTGAGTTACAGGGAAAGATTGAGCATGTTAGGACTTTATTCCTTGGAGCGGAGAAGAATGAGGGGAGATATGGTAGAGGTTTATAAAATGATGAGGGGCATAGACAGGGTTAATGCAAGTAGGCTCTTTCCACCTAGATTAGGAGAGATAATTACGAGAGGAAATGGCTTTAGGGTGAAGGGGGAAAGGTTTAGGGGGAACATTAGAGGGAACTTCTTCACTCAAAGAGTGCTGGGAGTGTGGAATGGGCTGCCACCTGATGTGGTAAGTGCGGGCTCGCTCTTAACTTTTAAGAGTAAATTGGATAGATACATGGACGAGAGAGGTCTGGAGGGGTATGGGCTGGGGGCACGTAAGTGGGACTAGCGGAATAATGTTTTGGCACAGACTAGGAGGGCCGAATGGCTTGTTTTCTGTGCTGTTGTTTTCTATGGTTTTCTATGGTTCTATGGTAAACCTTTGGTACTAAGTAGGTGCCAATCAATGTTTGGGAAGTCGAAGTCTCCCATGACAACAACCCTGTTATTTTTGCACCTTTCCAAAATCTGCCTCCTAATCTGCTCCTCAGTATCCTTGCTGCTACCAGAGGGCCTATAGAATATTCCCAGCAGAGTAACTGCTCCTTTCCTATTCCTAACCTCCACCCATACTGACTCTAAAGAGGATCTTGCTACATTATCCAAACTTTCTGCAGCTGTAATAGTATCGCTGACCAGTAAAGCCACCCCTCCTCCTCTTCTCCCCCCCCCCCCCCTCCATCCCTTTGAAAACACTGAAATCCGGGAATATTCAGTATCCATTCCTGCCCTGGTGACAGTGACGTCTCTGCAAGAGCCCCGATACCACCATTTATTTATCCAAGCTCTCAGTTCATCACCCTTATTCCTGATACTTCTTGCATTTAAGTAAATATACTTTAGCACATCCACCTCACTACTTTTATACCCTATACTTTGCTTCTCCTTCCTCAAAGCCTCTCTATACGTTAGATCTGACTTTATTCCATGCACTTCTTCCACTGACCTATCCCTCCGGTTCCCATCTCCCTTGCAAACTAGTTTAAACCATCCCGAACCACACTAGTAAACCTGCCTGCAAGGATATTGGTCTCCCTCGACTTCAGATGTGACCCATCCACCCTGTACAGGTCCCACCTTCCCCAGAAGAGATCCCAATGATCCAAAAATCTAAAACCTTGCCCCCTCAACCAACTCTTCAGCCACGCATTCATCTGCCGTCTCTTCCTATTCTTACCTTCACTATCATGTGGCGCTGACAGCAATCCTGACATTGCTTCCTTTGAGGTCCTATTCTTCAGCCTTCTGCCAAGCTCCCTAAACTCGCTCATCAGGACCTCATCCCTCTTTCTACCTATGTTGTTGGTACCAACATGTACCACGACTTCTGGTTGCTTTCCCTCCCGCTCAAGAATGCTGCGGACCCGGTCAGAGACATCCCGGACCCTGCACCTGGGAGACAACATACCATCCGGGATTCTCGCTCACGTCCACAGTATCGCCTGTCTGACCCCCTAACTATAGAGTTCCCTATCACTGCTGCCCTCCTCTCCCTTTGCTACGCTTCTGAACCACGGGGCCGGACTCTGTGCCAGAGGCACTACCACTGTTGCTTCCCCCAGGTACGCTGTCTCCCACAACAGTACTCAAGCAGGAGAAGTTATAAATAAGAGAGGAAGTTTGAAGCAGCGAGTGACCCATCTCTTCTCCTTGTTCATGTATTCCCATATACTGTACGTTCGTCTGCCAGCAGCAACACCGTGGCTGAAGAAATAGTGTGTGTGCGTGTGTGTGTGTGTGTGTGCGTGTGTGTGTGTGTGTGATTTATGTGTGCCTGGAGGAGGGGAGGGTTGAGGACGGTGCCGTTCTCAAGGCTGAGGAGCAACGCTGGGAGACAATATCGGAGGGAGGGAGAGCATCGGGAGAAAAAGGACGCAGGGAGTTAGGGGGTCAAGAGAAGAGTGGGTGGCGAAGAGGGGGCAGTGTACAGGGGCAACTGTACACGAGCACACCCGTGTGTATGAGTGCATTGGTGCTCCAAATCTCCTGCTCCCACTCTGACCTTGCTTGGTATTGGTATTGCCATTGGTTTATTATTGTCACCTGTACGGATGTACAGGGAAAAACTTGTCTTGCATACCGTTCTTATAGATCTATTCATTACACAGTGCATTGAGGTATTACAGGGTAAAAACAATAGCAGAATACAGAGTAAATTGTAAAAGAGTAGGAAGATTATAGTAGAAGTAATGAATGGATCTGCATAGAACAGCTTGCAACGAGTGGCCCCGCTCCGGGTGTGGCCTCCTGCACTGTTACCACCAAGCCCAACGTAAGTTGAGAAACGACGTATCATCCTCCGTCTGGGCATCTTGCAGCCTTCCAGACTCAATCTCGAACTCTCGAACTCACTGTTTCTTGCCGGCTGTATCAGAATTCGCCACTTCTGCCTGCTATCAATTTGGCTCAGTTTTTCTTATCCTGTTGTTACATCTGGCCTTCTGGCCATGTCCGATAGCCTCACCATTAACAATACATTTCACAGACAAAGAAACACAATGAGCTTCTAACTGACCCCCACTTGGATTCACCCGATCCAAGGTGTTCCCTCTGTTCTACCCATCCTCTGCCGCGTTCTCTGCTGTTGAAAACGAACTCGCTTCTCTCCTTCGGTTTTGACGAAGGGTCTCGGATCTCAAACTTTAAACCTTTTTCCTCAGATGCTGCCTAACCCGCTGAATGTTTCCAGTATTTTCTGCCTGTATTTCGTCATGCCAGTTTTATTTGCTCCAACAGAAAAAAATCAACAAATATTTGAAATTCAGGGTCCGTAAGAACTGTAATAATGTTTTTTCAACTTCGCAAGGGTACAAAGGAACTTTTGGTAAAGCAGAAATTCATTTCAGATTTAGACTTTAATTATTATTAAGACAAGATCTCTTTATTAGTCACAGGTACATGGAAACATACAGTGAAGTGTATCTTTTGCGTAGAGTGTTCTGGGCGCAGCCCGCAAATGTCGCCATACATCCGGCGCCAACATAGTATGCCCACAACTTCCTAACCATACGTCTTTGGAATATGGGAGGAAACCGGGGCACCCGCAGGAAACCCACGCAGACACGGGGATTTGATTATTTGGTTATTTTACATTACATATTAAGCGGATATTTCATCGCGTCCTTTAACTCCTTTCTGAAACTACTCTGAGTTACTGCGTAAATAAACGTATTAGTACAAGAATTCAATAACTGAAGCATATTAGCATTTTCTTGTAGAATAAATTTGGGATCGTTGAAGCCGGCGATTTGATAATCGTTCGTAAATCGTTCATAACAAAATTGTACAACATATGTCATCCACAAGAGGATGAAACTGCCCGAGATAGCAAAAAGTAAAATGATGGACTTCCTCCGGTTCTCGATCTCTGGGTCACTTTGTTTCTCTCCATCGCTCTGAGCCCGGAGCCTCCTGCGCGCTTTACTAGCCACTAGTATGTATCTGACAGTCAGAACATTGAGCAGAACTATCAGAAGGAACGGGGCGCACGGAGTCAAAATACGATCGAACCAGTCAAAAGCTCTCCACAACGTAGAAGTATAACGTAGTTCCTTCAGTCTACAATACCAAGGAACTTCATTGATTACAAACATGGGCTCGTGTATAAAGTACCAGGGTACGCTTTTCAAACCTCCCAATGCACAAACTATTCCTATGACCATAACCGCCGTCTTCTCGGTGCAATATTTTGTTTTCAGCTTCTGACAATAAATGGCCACATATCGATCAAAGGTGAAAGCGACTGTCAACCAGACGGAGCTGTCCCTGGATGCATAAATTAAAGCAATGGAGAGACTGCACACAGGGGTAATGGATAAAAAGCTGCCTGGTAAATAAATACTAGGAATCCTGTTCAATAAAACAGCGGTGATAATGACCGAGAGATCAGTCGCCGCCATCGACACCAGATACTTAGTTATACACCCGGAAAGACCGCACCTTCCTCTGGTAAGGATCCCAATCGCCATTAAGTTAACTATAAGGAGAGATAGAAAGAGAAATGGAGTATCATCATGTGGAATTTTCACCTCAGATATTTGGAACGATAAAAAATGCGCAAAAATCCAAGAGTCAATGAGATAGATTTGGGTGAACGGAAGATTGTGTTGACATTTATAATGGATATACACAGGGAATAATGCTGTAGGTTTTAAATAGATCAACGTGGTCGGTTTAGAGAAACAAAGGACTGCAGATGCTGGAATCTATATGAAAAATACGATGATGCTGGAGGAACTCAGCAGGCCAGGCAGAAACCGTGGAGAAAAGCAGGCGGCCAACGTTTCGGGTCAGCACCCTTCGTTAGGACTGGTCGGTTTGTTGTGTTGAATAACCCGTACTTGCAGCACCGTTTTAGCCCTATTCCAATTTGAGGATTTGAGAATAGCGGGCAGGAAATTCTAGTAATCGAATAATGGAATAAAATGGGTCTGAAAACTTGTGGCTCAATGTTACTTGTAATTAAACTATTAACAGTTAATTGCTATTTATAGTCAGTCATGTATTATCATTGAACTTCCTTTCGATGTGGAATCCATTAAGTCAGTAATTTTAAAACAAATAACTAAACAATAAATCGTTAACTAAGCCAAGAACCTGATTCAAATTATGGTTAGATTGACGCCATTATCGATTAATTGACATTACTTAAGATCCAACCAGTCGATTCATGATTGTTAAACCCAGTCAATGATTTCAGTTCTCGTGAAGTCCAAACCGAATGGCCGAAAAGCAACAATTTCTGCTACTTCCGCAGCTGCTACTGTGGTAAAACCGCACTTGGACAGAACCTTTAAAATAATGACACCAAAGCACTTTAAGAGACGTAACGGCAGACGCACAAGACTTTCTTTGAAGAGATATGTTTTAATACGTCCCAGAGGTCGACAGGGATGGTAGTTTAAGCAGCGCATTTCAAAATTTAGGGTACTGGTAGCTGGTGGACATATCGAAGGTCAAAAAGCCAGAATTTGAGGTACTTTGGACTGTGGCTATAGGGCTGCCAGAGGTGGAAGTGGAGATGGATTTGTAAAGACGAATTTTAAAATTGATTTACTTAACTGTGAGAAAGGTAAATGAACAAGCAGAAGGATGAGACTTAGTATGGGTAAGAGTTCTGGTGGCCTCAAATTTAGATTTGATAGGTGTTCAAGGGCGGCTAAGAACATTTAGATTAGTCAGTTTCGTAGGAATCATCGATTGACATTTTCAGCTGCGGATGAGTCCGAATGAAATTCGGTAATATTACTTGTCACGGTTATCGGTAAAAAAAAATCATCTTCGAGTCGTATGCGATAGTTCAAGGACTTGGCATGCAGTTGGACAATGGCGCAGCGAAAAGAGTGGCTGTCTCACAGTGGCAGAGACCCTGATTCAATCCTGACCTCGGGTTCTGAGTGCATGGAGATTACACATTCTCGCTGTGATCGGGTGGGTTACCTCCAGGTGCTCCGGTTTCCACAAACGTGCAGGTTGGTAGGTTAATTGGATACTGAAAATTGCCCCTAGCGTGTAGGGGAATAGCAGAATATGGTGGGAGTTCGCGAGAATGTGTGGAGAATACAAAACGGGATTAGTAAAAATAAGCAGTTGATGATTGATGTGTTCTCTGCGGGCCGAAGGGCCTGTTTCTGTGTTGTATTTCTCCATGAAATCTGTGGCAAAAGAACCCAATTTGTGGTGGAGACCTAAGACAAGAAGCTCATGCTAAATTAAGTTAAAATGATGTAATTTAAAGCAATACAATTTGGTTTCATATTGATTAGTATCGTTTAGAAGCAATCGGCATAGTCATTATTAGCCCCACCTTTGATTTTGACATCAAGTGCGCAGTTCTGAGATCATAAGATGACTGCATTTACCATTTCCGCCTTGCCTCATTTTTTCCTGGGCATTCTACACATTAGTGACAGTTTGAACATTTTGGCAAAGTTTTTACTGCTCGAATTCACTTTTCTATTCACACCCGATACGCATACCATATAGTACGATCGAGTGAATCCTATTGTGAAAAACAGTACATTGACGTTGCCTTTCGCTTTACACCATCCGCAGTTACAAGTAGGAAGAACGAGATTCCCCAACTCCCATTGTGTCGAAAAAGCAGGGATTAAATACCGAGATCGAGCAGAGAAATTTTATCATAATCGTTTTCAGAACAATGAATAAAATGATAAGCATTTCAATATAGCTTGAAGCATAATCTACTTTGGTTGGCACAAAGTTGTTTTTCTAATCGTCCAAATGCTGTTACTGGTCCAAGACAGAACCTGGTGGACGGTGTTTCAGCTTCTCCCACAGGGGAAGCAGCTGATAGGCGGAAAGGGAGGTACACTTTAAAGCGTTATTGTGAGGTCGCCTTTCTTCCCTCTGCGTCCGTGGAAAGGCACCGCGTGATAGTAAACGAACACACTCAGTTACTGAAGTACAAATAACAATTCGAGCGCCAATAATAATAACCCAAACAACCGAATCTCGAGGAAACAAGCTACAGTAAAGAACAATATCCTGCTGAAAAGTTTCACCTGGAATAGCGCATACTGCAAGGCCAGTATAATAAATGGCATACACCGGACCTCTTGGTGGAGCGTGCATTTTTTTGCGAGCGATGTCTTCTGAATCGCACATGCAATCCAGTCGATATTCACACCATCCTTTAATACATTTCGTCATAATGCACCACACCTTTCTCTCCTCCCGCAATTCCTGAGAGGTACAATTATATAATAGCTTAATTTGTCTACTAAATTCTTTGAATGATCTGAGCAGGTTACATCACCCTTTATGTTATTTACATTAATTGAACATATCATTGCAGTTTGAGTTTAATTTTCGATACAGTAAAATGGGTCAAACCGAATATCACGAACACTTAAGATGATGTTTCCAATTTTCTAGACTGTACCTTTTACATTATATTGCCTGTCCTCACTATTCCTATCAAAATCTATTGCTTCGCATTTAAGGTTATTAAATGGCACGCATGATGCCATTCTCCCTGGCCCATCCACATTGAATAGAAATCTAAGTTAGAGTCACAGAACAATACAGCAGGGATACAGGCCCTTCGGCCCATCGAGTCCATGCCGACCACAGCACTCACCCAGCGAGTCCCAATTTCCTGCGTTGAGCCCATATCCCTCTAAGCCCCGCCCCTCCGTGTACCTATCCAAGTGCTTCTTAAATGATACTGTTGTACCTGCCTCAACCACTTCTTCCAGAAGCTCGTTCCATATACGCACCACCCTCTGCATAAAAAAGTTGACACTCAGGCCCCCTTTAAATCTTTCCCCTCCTATCCCAAACCTATGTCCCCTACTTTTGGACTCACCTAACCTGGGGAAAGACTGTTACCATCTACCTTATCTATACCTCTCATAATTTTAAACATTTCCATAAGCTCGCCCCTCATTCTCCTAAGGTCCAACTTAGGCTCAGGCCCTCTAGTCCTGGCAACATCCACGGGTATCTTTTCTGAATTCTTTCCAGTTTAATCACGGCTTTCCTATAACAGGGTGACCAAAACTGCACACCGTACTCCAAGTGTGCTCACCAGCGACTTATACAACTGCAACATTATGTCCCAACTCCCATACTCTATGCCCTGATTGATGAAGCCCAGCGTGCTAAACACCAGTTTCACCACCGTGTCTACCTGTGACGCCACTTTTGACGAATTGTGCACTTGTACTGCTAGGTCACTGTGTTCCATTACACTCCCTAGTGCCCTACCATGCATAGTACAAGTCCTACACTGCTTTAACTTTCAAAAATGCATCACCTCACACTTACCTGTTTTTAAATACATTTAGCACTCCTACGCCCACTTCCCTAACTGATCAAGATCCCCCTGTAATCTACAGTAATCTGGTTCGCTAACAACAGCACCTCCTAATTTCGTGTCATCCTCAAATTTACTGATCAAGCATTTGCATCCAAATCATTCATATAAATAACGAATAATAAGGGTCCCAACACCGACCCCTGCAGCACACCACTAATCAGCGGTCTCCATTCTAATAAACAACCTTCAACCACCATCCTCTGCTTCCTACCTCCGAGCTTATTTTGAGTCCACCTAACAAGCTTTCTCTGTATTCCATGGGACCTAGTCTTCCTGATCAGCCTACCATGTGGAACCTGGTCGAAGACCTTGTTAATGTCCTAATAGACAACCTCATATACCCTTTTGGTTACTTCTTCAAAAATGTTCTAACAGATTCGCCAAGCACATCTTTCCACGCACAAAGCCATGCTGACACCTCCTGATCAGACTCTTTCTATCCAAATGCTGATAGTCCTGTCCCTCAGAATTCCCTCTTGTACCTGCTCCACAACTGATGTCAAGTTGATTGGTCTGTAGTTCCCTGGCTTGTCCTTGCCACACTTCTTAAAAAATGGAACGAAATTAGCCACCTTCCAGTCTTTGGGAACTTCACCAGTGGCTAACGATGAAGCAAATATCTCAGCAAGGGTCTCTGCAGTTTTCTCTCCAGCCTCCAGCAAAGTCCAAGGATTCACTCGGTCAGGCTTTGCGGATTTATCCACCTCAATGCGCTGTTTCTAGACCCAAAACGTCGACTGTTTATTTCTCTCCACGGATGCTGCCTGACCTGCTGAGTTCCTCCAGTATGTTTTGTGTGCATTGTAAGGCTGGAAGTACCTCCTCCATGAAAATATGTATGTCCTCAGAAACATCTCCATTTGTTCCCATTATCTCTTGATCAACTATGATTTTCTCGTCAGTAAACACCTTTTAACTATTCGTTAAAAATCTCACTCATCTTCTGTGGCTCGAGATATGGGCATCCCTGCTGATCTCTAAGCGAATCTACTCTCTCCCTAGCCACCCTTTTATACTTCATATGGCTATAGAACCTCTTGGGATTTTCCTTAACCTTACCTGCCAGATCCATCTCTTTGCCCTTCTGATTTCTCTCTTAAATGCATTCTTTATTTTTTTTTATGGTCATCAATGGATTCACTCACCCCTGACCTCTTAAACCCAATTAATGCTTACTTCTTTTACTCGACCAGAACCTCAATATCTCTTGTGATCCAAGGTTCCCTAAACTTGTCGAATTTACCCTTCAACCTAACTGGAACATGCTGCTTCTGGACAGTTGAAATCATACTCTTAAAAGCCTCCCACTTGCCATTCGTTCCTTTCCCTGCAAACAGGGTCACCCACCTGCTTAATTCTCCCAGAATTTGCCCTGCTCCAGTTTAGGACCCTAATCTGTACACTTGTCCCATATCTTTTCCCATCACTATCTTAAAACTTTATAAGCATTATGGTCACTAGAGTCAAAGAACTCCCTGATTGTCACTTCAGCTACTTAGACTGCCTCGTTCCCAAAGAGTAGGTCCAGTAATTGCATCCTACCAACATACTGACTCAGAAAACTTTCCTGTGCACCTTTCACAAATTGCACCCCGTCCAGGCCCTTAACACTTTGGGTGGCCCAGTCAATACCGGGGAAATTAAAATCTCCCACTAATACAACTTTATTATTCTCGCAACGATGATGATTTCTCTACACACCTGCTCATAGAGTTTTCTCTGGCTATTGGGGAGGTGGGTCTATGATACAGCCCCACTGGTGTGATCTTCTCCTTCTTGTTGCTAAGTTCTACCCATATGGCGTCACTGGATAATCCGCCAGAATGTCATCTCTAAGTACTGCTGTTACGTCCTCCCTTATCAACAAGGCAAAAACCCCTTCTCGCTTCCCTGTACCTCTGTCACGCCTGTATCATCTGCATCACGAAATATTGAACTGCAAGTCTTGCCTTTCTCTTAGCTCTGTTTCTGTTATGGCTTTCACATTCCAGTCTTCAGAGTCAATCCACGATCTGAGTCTGTGCGCCTTACCTATTAAACCTCGTGCATTGAAATAAACGTAGTTTAATTGAGTATTCTTTTCCCTGCCTTTACCATGCCCCTAGCTATCCTGATTACTAAATTTGCTCTCGCTGCCTACTGTTTTATGCCGTGACTTGCATCTGATCAGAATCCCAACCTCCTGCCAATCTAGTTTAAACCCTCCCGTGTAGTACTAGCAAATTTCACTGCAAGGATACTGGTTCCTCTCTGGTCAATAATTGTTCTATGATCTAACTGGTCTATGTTCAATAATTTTATCTACCTCTTATACGTAAAATGTTTCGTGCAATCTGTGCTGTCATAATTTTGTATCCTTCAATCGTGTCTCCACTCAGCCTCCACCGCTTCATGGAAAACAAACATACCCTCTATAATCTCTCCTCTGGCAACATCCTAGTGAATCGCTTCTGCGCCCACTCCAGTGCTATCACTTATTTCCTATAATGTGGTGACCAAAACTTCACGCAGTACTCTAGATGAGGTCTGATCAATATTTTATAATGTTAGAGCATAACCTGTCTGTTCTTGTCTGCAATTCTCCGACTAATGAAGGCCAGAATCCCATTTGCCTTCTTAACCAATTTCTCTATCTGCTCTGTTCCTTAATATGCTCTAGGTCCCTACTATGCATCGTGTAAGTCCTATCCTCATTAGTACTCCCAAAGTGCGTCATCTCACATTTATCTGGATTAAGTTCCACCTGCCATTTCTCATTTATTTCACCAAGAGATTGATATCACCCTGTAGCTAATTTTAAACTTACAGAGTTCACAGGAATGCTACCGTGTAACATGTAAAATAACGGCACGGCGAAAGCATTGAGTGTGTGGCATTAAGTAAATTGGAAAGAGCACTGTGTTCTTTAAATTAAATCTTTGAAAGGATGACTCAACAAACGTGTAAGACTGAAGCGCCAGTGCTCCGTCAGGCCACAGTCCTGATGCACCTTCGATGAACGTAATGGGAATGGTGATCTTGGTACCAATACTTTTAGACGAATAAATCATTCGAATCAATTAAGTTACTGCGATCAAAGATCATTTGTGGGGAAATGTCCAGAGGAGACTGCCAAATGTACTTGTGCTTGGCAAGAGACGAGGAAGGATCACGGCCATATTACCCAATCCAAGAGGAGGTGATAGCTCCACATATTCCTAGGTGATGGACTTATTGGTGGTGTGAGATAATGGATGAGGGGTGTGAGAATACCAGTTGCTGGGAACGGGATATCAAGTTTACTCGAATGCTAATCAACAACTCTTGGAAGACCTTGAGTTAACACTTTAGAGGAGAACCGAAACGAAGGTCATTGCTGCACAGACCTAACGTCGAGGCACACGAGTGTTCATTGTTCAGTTGATCAATTGAACGTAAATGAGAGCAGATAACTTCTAGGTTGTAAATCTGTTCTGTCTCTGTGATAATTGCGGAAACTGTTATTTGTGTATGAACGAAAATACGTCCTCTAGTCTTTGACTTCCTCTGTTCCTTAGTGGAAGAGATAGAACCTAACAGCAATCATCCATGAGATGTTAAGCATTATCCCTTTCATGCAGTCTAAGAAGCCACTAGGTAATAAAAGTGCTACGACACGGCAGAACCAGTGAAATAAAAATCGGTACGTGGCGCAGACTGTAGTGGTTCAAGGGGAAACTCCATTTCTACTCGATCAGATGAATTTGGGCTATTGTTGATATGCAGCTAGTTTCGAAATATTTTGCAAACGGGAGAATCAAATCAATAATGTGATCTTATACATTAATGAGAATAAGAAACTGATATCAACGTTATTCATAGTGTAGCGAAAAATGAAACATCGAGGTTATTAACTTGTTTGTTTAATAACTGCAACTCATAGCAGTGATGACGTAACCTCGTTCCTCGAGTGATGTGACTTAATTGTCGGACTATGGGTTTTCAGTATTTATATAAAAAGCGACCTCATATATCACAGCGACAGAGAATCGTCTGTTGATCAATAAGACGCCCTGGGTTCTGAAAGACCATGCACGGGCAAACAAAGGGCCTAGCGTACGCTATTTTCTACCCTGTTCTGGCATCTTTCGGTGTTCCAGGTAAATGATACATTGCGAACAGAATTCTGATCGGACTCTGTGTTCTTCTTCTGAATTCGGAAACGACTCTCTATGCGTTCCAGTCAGCTGTTTCGTAATCTATAAAGCAACTTTTCCACCGCTGCAGAAAAATCAGATGCTTAGCATGCTGTCAAATGCATGTTTACAGAGACTGATCAATAGCTAAAATGACTAAAATGCTCATTCCGTCCTTTTAAACAGGTAACATAATGACAATTGTGATCCTGTCCCGCCGAAGATGCGGTCTATCCAGATGCATCACTCGCTACCTGGTGGCCATGGCAGTGACGGATCTCCTAGTTCTTATCACAGCGGTTATATTAAATCGGATGAGTGTCATTTACTTCCCGGTTTTCTTCCTCTCCACCACTCCGGTATGTCGGTTTAAAATAGCTCTAATCTACGCAGCCAGAGACAGCTCGGTCTGGTTAACGGTCGCTTTCACCTTCGATCGATTTTTAGCCATTTGTTATCAGAATTGGAAAACAAAATATTGCACCGAGAGAATGGCAGCTGTGATTATAGGAACCATCTGTGTCGTGTGCTGTATAAAAAACATCCCATGGTATTTTGTTTATGAGCCTTTATATATAATTGACGGTGCCCCGTGGTTCTGCAACATTAAATTAAGCTTTTATTCTGAACTGTTCTGGACAGCTTTTGATTGGATTGACCGTATATTAAACCCCTGTGCTCCCTTCCTCTTGATGTTGTTGCTCAACGCTCTGACTGTCAGAAACATTCTAGTGGCGAACAGATCCCGCAGGAGACTGCGGGGCCAGACCACCGGAGATAAACAAAGTGATCCAGAGATGGAAAGCCGAAGAAAGTCAATTGTCTTACTCTTCACCATCTCGGGAAGTTTTCTGGTGCTGTGGACGCTGTATGTTGTACATTTCCTTTACGTGCGAATTACGGGTAATAGTTATTCGACGGGGTCTAATCTTAATGATCCCTGGTTTATTCTTCAAGAAGCAGGAAACATGTCGCAGCTTCTGAGCTGTTGCACCAACACCTGTATTTATGCGGCTACTCAAACGAAGTTCAGAGAGGAATTCATAAATGGTTTGAAACATCCATTGAATCTGACCAAGAAACTGGTGCGATCACGGTAATAGACGAATTGGTCTTCGAGATCAGTTTTGATTTCTCATCCACCCTGCTTGCCCATTGTGCACACGTGTTCCCACCTGCATAGCTCTCTCGGATATATTCTTCCTTCCTCGCGGGAACTGGCGTTCGCCAGCAAATACGACCCGGGTGTTACTCAGGGGAACTGACGAGAACACTCTCGCGGCCAATAGAGCGCGCAGGAGGCGCGGAGTTCACAAGGATGGAGAACAGCACAGTCGTTCATTTAACTCACTGATCTCATTAAAATAGAACATTCTTACGGATTGGCTTAGCAATGATATGTCCTCTGGCTGGGGTACGTTGGACCAGAGCTGAATATCACAGTGGAAGGAATCAACTAGTCAGGACTGCAAAATGATAATTTAAAAAATCAGACCTCGTGGGGTGGTTACATGTTGGAATTCTCTTTC
The DNA here is from genome assembly GCF_009764475.1 of Pristis pectinata. Classification (NCBI taxonomy): domain Eukaryota; kingdom Metazoa; phylum Chordata; class Chondrichthyes; order Rhinopristiformes; family Pristidae; genus Pristis; species Pristis pectinata. The sequence goes on along the minus strand of NC_067416.1, from coordinate 44,321,727 downwards.
AAAGAGTGCTTTGGAGCCTCGGTCGCTGAGTGTATTCAGGACGAAGATTGATGGAATTTTGGATGACAACAGACTTTTGGATAGATGTACAGGGAAGTGGTACAGAAGTCTCAAGCCCGATCCTATTGGATAACAGAGCAGAAAGGAGTGGCAAATCGCCTCCTGATACATCCGTTTATTATGTTCGTATTCCCAATGGCGTCTCTGTGCTCCTCATCCCACCACTAACCCCACTGGTCCTGCACTCTACATCTAACATTCCCCGCCCCCAAAATAAGAAGGCTGTGGCTGTTGACGGATAATTAAGAAACTGGAGTCTGATGCTGGGGTGCTTTGCTCAGTAGTCGTATCAAGAGGGTGAGCAGCTTATACGTTAGAATGGAGTTGAAATGCAAGTTCCGTCCCGAGCAATCTGAAAAGGAAACGGTTCCACGAGGAACCTGCGGCTGTGATTCCACGAAGAGCAACTCACTGTCCGCTTTAAAGCATTCTTGGGTCTCATGCTCACGTCGTTATCGAAAACAAACACTCACCGCATTTGCCACAAAGTTGGATTATTTATTCACAGGCGTGGATAGCAAGTAACATCTTTTATTATATTTTGATGTTTTTTTTACATTATTATTTAACTCCTCGAGTCGATGCATTCACTTCCGGCAACATTTTGTTGCAGGGTTTGTTCCCATTAATACCGTCCCACAAAATGAGGCCGAGCACCAATCTTCTCGATCTCTGCATAATAGGTTCGAATGCACCAACATTTCTCTGCGCGCTCGCTTTCGAATCCCAGTGCGTGGGTCAATTCGTTCCTGAGCTCCACGCTTGCCACATTTGTTCTCCCACCTGTTTGAAGTCAGGACCTGATCGCTGAGAGGCGATACGCAACCAGCCCCACACCCACCATGTCGGTGTTACCTTCAGAACTGTCTATTCCATTGGACTGCTTTCCGTCCACCCTTCATTTAAAAACGAGACCAAAGAAAAAGTATTGTCCTCAACCGCAGTTGTTGCACCAAGGGTCGTTTATTTCTGTGCTCGCTTACCTAACCTGCCCGTTTCAGAAAAAAATACGATTTTCACATTCTCAAACTTGTTCCCAAAATGCTGCATCGTGTCACTTCTCCTTCTTTTGATAATATGGTGCAGCTTCGTAATATTTCATCAAATTTACACTCTTCTAAGTCGCCGCCTTCGAGGTCACACCAACATGATTGGCCCCTTCAAGGTCCTAATCACCAGAATCCTATCCTCAAAATTCTCAGCCTCTTCGTCTTGTTGTGCACTTAAGGCTTTCCGAATCCTAAGATTAATTATCGGTTTCGCTTCCCCAATCTCAATTTACGGGCTCTACTGCAAATATTCCGTTGTTAATTCCGAAGGATTAATTTGCTACATTAAAGGCGCTATCTAAGTGGAACATTGTCATTTTTTCTGACCTCGAACTGTGTACATCGTAACCGTCGCAATTGTACAGTTCATACCGCGCCACTATCTCGCTTTGTGTAAGAACTGAGATTTATAGTTTATCTTCCGAGTGACAACACCAGTATCACATATTCCGACGTCCATTCATGCGATTGAAAATATCAAATAGTATACACTGAGGACCGAAACATTTCAGCATCACGAATTAGTTCATTTGTGCAATCCCTGGATGCAGTCAACTCATCCTGTTTTCTCTGGTGCACCCAATGTATGAGCGTTATTTAACAAAGTTGGGAGTTCCTCCGTTGGTGCAGTCACTGATTTGGGTGCATTGCGATCATAATTTCGAATAAGCTTTCAGTCACTCTATTTTCTCTTCATCCATAATCTGATTTTATCAAATGCAGACCGTGCCGTGAGGTAATATATTCATCTCGCAATTTAAGATTAAATTAGGAAAAGAACAAATATTTCCAAAATCTTTCCAAATTTAAATGGCATGATGCAACTTGCTGAAAATCTCAGAATGCGTGTTTCGTCAGAGAAATGTATTTTGGCCACACTATATTGCACAATTGCTGCAACTCATTCAATTTTATATAACCGATAATGCATGAAAAAAATTACACGCAGGTTTTCTTTTGATTGGCATCTCATGTACTTTCCTGGTAGATGTTTTAATATGTATCAATAAATGTCGGAGACTTTAAGCAAATCTAGTAGAGAAAATCCTCAGCTTCCATTCTTCCAAAACAAGCTGTTCTTTGCTGTAAATCCCACTTAATCTGTTGAACCTGTGAATTCTGTACAATTGCAACAGCAGTTCAAATGTTCGTCTTGCCTTTCCGTCAATTATTTTAATGCGAATTTTTACCAATTTATTTGAAATTAATTTACTTTAATTATGTTAAATCGTACCTTAAAATGGGTGGACTACACGATGAATTACACATGCGTGTGATCCCAAAAGCTCCCCGATCATATAACGAGAAATAAAGGGAAAGGATAATGGAATTGGGGCTAAATAAAGATAGGCATTTTTGTGTTGTTTCAGCTGACTTTCCATCGGGAGATTATAACCCTTTCTTTTTCAATCTATTTATTAGTTTTCAAATTAATACAGATTAATATATAGCATCAATGTTTGTGCATGTAATACAAAGAATGTTAGGGAAGAAAGTGAGGAGGAAAATGATCATGCGAGGTCTGCAGGTATGGACAGAAATCAAAGGTTTGCACATGATAGTAATGTTCTCAGGTGCATCTATTTCAATGCAAGGAGTATTGTAGGTAAAGCGGATGAGTTTAGGGCGTGGATTGGCACGTGGGATTACGATGCTATTGCTATTAGTGAGACATGGTTGAAGGAGGGGCAGGACTGGCAGCTTAATGTTCTGGGCTTCCGTTGTTTCAGACGTGATAGAGGAGGATGGATGAAAGGGGGAGGAGTGGCATTACTGGTCAGGGAACAGATCACGGCTGTGCGTAGACAGGACAACCCGTAGGGCTCGTCTACAGAGGCCATATGGGTGGAGCTGAGGAACAGGAAAGGTGTGGTCACATTAATGGGGTTGTATTATAGAGTTATATTATAGACCGCCCAATAGTCAGAGAGAATCGGAGGAACAAATCTGTAGGGAGATAGCAGACCAATGTAAGAAACAGAAAGTTGTGAGAGTAGGGGATTTTAACTTTCCACATATTGACTGGGACTCCCATACTACGAAAGGGTTGGATGGCTTGGAATTTGTCAAATGTGTTCAGGAAAGTTTTCTAAATCAATATATAGAGGTACCAACGAGAGGGAATGTAATACTTGATCTCCTATTAGGGAACCAGGCAGGTCAGGTGACAGAAGTATGTGTAGGTGAGCATTTTGGGTCCAGTGACCATAATGCAATCAGTTTCAAGATAATTATGGATAAGGATAGGTCTGGTCCTCGAGTGGATTTTCTAAATTAGAGAAAGGCCAATTTTGTGGAAATGAGAAAGGATCTATGTAGGGTGGATTGGGATAAGTTATTTTCTGGCAAGGATGTGCTCAGTAAATGGAAAGCCTACAAAGACGAAATTTTGAGAGTGCAGAGTTTGTATGTTCCTGTCAGGATTAAAGGCAAAGGTAACAAGCATAGGGAACCTTGGTTTTCAAGGGATATTGGTGAGATGGTTAAGAAAAAGAGAGAGGTGTATAGCAGGTATAAGCAACTAGTAACGGATGAAGTACTCGAACAGAATAGGAAATGTAAGAAAATACTAAAAAAGGAAATCAGGAAGGCAAAAAGAAGACATGAGGCTGCTTTGGCAGATAATGTGAAGGTAAACCCAAAGGGTTTCTACAGGTATATTAAGAGCATATCGGTTACATATATGGGCGGAAAAATGACAGATGGAGATTACTGCGCCTAAGTATGAGGTGTTGCACTTTATGAGAACAAAAGTAAAATGCCAATATACAGTTCGTGGAAACACCCTTAACATTGTTAATGTACAAAGGGATCTTGGGGTCTAAGTCCATTGCTCCTTGAAGGTAGCTGCACAGGTTGCTAGTGTGGCAAAGAAAGCATCTGGTGTGCTTGCCTTTATTAGTCGAGTCACTGAGTTCAACAGTCTGGAAGGTATGTTGCAGCATTAGCAAACACTAGTTAATCCGCATCTGGAGTATTGTATTCAATTCTGTTCGTCCCATTATAGGAAGGATGTGGAGGCATTGGAGAGGGTGAAGAAACGGTTTACCAGGAGGCTGCCTGGATTAGAGAGCATGTGCTATGGGGAGAGGTTGGACAGGGTTGGATTGCTTTCTCTGGGGCGGCAGAGGATGAGGGGAGACCTGATAGAGGTTTATAAGACTATGAGAAGCATATAGAGAGTAGAGAGCAGGTATGTTTTTCCCAGGGCTGAAATGTCTAATAGTGGAGGGCATGAATTTAAGGTGACAGGCGGACAGTTCAAAGGAGATTTGCAGGGCAAGCTTTTTACACAGAGAGTGGCGGATGTCTGGAATGCTCTGCCAGGGGTGGTAGTGGAGGCAAATACGTTAGAGATGGTAAAGAGAAGTTAATAGAGAGATATGGCCATTGTGCAGGCATAAGGGATTACTTTAGTTAAATGCTTAAATACGACTTTAATTATTTAAGCACAATATCGTGCCCAAGGGCCTGTTCCTGTCCGGTACTGTTCTATATTCTATGTTGTTCTATGATAGGGTAGACGGCAGGAAACATTTCACCGTGTCAGAGGGAGATAACATCAGAGAACATAGATTTAGGGTAAGGGGTAAGGAATTTGGAGGGGATCGGAGGGGGACCTTTTTCACTCAGATGTAGAATACACTGCCTGAAAACGTATTGGAAGCACAGTCGCAGATAACACCTAAGAAGTATCTAAATGATCACGAATCTCTGTGCATAGAAGGCCGTGGGCAAAGTGCTGGAAAATGGGATTACTAAGGATGGGTATTGGTCAGACAATGTCCTCGAAGCGCCTCTTTAAAGCCTCCATCATGTTCGCCTCCACTCCAGCCCTGACAGTGCATTCCAAGCACACATCAATCTCTGTGTAAATACTTGCCCAGCACACGTCCTTTGAACTTCCCCACCCACTTTAAGTGCATGCCCTCTAGTGTGAGACATTTCGACCCTGAGGAAAAGATACCGCTGTCTACCCTAAACCTCTCATAATCTTATAAACGTCTGTCAGGTCTCCCCTCAGCCTCTGGCGCTCCAAAGGAAACAACCCCAGTTTGTCCAACCTCTCCTCAAAGCACATACCCTCTAATCCAGGAAACATCCTGGTAAACTTCTTCTGCACCCTCTCCAAAGCCTCCACATCTTTCTATTCATGGGACAACCAGACCTGAATGCAATACCCCAAGATGCATCCCAGCTGGAGATTTATAAAGCTGTAACATAAATTCCCGACTGTTGAACTCAGTGTCTCGAATAATAAAGGTAATCGTGCCATATGTCTTTTTTACCACAATATCAACATGTGCAGCTACTTTCAGGGAGGTATGGACTTAGACCCCAAGATTCCTCTGTGGATCAACACTGTTGAGGGTATTACCATTAACAGCGTTCTGTACCTTTATCTCTCTCTCTCTCTCTCTCTCTCTCTCTCTCTATATATATATATATATATATATATATATATATGTACACACACACACACACACACACGCACACACTCACACACACCGTGGACCCCATGCATCTTAATCTTCTGGATAAGCTTATCATGAAGGAACTTGTCAAAAGCCTTAATAAAATCCATGTGGCCAACATCCACAGCTCTATCTTCATTAATCACCTCCGTCACCTCCTCGAAAAGCTCAGATCGGCGACTAACCCTGCACAAAGCCATGCTTACTGTCTCTAAATGGGTCATCAGTTTCCAAATGCTCATAAATCCTATCTTTACGAATCCTCTGCATTAGCTTCCCTGTCACTAATGTGAGTTTCAGAGGTCTATAGTTTCCAGGATTATCCTTATTTCCCTTCTTATATAATGGAAGAGCATTAGAAACTCGCCAATCCTCCGGGACCTTGCCCATGGCTAGAGAGGACACGAAGGTCCTAGTCAGGGCCTCAGCAATCTAATCTCCTGCTTCTCTCGATGAACTGGGGTATATTCCATCACGCCCTGGCGAATGATCCACCTTCAGGTTCTTTACAAGACCCAACATTACCACATTCTTTATCTCAAAATGCCCAGCATCGCTCCACGCTGATATCACTATCCTCCACATTCTTCTCCTTTGTAAATACCGACACAAAGTGCTCACTTAGGACCTCACCCACATCCTCCGCCTCCAAGCACACAATCACTCCTTTATCCTTGAATGGTGCTACTCTCTACATACATTTGCTCTTGATGTATGTATATAATGCCTTGAGAATCTACTTTATCCTCCGTGCCAAGGACTTTTCATGGACTCTCCTGTCTCTCCTGAATTCCCTTCTTGAATTCTTTTCTACCTTCTTTACCACTGTCAAGTGCTCTGTTTGATTTCAGCTTCCTAAACTTACATACGCATCCTTTTTATTCTTGACTAAACTTACCACTTCTCCCGACATCCAAAGATCCCCTATCTTCCAGCCTCGTCCTTCCTTCTTACTGGAACATACCTGTCCTGTACTCTGTGCAGTAGGTCTTTAAATACCTTCCACATGTCAGGTGTGGCCTTGCACAAAAATAGCTTTTTCGACTTTAGTCTCCCTAGTTGCTTCCTCATAGTCTCGTAATTTGACCTGTTTCAGTTTAATGCTGTCCTGCAAGGTCCAGACTTATCCTTATTCATAGTTATCTTAAAACCGAAAGAGTTGCGATTACTGCTCCTTAACTGTTCTCCCACTGAGAGGTCGGTCACCTGCTCAGGCTCATTTCATAACACCAGGTCCAGTATGGCCGCTCCTCACGTTGGGCTATCTATACACTGATTTATGAAACCCTCTCGGACGCACACAACAAATTCTGGCCCGTTAATAAAGAGGTCCCAGTTTTTATTGGGGAAGTTGAAGTCACTCACAGCAAAAACCCTGTTGTTCTTACACTTTTTCCTAATTTGCCAACGTAACAGTTCCTCAAAGTCCAGGTGGCTATTTGGGGGACTGCAGTATTTTCACATCAGAGTGATTGCACCTTCCTTATTTTTCAATTCCACCCATATAATCTCAGTGGATGGGCCCTCCATTATGTCCCCTCTGAGCACAGCTATGACATTGTCCCTGATTAATAGTCCCCCCCCCACCTCCGCCCTTTTACCTCCTTCTCTATCTTGTCTAACAGATTGAAACCCTGGAACACTGAGCAGCTAGTCCTGTCCCTCACTCAATGAAGTCTCTGTAATTGCCACAACATCATAGTTCCATGGACAGATCCATGCACTAAGTTCATCTCCCTTGTCCTTAATACTCTTCGCAGTAAATAAACACCTTTCAACCCATCCACCCCAACATGTCTATTGCTTTGCTCTTGCCTGTCCTTCCTTTAAGAATTATTGATCATGACATCTTTGCCTCAATCTCTCCACTTTCAGAACTGCTGCTCTGGTTCCCATCCCTCTGCCAAACTTGTTTAAATCCCGCTGAGTAACACCAGTGGACCTCCCGTCCAGGATATTGGTTCCCCTCCAGTTAAAGTGCCACCCTGCCCAAGAAGAGGTTCCAATGATCCATGAACCTGAAACACTGCCCCCCGACAAAGTTCCTCAACCTCACGTTCATCTGTTCCATATTTCTATTCCTGCCCTGATTAGCACGTGGCACAGGGATTAATTCAGAAATTACTACCTTCCTGCTTTTCAGACAGTTTCCTAACCCCCCTTTGCTCACTGCGCAGGACCTCCTCCGCCTTTCTACTTATGTCCTTTGTGTCAAATGTGCACCACGACCTTTGGCTGCTCCCCCTCCCCCTTGAAAATGTTCTGCAGTCGCTCTGTGACATCCTTGACCCTGGCATCTGGGTACAACATACTATCGTGGAATCTCTTTCACAGCTACAGTATCTGTTGTCTGTCCCCTTAACTATAGAGTCTCCGATCACTATTGTTCTGCCTGACTTTACCCTTCCCTACTGAGCCTTACAGCCAGTCAGAGTGTGTTGCCCTGGCTAGCTGCTGTGCCCTGATAGGCCATGCCCCCAACAGTATCCAAAGGAGTGAACTTGTTGCTGAGTAGAATGGCTAGAAGTGTATCCTGCTATCTCTACCTATTCTGGTGGCCACCCAACTATCTGATGCCTGCACCTCAGGTGTGACAGTCTCACTAACACTCATGTCTATAATGCTTTCATCATCCTGGAAGATCCTATGTCTGTCCAATGCCAGCTCTAGTTCCTTACTATGGTCAGGCAGGAGCCACAGCTGGGCGAACTTGCTGCAGGTGAAGTCATCAGAGACACTGGCATTGTCCGTGATCTCCCACATCCTGCAGGAGGAACAGGCCACTGCCCTAAAAGCCATACCGTTCACTCTAACAAAAAGAGTAATTCTAAGGAAATCTTTACCTGCACTTATTGACTTCCGCTGCTCAGCCGCCTCTCACCGAAGCCACTTGAGCCAACGCCTCAGCACTCATACTGAAACCCAGCCAAGAATGACTGCTCCATAAGAGCCTGCTTCCCAATTATACCTTGCTCCACGCCAGAGAAAACAGACACAGCCTCTACCGCCTCGCCTGAGTCAACATCCTGGTGAATCTTATCTGCACTATCTCCAGCGCTGTCGCATCCTTCGTGTAATATGGTGATCAGAACTTCACGCAGTACTCCAGGTGTGGGCTGACCAATGTTTAATAAAGTTGGAATATAACCTCTCTGCTCATTCATGCAATGTCATGACTAATGAAGATAGTATGTCATATTCCTTCTTCACCACTTTGTCTTCCTGCGCTGCTATCTTCAAGGTCCCCCTGTTGATTAATATGCCCAAGGTCCCCATCATTCAAGGTGCATATACTCATTAGTACTCTGAAAATGCATCACCTCACATTTATCCGGATTAAACTCCATCTGCCATTCCTCAGCCCTTTTCACCAACACATTGATATCATCCTATAGCTTATTTTAAACTTACTGGGTTCACAGGAATGTTACCGTGTAACAGCTAAAAAGACAGATTTGAAAGTCTTCTGGAGTAATAATAAAACATAAACGCTGCTAGTCCGGCACCACCAAAAATGTTGATCGTGTCGGATTAATAAAATTGGAAAGAGCGCAGCGTTCTTTAATTTAAACCTTTTGAAAGTTGACTGTCAGCCAGCCTGAAAACATTTTGCTCCTTCGATGGATGCAATGGGAAGAGTGATCTTGGCACCAGTACATTTAGATAGATTAATCATTATAGTCGGTGCCAACAAAGTAGTCATCTGTGGGATATGTTGTCCAAAGGAGTCATGCTAAACGTACCTGAACAGGGAGGATTCCTGAACGAGAAAGGATCAGGACGGTGTTACCCAGTCCAGGAGGAGACAATCGGTGTACACATTCCTATGTGATGGATATTTTGGTGATATGAGTTAATAAGGATGTTGATGCACACGGGGAAATGCCAATCGTTGGTAATGGGATGTGAAACTTCCTCGAATGCTGATCAACAACTCTTGGAAGACCATGGCTTGCCTTGAGTTAACACTTAAGAAGAGGAGAACCGAGATGAAGGTCCTTGCTGCACACAGCCAATGTCGAGGCACATTGTTGTTCATTGATGAATTAAATGAGTGATGATAACTATTCGATCTTGTAAGTCAGTTTTGTCTCTGTGATAATTGCGGAAAGTGTTATTTCTTTATGAAACAATAGACGCTCTCTATTCCTTGACCCTTGAGGTAACCCTTGGTGGAAGAGATAGAAAATAACATCAATCCTCCATAATATGCTGAGCATTATAAGTTAGTTACAGTCTAACAAGCCACGCCGTTACAGCGACAAGACAGATCGAGTAAAGAACGGTACATGGCGCAGACTGTAGCGGTTCATGGAGAAGCTCCATTTCTACCTTGTAAGATTAATTTGTGATGGACACCATATATTGTTCATTTGTATCCCGTTTATGATTAATTTGTAAACGAGAGAATCAAATCGATAATGTGATCTTATGGTTTACTAAAAATACAATATGATATCAACATTACTTATATTTTTGAAAAGTTGAGAGTGTTGACATGTTTTATTTAATGACTGTAATCCACATCAGTGATGACGTAACCTTAGTTTTTGTTTCTCGAGTGTTGCGACTTAATTGTCGTGCTGCGAGCTCGCAATAATTATGTAAAGGGAGCCTTGGCATATCACAGCGACAGAGAGTTGTACGTTGATCAATAAGACACGGTAGGTCCTGGAAGACCATGCATGGGCAAACAAAGGGCCTGGGATATGCGATTTTCTACCCTGTTCTAGCAGCTATCGGGGTTCCAGGTAAATGATACGTTGCACAGAGAACTTTGGTCTGCCTCTGTGCTCTTCTTTTGAATTTGACAAAGACTCTCTGTGAACTCCAGTCAGCTGATTCCTAATTTCTAAAGCAACCTTTCCACCTCAACAGAGGGATCAGATATTTATTATGCTGTCACATGTTAGTCGTTGTGTACAGTCTGTTCAACAGCGAAAATGACTAAATAGTCGTTTCTCCTTTTTGAACAGGTAACATAATGACAATTGTAATCCTGTCCCGTCGAAGATGCGGTCTGTCCAGATGCATCACTCGCTACCTCGTGGGCATGACAGTGACTGACCTCCTGGTTCTTATCAACGCGGTTATATTAAATCGGATGAGTGTCATTTATTTCCCGGTTTTCTTCCTCTCCACCACTCCGGTCTGTAGCCTAAAAATATCTCTAATTTACGCATCCAGAGACAGCTCGGTCTGGTTAACGGTCGCTTTCACCTTCGATCGTTTTGTCGCCATTTGTTGTCAGAAGTGGAAAACAAAATATTGCACTGTGCGAACGGCAGGTATTCTTATAGGAATCATCTGTGTTGTGAGCTGTATAAAAAACATACCATGGTACTTTGTTTTTAAGGCTTTATATATAATTGATGATGCCCCTTGGTTCTGTAACCTCAGATTAAGCTTTTATACTGAACTGTTATGGACAGCTTTTGACTGGTTTGACCGCATGTTAAACCCTTGTGCTCCCTTCCTACTGATGTTGTTGCTCAACGCTCTGACTGTCAGAAACATTCTCGTAGCAAACAGAGCCCGCAGGAGACTGCGGGGCCAGACCACTGGAGACAAACAAAGTGATCCTGAGGTGGAGAGCCGAAGAAAGTCAATAGTTTTACTCTTCACCATCTCGGGAAGTTTTCTGGTGTTGTGGACGCTGTATATTGTACATTTTCTTTACGTGAGATTTTCGGGTAGTAGTTATGCCACAGGCACTAATCTCAGTGATCCTTGGTTCATTCTTCAAGAAGCAGGAAATATGTCGCAGCTTTTGAGCTGTTGCACCAACACCTGCATTTACGCGGCCACTCAAAGGAAGTTTAGAGAAGAATTCATGAATGGTTTGAAATTTCCACTGAATCTGATCAAGAATTTTGTGAGGTCAAGATAGTGGACGATTTGTTTGCTTACTTTGAGATTAGTTTTGATTTCTCATCCACCCTGCTCGTGTTCCTGTATAGCTTTCTCAGATGTAATATTCCATCCTCGGGGAACTAGCGTTAGCTTACAGATACAACCTGTGAATTCCTTCCTCGGAAAACTTGCGGAAACCAAGTATTTTAACTATTCAGCTGCTCCGTGGCGGCTAGTAGAGGGTGCAGGAGTCTCCGTGTCTGCAGAGATGGAGAGACGCAGAGTCATTCATTAAATCTGATTGAAAAAGGGAAATTCGTATGTGTCCTGACAGGCTCGGTTTAGCAATTATATTTTCCCTGGTGGTAGTGTGTTGGGCCAGAGTTAAATATCACAGCATAAGGTATCAACCATTCAGGACTGCAAAGAGGAAAATAAAACTCAATCTTCGGGGGTCGTGACGTTTGAAATTTACTTTAAAAGAGTGCCCTGGAGCCTCGGTTGCTGAGTATATTCGGGACCTAGATCGATGGAATTTGGGTGGTAATATACTCAAGGGTTGCGGAGTTTGTACAGGGAAGTGGTACAGAGGTTTCAGCCCTCATCTTACTGAATAGCACAGTAGAAAGGATTGGCAAATGATCTCCTGATATTATTTATTACGTTCTCATTCCCAATGGCAGCTGGAGATGCAACTTACTTCGTATTTAAATCAATATCAATCAGCTCTTGTTTTAGACAGCGCGGGACCCACAGAAATCAATCATTTGCACATAAGGATACCAGGAATCTGGAACACGACCCATCTCTGTGCCCTAAGCACCGCTTAGCCTACCGATCCCGCACTCTACACCTAACATTCCACGCCCCCAAGCTAAGAAACTTGTGGTTGTGGTTGCTGACGAGAAATTCGAGCTGATGCTGGATCGTTTTGTTCGGTAGTCGTTCTGTTATCCGCAATCTAGTTTGCACCATGGGTCGTTCATTTCAGTGCTCGTTTAATTAACCTGCTCCTGATTCAGCACAAACCGATTTTCACATTCTCAAAATTATTCTCAAATTGCCCCATTTTATCACTTCTCCTTGTCCTGCTAATATTTTGCAACCCTGTTGCATAACATATTTACTCCTCTAAAATATTGCTTTCCTCGTCACGCCAAAATGAATGTATTCACCAATGTCTAAATAACGAAAATGCAATCCCCCAAATTCGTAGCCTCAGCATCGTTTAATGCATCTTTCCGAAACCTTCCACTAATTATCTGCTTCTCTTCCCCAATATTTCTTTACAATCTCTACTTCAAAATTTTCGCTGTTAATTCCGCTCGGTTAAGTTATTATATTAAAGGCGCCATATAAGCAGAACATTGTCATTTCTTTTACTTGCCTCGAAACGTGTGTAAGCAAATGTACAGTTCGTACAGTACCACTGTCTCACCTTCATCAGGGAAATGCATTCTCGCCACGTCACACAGCACGATAACTGTAACTAGCTTAGTTTTATATAACAGATAATGTATCAAAAATTACAGTGTTTTTCTGTTGATTGGCATTGGATGCAGTTTCCCGGTCAACGTTTAAATATGTATATTTAAATGTTCGTGTCGGAGCCTTAAAGCAAATTTAGCAGACAAAATTCGTAACTTTCGCATTCTGCCAATACAAGATGTTCTTTGCTGTCGGTCCCCCTTGACCTGGTTGACACCCAGAACAGTACGGAGCAGGAGAGGCCCTTCGGCCCACGATATTGTGCCGAACTAAATAAGCTAATAAAGCCTAATTAAACGAATCCCTTCTGCTTGTACATGCTTCATATCCCTCCATTCTCAGCATGTTCCTGTGCCTTTCTGAGCTTCTTAAACGCCTCTGTCGTATCTGCCTCCACCACCTCTCCTGGCAACGCATTCCAGGCACCCACCAGCAGAGTCTTTCCAACCTCTTTTTACAGCTCATGCCCGCTAACCCAGTCAGCATCCTGATAAACCACGTCTGCACCCTCTCCGAAACCTCCACATTGTTTCTATAATGGGGCGTCCAGAAATGAAACAATACTTCAGATGCGGCCTAAACAAGGTTTTATAAAGCTGCAAAATAACTTCACGACTCTTGAACTCAGTGGCTCGAGTCATAAAGATCAAGCATGCCATACGCCTTGTTTACCACCTTATAAACTTGTGCGGCCACTTTCAGGGAGCTCTGGACTCGGACCCCAAAGTTCCTCTGTACATCAACACTGTTAAGGTTTCTGTCATTAACTGTTTACTTTCCCTTTACATTTGATCTCCCAAAGTGCAACACCTCACAGGCGCCCAGAAAAAAAAACATCTGCCATTTCCTCTCCTATTTCTGCAACTGATCTCTATCCTACTGTATTCTTTGGCAATGTTATTCACTATCCACAACGCCAGCAATCTTTGTGTCATCTGCAAACTTACTAATCCACCCATCCACGTTTTCATCCAACTAATTTATATATACCAGAAAGAGCAGAGGTCCCAAGACGGATCACTGTGGAACACCACTAGTCACAGACCTCCAGACAGATTAAGAGCCATCAATCGTGAAGTCTCGTCAAATGAGTCCTCTGGGACCTCGGCTGTGGCTAGAGAGGACACAAAGATATTGGTCAATGTCATAGCAATCTCATCTCTTGCCTCTCTCAATGACCTGATTGGCAACTTTTATGACATGAACCTTTCCATCAGTTGTTTAATACAACCTTTAACTAACAACAGAAATTGATTTGCTTTAATTAAGTTATGATGTTCCTTATAATGAGTGGAATTATGATTTCCGATTTGAATTACACATATGTGGGAATCCCAAAGTTGCCTGACCCCTCAAGGAGAAATAAGGGGAAGCATAATGGAATGGGGATTAATAGAGACAAGCATTTTTTGTGTTTTTTTTTAGCTATCCATCCATCTGGAGATTATGCTGTTTGGTGTTGTTGTGTTAGACAACACAATGTGCTCTTGTGAAGTTAGTGGTCCAATACCTTCATGCAATAGTGACCGATTTAATTTAAAGTGGTCTATTTTAAGCAAGTAAGCAAAGCATGATAAACCAGAATCAAGGGTGTCATGCAAACCCACTATTGCTGACGTGCAGTTGAATCCTCAGATCTGCTGCTAAACAAGATATTATTAAACAAACTTGGGCGACGGTTTTGGATTTTTCAATGTTCAGAAGAAGTGTCATTTTCGGATAAGATGTTGCAGCCGGAAGCGTGGTGCACGGATTGATGCTGGGCACCCAAATATTCACAATCTGCATCAGTGATTTGGACCGGGCGTTGGGTGGATGTAATATTGACAAGTGCTCTGTTTATACAAAGCTGGATGGTGGTGTTAGTTGCAAGGTGGATGCAGAGAGGTTTTAATTGACTATAGAAAAGCAACGTAAACAGGCAAATACATGACTTATGGAAGAAATTACAAAAATGGGAGGTTATTTCCTTTGCGAGAAACCCTAGAAATGAAGTTCTCCATATTAAAACATCTGGAAGCTCGGTCAATGAGTGAATTCAGGACAGCATCACAGAGTCACGGAGAGGGATGATTTGCCTGGATTTGGCCCATATCCCTCCAAACCATGTCTGTGATGACCATGATGCCAAACCAAACTAATCCCATCTGCCTACACGTGGTCTCTATCCCTCCATTCCCCACCTATTCGCGTGTCTGTCCAAATGCCTCTTAAATTGCTACGGTATCTGCTTCCACCACTTCCTCGGCAACGCATTTCAGGCGTGTAAGAACCTTCCCTCATAAATCTCCATTCAACGTCCCCCCTCTCATCTTGAAGCAATGTCCTCTGGTATTTGACATTTCCTCAGTGGGGAAAACACTCTGACCATCTTCCCTATCTATGCCTCTCAAAATTTTATATACTTCTATCATGTCGCCCCCCAGGCTCCGATGCTTCAGAGAACACAATGCACGGTTGTCCAAATCTCGGCACCATCCTGGCGAACCTCCTTTGCACACTCTTTGAAACCTTCATATCCTTCCTGTAATGCAGCGACCAGAGCTGCACGCAATAGTCAAATGTGGCCGATGGAAAACTGTATACAGCTGCAACATGAGTTCCGAACGATTATACTCAACACCCCACCAAAGAAGGCAAGCATGCCATACACCTTATTTGTCTTCCTATCTACTTGTCTCCACTTTCGTGGAGCAATGGACTTGCATCCCAAGATACCCTTGTACATCAGTGCTCAAAAGGATCCTGCCATTTCCTGCATAATTTCATTTTACATTTGACTTCCGAAGTCCAACACTTCACACGTCTGGACGAAACTTCATCTGCCATTTCTCGGCCCATATTTCCAACTGGGCCATATCCTGCTGAATCATTTGACAACCTTCCTCACTGTCCACAGTTTAGCCAATTTTCGTGTCATCTGCAAACCTACTAATCAGCCCACCTACATTTTTTTCCAAATCAGCTATATAAATTGAAAATAGAACATAGAACCTAGAACCTAGTACGGACACTTCGGCCCACGATGTTGTGTCAAACTCTATGAACACCTACTCCATGACCAATCTAACCTTTCCCTCCTCCAAAGCTCTCCACCTTTCTTACATCTATGTGCCTATCTAAGAGTCTTTACTACCACCCCCGGCAGTGCGTTCCAGGCATCCACCACTCTCTGTGTTAAAACCTACCTCTGGTATCTCCCCTAAAATTTCCTCCTCTGACTTTAAAATGATGTCCTCTGCTATTGGCCATTGCCGTCCTGGAGAAAAGATGCTGGCTGTCTGCCCTATCTATGCCATTCTTAATTTTTTACAGCTCCATCAAGTCGCCTATCATTCTCTGATGCTCCAAAGAGAAAAGCCCTAGTTGCTCGTACGTTTACTCATAAGACATGTTCTCTAATCCAGGCAGAATCCTGGTAAATCTCCTCTGCACCCTCTCTAAAGCTGCCACTTCCTTCCTATAATGAGGTGACTAGAACTGAACACAATAAATGTGGTCTAACCAGAGTTTTATAGAGCTGCAACATTACCTCGCGGCTGTTGAACTTAATCTCCCGACTAATGAAGGCCAACACACCATATGCCTTCTCAATTTGGGCGGCAACTTTGAGCAATCTATGGACTTGGACCCCCAAGGTCCCTCTGTTCCTCCACACTGCTGAGAATCCTGCCATTAACCTTGAACTCCGCTTTCAAATTCGTTCTTCCAAATTATATCACTTCACACTTTTCCGGATTGAAATCCATTGCCACTTCTCCGCCCAGCTCTACATCCTGTCTATATCCCATTGTAACCTACGACAACATTCAACACTATCCACAACACCTACAATCTTCATGGGTGCTGCAAACTTACCAACCTATCCCTCCATTTCCTCATGCAAATCATTTGAATAAAAATCACAAAGAGCAGGGGTTCCAGAACAGACCCCTGTGAACAGCACAAGTCACTGATATCAAGGCAGAATACTCTCCATCTGCTACCACCCTCTGCCTCTGTGGGTGAGCCAATTCCTAATCCACACAGCCAAGTCTCCATTGATCCCATGCCTCGTGACCTTCAGGATGAACCTACCATGGGAGCCCTGTCAAACGCTTTACTAAAGTCCATATACAGCAAATTCACTGCTCTACCTACACCAATTTGTTTTGTCACGTCCTGGAAAAACTCAAACAGGCTCGTGAGACACGACCTGCCCCTTACAACGTCATGCTGACTATCTCTGATAAGACTGTGCTTCTATAAATGCTCTTAAATCCTGTCCCTAGCAATCCAATCCTCTCCAACAGTTTGCCCGCTACTGGTCCATAATTCCTACGATTATCCCTATTACCTTTCTTGAACAATGGAACAACATTCACCAATCCTCTGGTACTACCTCTGTGACCAGGGACGACGCAAAGAAATTAGTCAACGGCCGAAAAATCTCTTCCTTTGATTCTGTGGTAAACTGTGGTATATCCTGTCCCGGCCCCGGTTGTTGTCTATCCTACCATTATTCAGAAGCTCCATTACCTCCCTCTTAACTTCCACATGCTCCAGCACATTAGCCTGTTCTACGCTAACCGTCTGTCTAGCACTGAAGCAAAGTATTCATGAAGGACCTCCTCCACCTCCAGGGAAGTTTCCTCCTTTATACCTGAGCGGTGCTACTCTCACTCCAGTCACCCTCCTGTTCTTCATGTACGTGAAGAACACCTTGGGGTTTTCATTATTTCTATTCCCAAGGCCTTCTCATGTCCCCTTTTAGCTCTCCTCAGTCCCTTCTTAAGCTGCTTACTGGCTACCTTATTAATCTCAAGAGCCCTGTCTGATTTTTGCTTCCTAAACCTTTAGTATGCTTCTTTCTTCCTCTTGTCTAAGTACTGATCCATGCTCTAAGTTTGCTCTAACTCACATCAAAGTAAGTACATTTCATCCCATCTCACAGACTGGGTTGAAGCCCTATCCACTACCTAACCGTCCTTACAGTCTCTCTGCACATTGTATCTACCTTTACACCAAATGCTCCATTATCTGACCTAATACTCTGGTTCCCATTCCCCTGCCAACTGAATTTAAACCCTACCCAACAGCTCTTAAACAGACATCAGATGCCCCAGCACTGATTATTGCGGAACACTGCCAGTCACATACTTCCAGTCGGAATGACACACCTCAACCACTACCCTTTGCTTTCTATGGCCAAGCGAAGTTTGAACCAAATCTACCAAGTTTCCATGCACCCCCGTGCCTCAATCATCTGTATCAGCCTACCATGAAGGACCTTGGAAGCTTTACTAAAGTCCTTTCTGGATGCAACATTCGCTACCTGACCGTCATCAATCATTCAATAATGTCAGATGTGGACAGCTGCTCCCAATCTACCCTCCCAAGCTTCTGCCGAATTCTGTTGTAATTAGCCTTTCGCAATTTCGCACTTTGCCCCGAGGTCCTGTTTCATCCTTATCCATAATTATCCGAAAAATTACGGAGATATGATCACTGTCCCGAAAATGGTCTCCCACTGAACTCTGATCACCTAGCCAGAACTCATTTCCAACTGCAGTGTCTGGCATGGCTCCTTTTCTGGTCATACTATCTAAAAGCTGTGTTAAGAATCCTCCCTGGGCGCAACTAACAGACTCTGTCCCACCTTAACCTCTGGCATTAAGGGAGTCCCAGTCAATGCTGGGGAACTGAAAGCCACCTGCAACAACTTCCTTGTTGCCTTTACATCTTTCCAGGATCTGCCTAAATATTTGTTCCTCCAACTAGAGTATAGCTCCATCATAGTTATTGCTCCTTTCTTATTCCTGAGCACTACCCCTATTGTCTCACTGGATGAGACCCCAAGCCCAAGGACACCCTCTCTAAGCGACATGTTCCCTGACCAGTGGTGCAATTCCCCCACCTCGTTTACACCCCTTGCTATTGTGTCACAGAAGAGGAGGGGAATTTGTGTCTGATGGCGAAATCCTGTTGGAGATGGCGGGAATTGCGAAGGATGTTAGCCACAGTCTTACTGAAAGGTGGAATAGGCTTAAAGCATCAAGTGGTTTAACCTTATGTTTATATACTTATGTTTATATACTTCTTTATCTTACAGCAGAACCACAGCAAATTGAGGTCCAACTATTTAATTTGGAAAGAGATGGAGTTCCTTTCATAGAAGAAGACCAGAAATTTCCCCTGTAGTCTCCCAGCGTAAAAAATTCTTCTGCAAATACTTGGAGAGCCGACTGGCAGAATCTGAAACGAAAACAAAAAGCACTGGAAAACATTTGGAAGGACAGGCAGCATTAATGGAAAGAGAAATTGAGTTAATGTTACATTGCGGTTCTTTGTTAATTTCAGATTTCCAGCATCTGTATTTGTTTACTTCCCACAGAACTCCAACTCATGCCTAAAGTAGATACAACTCCCATTCCCCTTATCTCGTACCCCAATCCTGACAGTCAGCCAAAGTGTGGTGAATTCAGTGAAGAATGAGATGATGACTCTTTTACCTGTTCGTTAATTCACATGCATTTCGTGCTTTTGCATAGAACGAAGGACACTTTTGAAAAGGTTATTAAATATTAGTCAATAAACATCTGACTTTTCCCCATCATGACCAGCCAATGTGTAAGATAAGATATCTTTATTAGTCACAGGCACATCGAAACACACAGTGAACTGCGTCCTGGTGACAGTCCACAAGTGTCGCCACGCTTCCGGCGCCAACATAGCACGCCCACAACTTCCTAACCCGTACGGCTTTGGAATGTGGGAGGAAACAGGAGCAACTGGAGGAAACCCACTAAGACACAGGGAGAACGTAGAAACTCCTTACAGACAGTAGCCGGAATCGAACCCGTGTCTCTGGCGTTGTAGTAGTGTTACGCTAACCGCTACACTACCGTGCCTTCCTCCCAATT
Source organism: Pristis pectinata (assembly GCF_009764475.1). Lineage (NCBI taxonomy): Eukaryota > Metazoa > Chordata > Chondrichthyes > Rhinopristiformes > Pristidae > Pristis > Pristis pectinata. The sequence continues at coordinate 44,301,900 of NC_067416.1, read as the reverse complement.
CAGGGGAAGTCACCTTCCCCCCAGTTCACTAAATTTGGAACAGATTCATTCTTACAAGGCAAATGTAGTCTCTGCGTTTAATTTTCGGTCTCAATTTCTATTATTTCTGTTGTAGTTCCCTGGATATTGTCTGACTCAAATAATTAAGAACTATCACAGAGTCATAGAGTTATACAGCAAGAAACATGCCCTTCAACCCAACTAGTCCTTTCCAACCAAGATGCCCCACCCAAACCAGTCCCATTCTGTACCTTTCCAATCCATGAACCTGTCCAATGGTCGTTTAAAGTTGTTATTGTACCTCCCTCAACCACTTCCTCTGGCGGCTCATTCCACATAGATACCACCCTTAATGTAAAAACGTGGGCCCTCAAGTTTATATTAAATCTTTCCTCTCTCACCCTAAAGTCGTTCAGTTGGGCGGACTCAGAGTGGATGTTCAGGTGGGGGAAGTGTACAATTGACCAGAGAAGAAAAAGTTAGTGAACTCAGTAGGCAGAGTAAGTGCACGTGAGAATATAAAGCTAAATTGCATCTGCTTTGAAGCAAGGAGGCTAACTAGTTAGGCAGATAAACTCAATGTTTTAATTAACAAGTGGGACTACAACATTGTTGCCATCACCCACAAGACGGGCAGGTCTGGAAGCTACGTATTCCGCGGTATAGAATTTTCAGACAACACGGGGGGGGGGGGGGGGAGGGGGGTGCAAAGAGGAGGAGGTAGCATTGCACTCTCAGCCAAAGAATACATTCCTTCAATATTGAGAGAGAATATTCGAGAAGGCTTATTTAATGAGTCTATCTGGCTAGAGCTTAAGAACAAAAAGAATGTCATCACTTTGTTGGGGGTGTATTATAGATCACCTAATAGTTTAGGGGAGATTGAAGGACAGGCACGTAGGCAAATAACGGAGAGATGTGATAAACGTAGGTTGAAAGTAGGAGAGGATTTCAATTTTGCAAATAGTAGTTGGGGTTGCGGTAGCGTAAAAGGCGGTGGAATTTTTAAGGAGAGTCCAGGAGAGCACTTTGACACAGTATGTGGATAGATTCGTAGATTCATTGGCTTATTAGGCACGGAAATAAGCCATTCTGCCTAATATGTTCAAGCCAACTAAATTGCCAATCTAAGCTCAATGCCATTGGCTGAGTTTAGCCCATATACCTCTCATTTTCTATCCATGTACCTGTCCAGATGTCCTTAAACGTTGTAATTGTACCTGCTTCCGTCACCTTCCTTGGCTACTAATTCTATATACCCACCGCACAGTGTGACAAAAATGCCCCTCAGATCATCCCTAAATATTTCCCGCTCATCTTAAGCCTTTTCCCTCGAATATTAGAACCCACTCCCCACACCTCCCTCCCCCCAGGGACTAAGTCCCAACTATCTATCTATCTATGTCCATCATAATTTTAAAACCTCTCTAAATTCACCCCTCAACATCCTTTGTTCCATGTTAAACTGTTCCTGTGAATTTTTTCTGTCTATTTTCTAGTTTAATCAGTTCCATCTTACAGTGTGGCGACCGCAAATAAACACAGGATTTTCAAATGTAATATCACCAACGTAGTGTGCAGCTGTAATATGACGTAGCAACTCCTGTATTCGAAGGCACGCCCAATGAAGGCAATTACGCCACACAACCTCTTCGCCACTCTGTCTACCTGTGTTGCACGTTCAGGGAACTATGTACTCGTACCCCTAGGTCCCTCTATTGAACAACACTCCCCAGGGCTCTGTCAGTCAATGAGTACGTCCTGGCCTGATTGATCTTGTCAAAATGCATCACTTTGAGGCTGCCTGAGGTAAATTCCATCTGCCATTCTTTGCCTCACTTTCCCAGTTGATCTTGGTCCTATTGTAACCTTAAACAACTTTCCTCATCATGCCACGTATTTTCTCATCCACGTCATATACGACAAATAACAGAGTACTCAGCACCAATCCCTGAGGCACCTCACTGGACACATTCCTCCAGTCTGAATAACAACCCTCTACTACCGCCTTCCATCTCCTGGCACCAAGCCAATTTTGTATCTAATTGGCCAGCTCACCCTGAATCCCATGTGTCCGAACATTCCTGATCAGCTGATCATGCAGGGATTTTTTAAAGGCTACCTAGACAATGTCTATCACCAGTCCTCATCAGTCCTTTTGGTAAACTTCAAAATTCTCAGTCACATTCATGAGGCATGATTACCAACTCAAAGAGCCATGCTCACTATCCCTAATCAGTCCTTGCCTTTCCAAATGCAAATACGTTGTGTCTCTCAGAATCCTTTCCAGCAACTCTCCCACCACTGATGTAAGGCGAAGTGGCCTGATAATACCCTGGGTTGTTAATGCAGACCTTCTAAAAGGCAGAACATTACCCATTTTCCAGTCTTCCAATATCACATTCATGGCTAACGAGCAAAGAAAAATAAGCGAAAATAAACTAAAGAGAAGACAGCGTTACTAGTCTCGGAAATGTGGCCATTTAGGTGAAAGGGGTATCAGTGGCAGAGAATTTTGGAGACAGAACACAAAACATATAACATAGAACTGTACAGCACAGCAGAAGGCCTTTCGGCCCACGATGTTGTGACGAACTGATTAAGCTAATGCCACCTAATCTCTTTTGCCTACACATGGTCCACAAACTTCCACTATCTGCATATTAGGGTGTCTGTCTAAAATCCTCTTAAATGCCTCTAGTATAGGGGCTTCCACCGCCTCTGGCAGCACATTCCAGGCACCCACCATCTCTGTGTAAAACACTTCCCTGCATATTTCCTTTGAACGTTCCCCCTCTCACTTGAAACGCATGCCCTCTAGTATTAGACATTTTGACCCTGGGAAAAAGTTACTGGCTAACTACACTATCTACGCTTCTCATAATTGTATAAACTTCTATTAGATCTATAAACCTCAGCGTCCGTCGCTTAAGAGATAACAACTCTGGTTTGTTCAAACTCTCCTTATAGCACATGACCTTTCAATCCAGGCCGCATCCTGGTAAACCTCTTCTGCTCCCCCTCCAAAGCCTTCACATCCTTCCCATAATGGAGCGACCAGAAATTACTGCAATACTCTGGATGTGGCCTGACAAGAGGTTTATAAAAGCATCAACACAACTTCCCGACTCTTGAACGCAATACCTTGACTAATAAAGGCAAGCATACCAAACGCCTTTTTTTACCACCCTAACTGCGTCTGCTTTCGGGGAGCTGTGAGCTTGGGCCCCAAGATCCCTCTAAATATCAAATATATCTATATATATCTATATATATATGTATATATATCTATATATATATGTATGTGTTTAGATATATATATATATGTACACACACACACACACACACACACACACACACACACACACAGTGGGATGCAAAAACTTTGTGCATCCCTGGTCAAAATTTCTGTTACTGTGAATAGCTAAGCGAGTAAAAGATGACCTGATTTACAAAAGGTATCAAGTTGAAGATGGCACATTTCTTTAATATTTTAAGCAAGATTACTTTTTTATTTCCATCTTTTACAGTTTCAAAATAACAAAAGAAAAGTGCCCGAGACAAACTTTTGGGCACCCCGCATGGTCAGTACTTAGTAACACCCCCTTTGGCAAGTATCACAGCTTGTAAACACTTACTGTAGCCAGCTAAGAGTGTTTCAATTCTTGTTTGGGGGATTTTCGCCCATTCTTCCTTGCGAAAGGCTTCTAGTTCTATGAAACTATTGGGCTATCTTGCATGCACTGCTCTTTTGAGGTCTATCCACAGATTTTTGTTGATGTTTAGGCCAGGGGACTGTGAGGGTCATGGCAAAACCTTCAGGTTGTGCTTCTTGAGGTAGTCCATTGTGGATTTTGAGGTGTGATCGTTATCCTGTTGTAGAAGCCATCCTCTTTTCATCTTCAGTTTTTTTTACAGATGGTGTGATGTTTGCTTCCAGAATTTGCTGGTATTTAATTGAATTCATTCTCCCCTCTACCAGTGAAATGTTCCCCGTGCCACTGGCTGCAACACAACCCAAGGCATGATCGATCCACCCCATGCTTAACAGTTAGAAAGGTGTTCTTTTCATGAAATTCTGCATCTTTTTTTCTCCAAACATATCTTTGCTCATTGTGGCGAAAAAGTTCTATTTTAACTCCACGGTACTTGTTTCCAAAATGCATCAGGCTTGTTTAGATGTTCCTTTGCAAACTCCTGACGTTGAATTTTGTGGTGAGAACGTAGGAAAGGTTTTCTTCTGATGACTCTTCCATGAAGGTCATATTTGTGCCGGTGTCGCTGCACAGTAGAACAGTGCACCACCACTCCAGAGTCTGCTAAATCTTCCTGAAGGTCTTTTGCAGTCAAACGGGAGTTTTGATTTGCCTTTCCAGCAATTCTATGAGCAGTTCTCTCGGGAAGTTTTCTTGGTCTTCCAGACCTCAACTTGACCTCCACCGTTCCTGTTAACTGCCATTTCTTAATTACATTAACGAACTGAGGAAATGGATACCTGAAAACACTTTGCCTTCTCCTTATAGCCTTCTCCTTCTTTGTGGGCATCAGTTATTTTAATTTTCAGAGTTCTAGACAGCTGCTTAGAGGCGCCCATGGCTGCTGATTGTTGGGACAAGGTTTTAGGAGTCAGGGTATTTATAAAGCTTTGAAATTTACATCTCCTGGCCTTTCCTAATGATGACTGTGAACAAGCCATAGCCCTAACAAGCTAATGAAGGTCTGAGAACTTGGTAAAAGTTATCTGAGAGATCAAATCTCTTGGGGTGCCCAAACTTTTGTACGGTGCTCCTTTCATTTTTTCACTCTAAAATTGTACAAAACAAAAATAATACACTAATCTTGCTTAAAATGTTGAAAAGAATATTTTACTACTCTCTTGAGGTCTATCCACAGATTTTCGATGATGTTCAGTTCAGGGGACTGTGAGGGCCATGGCAAAACATTCAGCCTGTGCCTCTTTAGGTAGTCCATTGTGGATTTTGAGATGTATTTAGGATCATTATCCTATTGTAGAAGCCATCATATTTTTCATCTTCATCTTTTTTACAGATGGCATGATGTTTGCTTCCAGAATTTGCTGGTATATAATTGAATTCATTCTTCCCTCTACCAGTGAAATATTCCCTGTGCCACTGGCTGCAACAGAAGCCCAAAGCATGATCTGTCCACCCCCGTGCTTAACATTTGGAGAGGTGTTCTTTTCATGAAATTTTGCACCCTTTTTTCTCCAAACTCTCCTGCGTCCTCACCACAAAATTCAGCCTCAGAAGTTTGCAAAGGAAGATCTAAACAAGCCTGATGCATTTTGGAAACAAGTCCTGTGGACTGATGAAGTCAAAATGGAACTTTTTGGCAGCAATGAGGAAAGGTGTGTATGTGTGTGTGTGTGTGTGTGTGTGCGTGCGTGCGTGCGTGCGTGCGTGTGTGTGTGTGTGTGTGTGTGAGAGAGAGAGAGAGAGAGAGAGAGAGAGAGAGAGAGGGCAAAAATCACGATATGGATCTCTGTGGTACAGCACTAGTCACGGACTTCCAGGCAGTATAAAACCAACCGACAACTACCCCGTGTCTTTCATGGGCAAGCCAGTTCTGAATACAAACGTTTAAGTCACCATTAATGCTATGCATCTTAATCTTTGGATGAGCCTTCTTGTCGAATGTCTCACTAAAATCAATGTAGACAACATCCACTTCATCATCACCGTCATCACCTCCTCGAAAACCTCAATGACATTCATCAGGCATGATCCACCGCGCACAACCCCATGTTGATTTCCTTAACTAAGCTATGATATTATAAATGCTCATAATCTTATTGTAAAAATCCTCTTCAACAACTTTCCTACCACTGGCATGAGGTCCATGTTTCTATAAATGCCAGGATTATCCTTATTTCCATCCTTGAACAAAGGAACAACATTACTTACTTGTTAGTCCTCCGGGATCTTGCCCGTGGCTAGAGAAAACCCGAAGATCTTGGCCAAGGCTGCAGCAATCTCATCTCTTGCCTCTCTCAATAACCTGGGTTATATCCCATCAGGCCCTGTGGACTTATCCGCCTTATCGTTCTTCAAGAGACCCAACACCACTTTTTTTTTATTTATCGCAATATGCACGAGCATATTAGCACATTAATCTCCCTATCTTCCCTGTCCTTCTCCTTGGCGAATGCCGATGCAAAGTACTAATTTCGGACTGCACTCACATCCTCCGCTTCCAAACACATGTTCCTACTTTTATCCTTGAGTGGTCCTACCCTTTACCTAGTTATCCCCTTGCTCTTGAGGTATGTATAGAATGCCTCGAGATTCTCCTTAATCCTATTTCCCAAGGAGTTTTCATGGCCCCCTCTGGCTCCTTTAATCGCTTAGTTGAGTTATTTTCTCGTTTCTTGATATTCCTCAAGGGACCTGTTCGCATTTAGGTTCCTAGTCCTTCCACATTCTTCCTTTTTCTTCTTGACAATATTCCCTTGCCTTGCCAATCTTACCCTTCCGTCTTACTAGAACATATTGTGGACTTACTAAAAAACAGCTGTTCCCAATTAACTCTTCATAGCTCCGGCTTAATGATCTTGTATTTAGCCCTCCCCAAATCTAATACATTGCCACAAGATCTGTTGATATCTTTATTCAGAGCAACCTTAAAATTTAGGGAGTTGTGTTCACTGTTTCCTTAATTTTCCTCCACTGAAAAATCCATTGCCTGGCAACACTCATTTTCCAATACCAGTACGTCTCTTCATCCAGCTGGACTGTCCAAATACTCTTTTAAGAAGCTCCTCCGGATACATCTAACAAATTCTACCCGTCTAACACTCTTGCACTAAGGAGGTCCTAGTCTATATTGGGGAAGTCGAAGTCACCCTCTATGACAACTCTATTGTTTTACACCTTTCCCTAAGCTACCTGTATACCTGTTCCTCAATGTCCCCGTGGCTATTGGCGGGGGGAATCTATAGTACAATCTCTTCACAGTGATTGCACCTTTATTATTTTCGAATTATACCCATAAAGTGGACGAGTCCTCCATTATCTCCCCTCTGAGCACAGTTGTGATATTGTCTCTGGTTAGTAGTGCAACTCCTCTCCCTATTTACCTCCCCCTCTGTAATGGCCACAACGTCATAGTTCCATGTATTGATCCATGATCTAAGTTCATCTCCCTTACCCTTATTACTCCTTGAATTAAAATAAACATGCTTCAACCTTTCCATCCCATCGTGTATGTTACCTTGCTCCAGCCTGTCCTTTACAGACTTACAGGTCACAACATGTACCTTCCCCTCAGTCCCTCCACTTCCTGATCTGGTGTTTTTTTTTCCCCATTTAATTCTGTATCAACTCCCAGTCTCCAATCTGCATCACTGCTACTTTGGATCCCACCGCGCTGTCAATTTAGTTTAAACCCGCTCTACTAGGGAGGAAGGGTTAAACCTTCCCATGCCATCAAGCTAGAAAGAGTGCAGAGGAGATTTATGAGGATATTATCGGGACTCGAGTGACTGTGTAATAAAGAGAGCAGGTTGGGTCTTTTTCCCAGGATGTGGAATCAAGAACTAGGATGAAGGTGAGAGGGGAAAGATTTCATCGGAACCAGAGAGGCAACGCTTTCACCCAGGGAGTGGTCAGCGTGTGGAATAGGCTGCCAGAGGAAGTAGGCAGGTACAGGAACAACATTTATGAGGTACTTGGATAGGTACATGGATAGGAAAGGTTTACAAGGATATGGGTCAAACATGGGAAAAAGGGACTAGCTTAAATGAGAATCTTGGTCGGCATGGCTCATTTGGGCCAAACGGCCCGTTTCCGTGCTGTAAGACTCTATCACTGTTAGTACTAGCAAATATTTCCGCCAAGATACTGGAGCCCCTCCAGTTCAGGTGCAATTCGTCCCTCTTTCACGTCACATCTCTCCCAGAAGAGATGCCAATGGTCCAAAAATCTCTATCCCTGCCCCCTGCACCAGCTCTTCAGCCACGCATTTATCTGCCACATCTTCCTGTTCTTACCCCCACTAGCACGTGGCACTGGGAGTAATCCTGAGGTTACTGCTTTTTAACCTCTTTCCTATCTCCCTATATTCACTCGCAATACCCCATCCCTTTTCTGCCGAAGTCATTTCTGCCAAAGTACACAACGAATTCTGGTTGCTTATCGTCCCCGCCGCCCACCACGCAAAAAATGTTCTGCAACAGTTCAGAGACATCCTCGATCCTGGAACGAGGCAGGCATCACACAATCCTGGTGTCCCTTCTGCAGCCTCAGAATGCCCCGTCTGACCACCACCCCCACCCCCCAACTATCAAGACTTCTCTCACGATTGTCCTGTCGGCCTTCACCCTTCCCCGCTGAGTCTCAAACAGGTCACAGTGCCACCGACTGGCTGCTGTTACTGCTGCTGCTTCATCCAAAACGGCCATCCTCTGCCCCACCCCCAACAGTATCCGAAACAGTGTACTTGTTTCCGAGACGAACGGCCGCGGGTGAATCCTGCTCCCTCTGTCTAACTTCTCTACCTTTCCTGTCGGCCGCCCGGTGTCCTTCAGCCTGCACGTTAGGTGTGACCACCTCAGTGCAACTCTAATCTATGATGCTCTCAGCATCCCGGATGTCCAACCTCAGTTCCAGCTCCTTAACTGCGCACTTCCCACAGGTGAGTTCATTTAGAGCTTCCCACTGCAACTTTTCCTGATCTCCAAAAGGCTACAGGAGGTGCATACCACTGCCCTAACTGCCATCCCAGCTACACTAACCAGCTACAGTCATTGTAAGAAAAACCCGTTCCTCTGCTGAGCTTCCTCGCTGAAGCCTCTCGACCAAAGCCTCAGCATTAATACTCAAATACAGCACTGACAGCTCCCAAAAATGGCCGCTCCAAAAAAAAGGTAGTGTCCATACTCCATATATTTCAAAGCAGCTACGGAAAAAATGATAGACCAGGAATAAAATTGTGGGAATACCAAATTCATTAAAGTAAGACAGGAAAAGGTAGACTGGAGACATCTATTTGCATGTGAACCTACAAGTGCACAGTCAGAAATAGTGAGCGTTCAAAGACAACGTAAGGGTGAAAGACAAATGTGAAAAATACAGGGAACCCTGAATGTCGAGGTTTACCGAGGACTTTATAAAGAGAAAAAAAGGAAGCAAGTAACAAGTGAGGGGCGGGGGATGGGGGGGGGGGGGGTGGCTATCAATACTATAAAAAGTGTATGATGACTTTTAAAAAGGAAAATAGGAAGGCCACGACTGTTTACAACATATCACTGGCGCATTAAGGTAAGTGCAAAGACGGTTTATAAGCACATTGCGGACAAAAGAATAAAACAGGGAAAGAGTAGACGTTCATTAGGGACAACAGAAGCAATCTGTGCCTGAAGCCAGAGGGCATAAGTGAGGTCCGAAATGAATTATTTTCATCGGTATTCACAAAGGAAACAGACTTTGTAGTTGAAGACCTCAGCGAAGGTGGGGGGTGGGGTGGGGTCTCTGTAAATAAAGAAAAATAAAACAAAATGCCTTAGCCGGCGTAAAGATCGGTAAATCCCCAGGGCCAGAGATTTGGCTGAGATTTTAAATATTCACTGGCCACAAATGAGGTACCGGGTGACTGGAGGACAGAAAATGTTGTCCGGCTTTTCAAGAAGAGCAAGCGGCAAAATCCTGGCAATTACGGATCTCTGAGCCGAACATTTTGTTCCAATAACGGCAGTTATTGGAACAAAACATCTGAGGGACAATATTAATCATTTGGAAAGGCAGGGACCAAAGGGTATATATTGTTGATATGCATCCAGGTCCCAATTATTTTGCAAACAGGAGTATAGTATTAATAATGTGATCTTATCCTTAAATGAGAATACAATATGATATCAACATAATTTACAGTGTAGAGAAAACAGAAAAATGAGAGAATTAACTTGTTTGTTTAATGACTGTAACTAACATCAGTGATGATGTAATTTTATGTTTGTTTCTCCGGTGACGCAAATTAATTGTCGCGCTACACCCTTCCAATGATTATATAAAGGGAACCTTTGTATATCAAGGCGTCAGCGAGTTGTATGTTGACGGATAAAGCACTTCGGGTTCTGGGAAACCATGCATGGGCAAGTAACGGGCCTGGCGTATGCGATTTTCTACCCTGCTCTGGCAGTTTTCGGTGTTCCAGGTAAATGATGCATTGCGTAGAAAATTCTGGTCTATGTCTGTGCTCTTCTTTTGAATTTGACTCTCTGTATCCATTTGCGTTCCACAGTTTACCCACTCTGCGGTATTACTGTCGTTCATGCGATTTGCTAAATTTTCGTTTTGCTGTTCAAAGGGATTTTTCACAGAAGTACACCTGTCTTTCATCTGAAAAGAATTAGGTATAAAGGTTTATTTACATTAACAGACTAGTGTGGTCATTTACTGACAGAGTGTTGGTAATGTGAATAACATTATTCTGTACAGTGCATTCCTATTGCTCCTTACCGTATAAATTCAAGTTCCAATGTGTATTTCTTCAACTTGTTTTAGGGCGAATAATAACGACAAGTTATTAGGCTTCAATATCTGGGTAACCGGTGCAAAGAACCCAGTCCTTCTCTGAGGTTTGATCTGGGCTGTCCTCGGGGATGTCTGGTGGTTAAACATAGCAATCAGTGTATTTGCAAGAGACCTTAAAACAATGATCGCATGGATTTGAGTTCCCAATCTAACCGGTCCTTCATGCAATACTTTCGGACAGCAGGTTGTCAGAGCTGCTCCTCCTCAGAAGAGATTTGAACAATAAATCATTCCCTGAATGGTCAGCTGTTCCCTAATCTCCAAGGCAATTTCTCCACCTCTTGCAGAAGGATTAGATGTTTAGCATGCTGTCAAATGTATGTTGTTATGCACAGTATAATCAATAGCTAAACCTGACCGAAATAGTCGTTTCTTCCTTTTAAACAGGTAACCTAACGACGATTGTTATCCTGTCCCGCGGAAGATGCGGTCTCTCCAGATGCATCACTCGATACCTGGTGGGCATGGCAGTGACGGACCTCCTGGTTCTTATCACCGCGGTTATATTAAACCGGCTGAGTATCATCTATTTTCCTGTTTTCTTCCTCTCGACCACTCCAGTCTGTAGCATAAAAATAGCTCTAATCTACGCAGCCAGAGACAGCTCAGTCTGGTTAACAGTCGCTTTCACCGTCGATCGATTTGTAGCCATTTGTTGTCAGAAATGGAAAACGAAATATTGCACCGAGAGAATGGCGGGCGTGATTATAGGAGCCATCTGTGCCGTGAGCTGTGTAAAAAACATACCATGGTACTTTGTTTATGAGCCTTTATATATAATTGACGGTGCCCCTTGGTACTGTAACATTAAATTAAGCTTTTATTCTGAACTGTTATGGACAGCTTTTGATTGGATTGACCGCATATTGAACCCTTGTGCTCCCTTCCTCCTGATGTTGTTGCTCAATGCTCTGACTGTCAGAAACATTCTATTAGCAAACAGAGCCCGCAGGAGACTGCGGGGCCAGACCACCGGAGATAAACAAAGTGATCCAGAGATGGAGAACCGAAGAAAGTCAATCGTTTTACTCTTCACCATCTCGGGAAGTTTTTTGGTGTTGTGGACGATGTATGTTGTAAATTTCTTGCACGTGCGCTTCACGGACAGTAATTACTCGACGGGGTCTAATTTCAATAACCCCTGGTTCATTCTTCAAGAAGCAGGAAATATGGCGCAACTTTTGAGCTGTTGCACAAACACTTGTATTTATGCGAGTACTCAAAGGAAGTTCAGAGAAGAATTCATGAATGGTTTGAAATATCCATTGAATTTAATGAAGAAATTGGTGTGGTCAAGTTAGTAAATTAACTATTTGCTTGCTTCCAGATCAGTTTTGATTTCTCATCCACCCTGCTATGTCTGCATAGCTTTCTCCGATTTAATCCTCTTTCCTCGGGAACTGACGTTCGCTAACAGATACGAGCCGTGTATTACTCCACGGAAACTGACGAAAACATTGTTCAGTTAAAAAAAAACGCTAAGTAATTAATAGCTTTCAAAATTGTTTTATTAAGTGTTCTGTGAAGTTATTATCGTTCTGCTGATTTGGAACAGATAGGAATCGAGGACCTTAGATTCATTGATTTTTTTTAATCATCTGTGCTCCCTTCCTGCTAAATGTTACTGTTCAATAATCTGCCCGACCGATACATTCTAGCGGCCAATGGACTGCGCAGGAGGCTCCGGGTCCAGATGGTTGGAGAGAAGCACAGTTGTTCATAACACTGATTATTCTCATTCAAAAATGGAAAATTCCTATGGGGCAAGTGGTAGAAAGGTGCAATTCTGCCTGGCGGTCTGTTCCGCAGAGATCAGTGCTGGGACGTCTGTTGTTTGTAACACATATACATGATTTGGATGAAAATATAGGTGGGCTGATTAGTAAGTTTTCAGACGACACAAAGATTGACGGAATTGTGGATTGTGAGGAAGGTTGTCAAACGATACAGCAAGATATAGAGCAGTTGGAAATTTGGGCGGAGACTTGTCGAATGGAATTTAATCCGGACAATCGTGAGGTGACAAATATTATGATGCTGGAGGAACACAACAGGCCAGGCCGCATCTGTGGAGAAAAGGAAGGGGTCAACATTTCGGGTAAGGAACCTTCCTCAGGACTGAACATAGGTGGACAAAAGAAGGGAAGCGAGGTGGGCACAAGGAGATGAAGGTAAGGGACAGTGATAAGGCAGGTGCGGGGAAGGAAGGAGAGCAGATCCACCAGAGGATGGGTCAAAGGTATGGAGGAAAAAAGGGGGTAGAGAAAAGAGAGATAGACCACGAAAGGGAAGAAAAGAAGAGGTATGGGTTGTGTGCGTGTGGGGGGGGGGCGGTGTTGCAGGGTACTTAAAGTGGGAGATTCGTGAGGTGACGCACATTGGGAGGTCAATGACAAGAGGAAAGTATACTAAAAATGGCATGATCCTTAGGAGCATTGATGTACAGAGGGATCTTGGAGTGCAGGTGGCAATAAAAGTGGATAAGGTGGTAACGAAGATTCATCGGTCGGGTCCTTGAGAATAAAAGTTGGGAACTCATGTTTCAAGCTGCATAAAACTTTGGTTATGCCACTCTTAGGGTATTTGTGCCCAGTTCTGGCCGCGCCATTCCAGAAAGGGTGTGGAGGCTTTGGAAAGGGTGCAGAAGAGGATGCTGCCTGAATTAGAGAGGATTCGCTGGAAGGAGAGGTAGGTTTACTCTGGAGCATAGGAGGCTGAGGAGCGACCTGATAGAGGCATATAAAAATATGAGAGGCATAGATGGCGTCTTTTTCTCAGGGTCGAAATGCCAAATACTACAGAGCAGATTCGAAGTGAGAACATATAACATAGAACAATTTCAGCACAATTCAGGCCCTTCGCCCCACAAAGCTGTGCCGAACATCTCCCTACCCTAGAAATTACTAGGATTACCCATAGCCCTCTATTTTACTCAGAAGGGGAGAATTTAAAGGAGATTTACGAGGGAATTATTTTTACACAGTGGTAGGTAACTGGAATGCGCCGCTCGGGGTGTGGGGTGGTGCTGGGATGGGGGTGGGGGGGAGCTGATGGAAGCCGATACGATAGTAACTTTGGAGAGGAATTTAGTCATGCACAAGAACCGGTGGGGAATGGAGAGATATGGAGCACGAGAAGGGATTGGGTTAATTTGGCATCATAGTCGACACAGACATGGTGTTCCTGTGCTGTACGTTCTATGTTAACAGCATAGGTTCAGAAATTACATTTACCCTGGCTGCGGTACTTTGGACCAGAGATGATCGTCTCAGCGTAAGGGATCAGCCAAAGAGAAAAAAATCCACCCTGGTGGGTGGTGAATATTTGGAATTCTCTTTCAAAGAGTATTGTGGGGCCTCGGTCTCTGAATGTATTCAGTACTAAGAACGATGGAAGTTTGAATGTTGATATTCTCAAGAGTTACGGGGTCTCCACAGGGAAGTGGTACAGAGGTATCAGCGTTGATTTCATTGAATAGCAGAGCAGATAGAAGGGGCCAAATGGCCTCCTAATGTATCCACTTCTTGTTCATGGCAGCTGGAGAAGTAACTTGCTGACTCGATGCGTTCGATTTCGGAAACGTTTCGGAGTTTGCCCCTTTAGTGGAGTCGCACACAATGAGACTGAGGATCGCTGCTCCAGAAATAGCGAAGTAGAGGGAGTCCGGGTTTTTTAATGTTTGATGTATCCCAGTGTTCCAGCAAGCTATAGACGTGAGTTATGGTATGATTACTCCTACTGTGGCAGTACCTCATGATGGTGGCCATGAATATGCCCTTGCACAGACGGCACCCTACTCTACATCGGCACCTCGATTTCTCTACTGACTCCAAATTATCATAGTTCAACATTCAGTATAGAGTGAGCAACGTTTCACATCGGTAATTCTCGAATTATTTTGTGGCACGACAGACACCATGCTTTTCAGGCCCTGCTTCTAATTCCATCCCTGTCCTCTGAAAAGATCAGAATTCTGGGGTTCCATTTGAGCCCGACATGAATTCTTGATCACATATTAGAGCAATTACTAGGGCTGCCCATCTCTAACGATATAATGGGATTGAATGTACTGGCATTAAGTTGCCACTTCTGTGCGCGACCGTGTCCAATCACAGTTTGTGAGTCAGTTCCTTCCTGACCTCTATGCTTGCGTATTTGTTCTCCCACCTAGTTGGTGTCAGGGGCCAATCGCTGAAAGGCGGTACGCAATCCGCCTCACCCCTGTCATGACGTTGTTACCTTCATAAACGCCTATTCTCTTCATTTAAAACGAGGTCAACAAGAAAAATCTATTATCCGCGATCTTACTTGCTCAAAGGGTCGATTGCTTCTTGGCTCGCTGACCTAATCTGCTCCTGGTTCAGCACTAACCGATTTACTCATTCTCAAACTCGGTCACAAATTGCCCCATTATATCACTTCTTCTTGTGCTGATAATATTGTAGAGCCCTGCAATATTTCATAAAATCCGACCCCCAATCCTTTTCCATTTACCTTCCTCGTCACAACAAATTGAATGGCTCCACCAATGTCTTAATCACGAGAACCCAATCCCCAAAATTCTCAGCCTCTGTGTCTTTTTTTTTGCATTTATGTCTTCCCGAAACCTATAGTTCGCTTCCTTAAGTCTCTTTATGTGGCTCTACTTCGAACTTTTCGTTTCCTGAGTTAATTTTCGATATTAACGTTGCCATATACGAGTGACAGCACGAGTATCACATATTCTTACTTCCCTTTGTGTAATTGAAAATATTAAATAATGTACAACGAGGAACGGAGATATTTCAGCATTACGAATGATTTAATTTGCGTAGTCCCTGGAGGCAGTCGGCTCTCTCATAATCCAATGTACATCTAATATATGAGCGTTATTTAACAAGAGATAGGTGAAGATTCCACGTTGTGCAGTTACTGAGCTGGGTGTAAATTGCGATCCTAATTACGAGAAAGCTTCTATTCACTCAATTTTCTGTTCATCCGTAACTGCAATTCACCAAATGCAAATTCTGCCACGAGGTACTATAGTCATCTGGCAATTTAACATTTAATTAGGAAAATAATATTTCTTTCCAAAACCTGTCCAAATTTAGAGGCAAACGTTGATGTAACTTAATTAATATATCTGAAGATATGTTTCGTATTTTGGCCATTTTAGCATAATAACTGTAACTAACTCAATTTTATATAACCGATAATGTCCGATTGGCAGGCAGTGTTTGGAGAGAAGCAAAAATAACAAGGTTGTTATAATGGGAGACTTCAACTTCCCAAATATAGACTGGAACCTGCTTAGTTCCAAAGGTTTAGATGGGACAGAATTTGTTAAATGTGTCCAGGAGGGATTCCTGACGCAGTATGTTGACAGGCTGACGAGAGGGAATGCCATGCTAGATCTAGTTTTAGGAAATGAACCGGGACAGGTGAAGGATCTATTGGTGGGTGAGCATTTGGGGGACAGTGACCATTGCTCCATATCCTTTAAAATTGTCATGGACAAGGACAGGTGCAGAGAGGACAAGAAGATATTTAATTGGGGAAGGGCGAACTATGAGGCTATAAGGAGAGAACTTGGGAGTGTAAAGTGGGATGTCCTTTTTGAAGGGAAATGTACCATGGAGATGTGGTCGATGTTCAGGGATCTTATGCAGGATGTTAGGGATAAATATGTTCCAGTGAAGTAGAGAAGGAATGGCAGTGTGAAGGAGCCGTGGGTGATGAGAGAGGTGGAACGACTAGTTATGGAGAAGAAGGTATAAGCAGCAAGGTTCAGACAGGGCCCGTGAGGAATATAGAGTAGCGAGGAAGGATCTTAAGAAAGGGCTGAGGAGAGCTAGAAGGAGACATGAAAAGTCGTTAGCTAGTAGAGTTAAGGAAAATCCCAAGGCCTTTTTCACCTAATTGCAGGGTAGGAGGATGGTTAGGGTAAAGGTAGGTCCGATTAAAGGCAAAGGTGGGAGAATGTGCCTGGAAGCGGCGGAAGTGGGAGAAGTTCTCAATGAATACTTCTCTTCGGTATTCACCACGGAGAGGGGGTCTTGATGACGCGGAAGTGAGTGCTGGTAACGGTAATGTTCTCGAGGTTGTAGATATCAAGAGAGAGGATGTGTTGAAGTTGCTAAATAATATCAAAACAGATAAATCTCCGGGACCTGACGGGATTTTCCCCAGGCTGCTTCAAGAGGCGAGGGAGGAGATTGTTGAACCGCTGGTAAGGATCTTTGAGTCCTCGTTGTCCACGGGTATGGTGCCAGATGATTGGACGGTGGCGAATGTTGTCCCCTTGTTCAAAAAAGGTAGTCAGGATAGTCCAGGGAATTACAGACTGGTGAGTCTCACATCTTAGGTGGATAAGCTGTTAGAAAGGATTCTAAGGAATAGGATCTATGAACACCTGGAGAATCATGGACTGATTAGGGACAGCCAGCATTGCTTTGTGAAGGGAAGATCTTGCCTCACAAGCCTGATAGCGTTCTTTGAGGAGGTGACGAAGAAGATTGATGAGGGTAGAGCAATGGATGTAGTCTATATGGATTTTAGTAAGGCGTTTGATAAGGGTCCTCATGGTAGGCTTCTTCAGAAGGTCAGAGGCCAAGGGATCCAGGGAAGCTTGGCTATGTGGATTAGGAATTGGCTTGCCTGTAGAAAGCAGAGGGTTGTGGTGGAAGGAGTGCCCTCGGATTGGAGGGCAGTGACTAGTGGTGTCCCGCAGGGATCGGTTCTGGGACCTCTACTTTTTGTGATATTTATAAATGACTTAGATGAGGGGGTGGAAGGCTGGTAAGTTTGCAGACGACACTAAGATCGGTGGTGTTGTGGATAGTGTGGAGGGCTGTCGGAATTTACAGTGGGATATTGATAGGATGCAGAGCTGGGCTGACAAGTGGCAGATGGAGTTCGATCTGGAGAAGTGTGAGGTGGAAAGACAAACTCCAGGGCAGAGTACAAGGTAAATGGCAAGGTACTTGGCAGTGTAGAGGAGCAGACGGATCTGGGGATTCATATTCACAGTTCACTGAAAGTTGCCTCACAGGTGGATAGAGCAGTTAAGAAGGCCTGTGGGATGTTAGCTTTCATAAATCGTGGGATTGAGTTTAAGAGCCGCGAAGTGATAATGCAGCTTTACAAAACTCTAGTTAGACCACACTTAGAGTACTGTGCTCAGTTTTGGTCGCCACATTATAGGAAGGATGTGGAGGTGTTGGAGAGGGTGCAGAGGAGATTTACCAGGATGATGCCTGGATTAGAGCGTAAAGTGCTCGGGCTTTATTTACTGGAAAGGAGGAGGATGAGAGGAGACCTGATAGAGGTATATAAAATATTGAGAGGAATAGATAGAGTAGACAGCCAGCGCCTCCTTCCCAGGGCACCAATGCTCAAGACGAGAGGGCATGGCTTTAAGGTTATGGATGGGAGGTTCAGGGGAGATGTCAGGGGGAGGTTTTTCACCCAGAGAGTGGTTGGTGCATGGAATGCACTGCCTGGGGTGGTGGTGGAGACAGATACATTGGACAGGTTCAAGAGTTTGTTGGATAGGCACATGGAGGAATGTGAGTTAGAGGGATATGCGAGAGGAAAGGGTTAGATAGTGTGAGGGTGGTTTGATAGACGGCACAACATGGTGGGCCGAAGGGTCTGTTTTGTGCTGTATGGTTCGATGGTTCTATGGTCTTATATAACCGATAATGAAAACTTATACAAAGTTTTTTGATTGTTTACAATATTTATTTATAAATATTCGTTCCGGAACCTTTAATGAAATTTAATAGAGAAAATTCATTGTTTGCATTCTGTCAAAACAAGCTTTTCTTTACTGTAGGTCCCCTTGACTTTGTGGTTATATTGCTGAAACCGTGAAGTCTGTATACTTGTAACATCGTTTCAAAGGTTCGTGTGGCTTTTCCATCAATTATTCTAATACCAAGTTTAACCAATTTAATAGCAATTGATTAACCTTAATTAAGTTAAGACTTCCCTTAAAATGGGTGGAATTAGGATTTTCTGTTTGAATTACACGTGTGGGAATCCCAAAACTGCCCTACCCAACAAGGAGAAGTAATAGGAAAGCATGATGGAATGAGGATTAATAAAGACAGACATGCTGTTCTGTTTGAGCTATTCCTCCATCTGAAGATTATACTTCTTAGTGTGATTGTTTTAGAGAATCATATGTTCTTGTGAATTTATTGGTCTATTTATATCATGCAATGTTAACCAATTTATTTTCACGTGGTTTATTTTAAGCAAGTAACCTCGTGGCGTAAAACACCCGAGTCCAGCGTGTCACACAAGGCCACTATTTCTTCGCAGAAATATCAGTCATTTAGAGATTGACTGATTAAATCCGCTGTTGCATTTTTTTTGGCTAAATACTTTTAAACAAGTCACAAACTTCAGACCCTCACCTGCTCCCAATTCCGTCAGTCGTTCAACTCACAACTTCAACAGAAAACTCACCCATAAAAATAAACCTCTCCAACTGCCACCCCAAACCCTCGCCAAAAAAGCGAGCACAAACACAATCCAGAAGATTGTGAATGGTAATTGACGGTAATTAAGAGGAGAGGTGGGTTATGGACGAAGAGGTTAATCTACAGATTGTGGTGGAGTTCAGGCATGGAATATTTGTTTTGCATCAATCTGTCAAGCACAAAAACTTTCAACAGAAACACAGAGAACGGAATTAAGAATAAGCTGAAAATTAATGTGGAGGAGGTATCAGAAAGGCTGGCTATGCTTAAAGATACCTGATCCAGATGCCTTGCATCTTATATTGCTGCGGGATGGAGACCACAGGCGGGATTCCCATCATCTTCCTGGAGACACGGAGGGTGCTAGAAGCCTGGAGAATGGCAAACCTAAAGCTCGGATTCAAAAAGGAGCGGGACAACATGCGCGGGAATTACAGCTCTCGGCAGCTCAACCTTAGTGGCGGGGAAGCATCTAAGAACACTGATCAGCAGTAAACAAAATAATAGGTGCTTGGAGAAGTGAAACTAATGAAGGAGCAACATCACGGATCTGTTAAAGAGAAACAGTGTTTGACGAACTTGATTGAAAATGTTGCTTCGAGAACAGAGCGGGATAGACAGGATATACATTCAGAGTATGTTTCCCAGGGTAGAAATGTCAAATGCTAAAGGACATATCTTTAATATGAAAGGGGAAAAGTTTAAAGGAGTTATACATGGTAAGTCTTTTTACACAGAGAACGGTAGGTGCTTGAAATGCGCTACCAGTGGTAGTGGTGGAAGCAGATACAATAGTGGCGTTTAAGAGGCTTTTAGATGGGCACATGAATATGCCGAAAATGAAGGGATATTGATCATGTGCAGACGGAAGAGATTAGTTTAATTTTGCAAGATGTTCGGCACCGACATACTCTCCTATGATGTTTAATGCAGGAATCTCTATGGAGTTCCACAGAAAGGTATGATTCACCAAATTGGGCCCAAGCGTAAAAAGGGGCCAGTGAGGCATACAGGGTAGCTTGAGGAAATAAACGGACAGCTATGACTTATGATTAAATTTGCAGAATAGAACTTTGTTAGCAATCAATGATTTTTTTTTCTGTGCTATACATTAAAACGTTGTAGGACATCTGAAAACTTGCATATAACACACGCCTGGGAATGTCGTAAACAGCAAATAGCAGAGTGTTGGAGGGATTTGTCTGTTTGACCTGCACCATGAATCTGGCTTTTTCATGAGGTCTAGTCGCCCTCTTAAAGACGGTGATCGGGTCACTACACAAAGGAAATCCCATGCAGCAGTAGAGAGGTTCTCCAGCAAGTTAATTTATTCAGGCCCTGTTAGAGTGTACACTGAGGAGCAACAAGTGAGAGCTCAAAGCTACTCCGCTGATCCAAAAAACTTATAGCAATTTATAGTATTCGTCTTACAATTACATGCGGATTTCACAATTTAACAATCGTTCATCAGTAATTCACATTTCTTTGTACTGTTTGATCTTTGTTTATCTTTGGAGGATTAGGCTCTATCTTGTTTGACAGGTGGGACTTTGCCTTCATTTGTCAGATTGGCATTCCCTCTATTCTCTCTGCAATTGTGTGCAATAATTTATGTTCTTTTCAGTCGGAATTCCTCTTACCTTATGACGAAGGGTCTCGGATCTGAAATGTTGACTGTTTCTCTTACCAGGTTGCAGCCAGACCTTCAGAGTATTCCAATATTTTCTGTTTTTCTTTTAGATTTCCAGCATCTGCAGCTTTTTAAAAAGTTCTCGAGCTCAAGTGGGTGCCTGGTCCAGATGTTAAGTCATCTGGTCAGGGCAGTCAACCAGTTTTTGGGAGAAAGAACACAAGTAGAGTTTGGCGGGTAAAATAACCTTAAAACGCCTCGAGGAAAAATAAGCGACGTACTGGTAAATGGGGTATGTTCGGGACGTAGTCTGCAAGTGTAATAAAAAGTGAAAATTTGACCAAATTAGGTATGGTAAGGAAGAGAAAAGACAGATACACCGAGCGGGGACTACCAGCAAACTCAAAATGTGGACCGGGCAAGTTGACCGGGTGTTGGAACCTAGGAACCTATTCTTTGAGTTGAGGGCGAGGATATGAGAGTCTGCACCGTTGTCCAGCAAGGTCAATAGATAAGATGGCCACAGAATACTGTAAGTTAAGGACATCTGTCACAAAACCATAAAATCCAGGAATTCTCCATTCGTCAGGGAACATCTGCAGAATGAAATAAAAAGAAAATGTTGGAAATATTCAGCAGGTCACCTGTTAAAGGAGAAAACGAATTATCTTCTCAGTTTGTGGAAATAAAACGTGCAGATGCTAAAAAATCTAAAATAAAAACAGAAAATGCTGGAAACATGCAACAGATTAGGCGACATAGCGTAATAGAGATAAAGAGTAATACAGCATGGAAACAAGTCCTTCGATCCAACTCGTCCATGCCAACCATGGTGCCCACCAATCTACTCCCATTTGCCTGCGTTTGGCCCATAGCCTCCATACTCCTCCCATCCGTGTACTTATCTAAATGCTGTTATTGTACCTGCCTCAAGCACTTTATCTGGCAGCTCATTCCACATACACACAACCGTCTGCGTGAAGAATTTGCCCCTCAGGTCTCTCTTAAATCTTTCACCTCTCACCTTAAACCCATGCCCTCTGGTTTTCAGTTCTGCTTCCCTGGGAAAATGACTGTGTGTATTCACCCTATCTAAAGCCCTCAAGAATGCATAACCTTGTCAAAAGCCTTGCTGAAGTTTATATTGACAACTGACCTTGCCTTATCTATCTTCTTGGGAACATCTTTGAAAAACTCCAAGTGATTTAGAACATAGAACATTGCGGCTTAGTACAGGCCCTTCGGCCCACGATGTTGTGCCGACAATTTATCCTGCTCTATGATGTCTCTAACTCTTCCCTCCCATATAGCCTTCCATGTTTCTATCATTCATGTGGCCATCTGAGAGTCTCTTAAACGTCCCTAATGTATCTCCCTCCACCACTTATGCCGGCAGTGCATTCCATGCATCCACCACACACTGTGTAAAACAATTGCTGCTGACATCCCCCCTATACTTTCCTCCAATCATCTTAAAATTATGCCCTCTCGTGTTATTCATTTTAGCCCTGGGAAAAAGTCTCTGAATGTCCACTCGATCTATGCCTCTGATCATCTTGTACACCTCTATCAAGTCACCTCTCATCCTCCTTTTCTCCAAAGTGAAAATCCATACCTCACTCAGCCTATCCTCATAACACATGCTCTGCAATCCAGGCAGCATCCTGGTAAATCTCCTCTTCACCCCTAAAGCTTCGACATCCATCCTATAATGAGGCAACCAGAACTGAACACAATACTCAAGTGTGGTCTAACCAGAATTTTAAAGAGCTGCAACATGACCTCGCGGCTCTTGAACTCAATACCCTGAGTAATGAAGGCCAACACACCATACACCTTCTTACCAATCCTATCAATCTGCGTGGCAACCTTGAGGGATCTATGAACGTGGACCTCAAGATCCCTCTATTTCTCCACACTGTGTAGAGTCCTGTACTAACCTTATGTTCTGCCTTCAAATTCGATCTTCCAAAGTGTATCACTTCACATTTCTCCGGGTTGAACTCCATCTTCTCAGCCCAGCTCTGCATCATATCAATGTCCTGTTGCAACCTACAGCAACCTGTCACGCTATCCACAACACCACCAACCTTCGTGGTAGCTGAAAACTTATTATCCCACCCTTCCACATCCTCATCCAAGTCATTTATAAAAATCACAAAGAGCAAGGGACCCAGAACAGATCCCTGCGGAACACCACTGGTCACTGACCTCCGGGCAGAATATGCACCACCCTCTGTATTCTATGGGCAAGCCAATTCTGAATCCACACAGACAGGTTTCCCTGGATCCCATGCCTCCTGACTTTCTGAATAAGCCTTCCATGAGGAACCTTATCAAATGCCTTAGTAAAATCCATGTACACCACATCCACCACTCTGCCTTCATCAATGTACTTTGTCAAATCCTCAAAGAATTCAACCAGGTTAAACTCTGATAATTGCGGACTAAATGGCTATGATGATTGTAGGAACCAGCAGGAATTTGAAAGTATCAAACCAATAAGAACATAAATGGATAAGGAGTTGAATTTTATGGCCATATATAGAACATAGAAGAGTAACAGGCCCTTCGGTCTATGATGTGGTGCCGAACTAATTAAACTAGTAATTAAATGCCGAACTAAACTAATCCCTTCTGCCTACACAAGTCCATATCCCTCCATTCTCTGCATATCCATGTGCCTATCTAAGAGCCTCTTAAACATCTCTATCGTGTTTTCCTCCACTACCACCCTTGGCAGCGCATTCCAGGCACTCACCACTCCCTGTGAAAAGAATCTGCAACGCATATTTCCTTAGAACTTACCCCCTCTCACCTTAAATATCCTTTAGTGTTAGACATTTCGACCATGGGGAAAAGATGCTGGCTGAATACTCGATCTGTGCCTCCCATAGCTTATAAACATCCGTCAGATTTCGTTTCAGCCTCCACCGCTCCAGAGATAACAACCCGAGTTCGTCCAACCTCTCCTCATAACACATTGCCTCTATTCCAGGCAGCATCCTGGTAAACCTCCTCTGCACCCTCTCCAAAGCCTCCACATCCTTTCTATAATGAGCCGACCAGAAATGAATGCAGTACTCCAGATGTGGCCTAGCCACATCTCCTCAGTAAATACTGATGCAAAGTACTCATCCTTCACTTCCAAGCACATGTTCTCTCTATCCTTGAGTGGTCCTCGCTCCCTAGTTATCCTCTTGCTCTTGATGTATGTGCAGAATGCCTTCGGATTCTCTTTAATCCTTATTCCCTTCTTGAGTTCTTTTTTAGGTTCGTTTCTCATCTTCAAGGGCTCCATTTGATTTTAGCTTCCTAAAATTTACATACGCTTCCTTTTTCTTCTTGACTAAATCACCTTGTAATCCAGGGTTTACTTACCTTGCCATCCTTGTCCTTCCTTCTTACTGGAATGTACCTGTCCTGTACTCTGTGCAGTTGGTCTTTAAACATCCTCCACATTTTAGATGTGGACTTGCCCAAAAACAGCTGTTCCCAACTAACTCTCCCTCGTTCTTCCCTAATTCTCTCGGAATTTGCCCTGCCCCCGTATAATACTCTCCGTCAAGGTCCATTCTTATCCTGATTCAGAGCTATGTTAAAATTTAAGGAGTTGTGATAAGTGTTTCCTCAATATTTTTCCACTGAAAGGTCAGTCACCTGCCCAAGCTCATTTCCCAACACCAGGTCCAGTACGGCCTCCTCTCTTTGTTTCTTAAAACGTACTGTTCTAAGAAACCCTCCTGTATGCATGTAACAAATTTTGCCACCTCCAAACTTCTTACAATAAGGAGGTCCCAGTCTATAATTGGGAGGTTAAGGTCAGCCAGGACAACAACACTGTTGTTTCTGCGCCTTTCCCTAATCTGCCTGCATATCTGTTCCTCAATGTCCCGGTGGCATTTGGGGTCTGCAGTATAATCCCATAAAAGAGATTGCACTTTTCTTATTTTTGAGTTCTGCACCTATAAGCTCGGTGGATGACCCCTCCATATGTTCCCACTGAGTGCAGCTGCGATAAAGTCCCTGATTAATAGTGCAACACCCACCCCCATTTACCTCCTTCTCTATCTTTTCTAAAATATCGAAAGCCTGGAACATTAAGCATTCAGTCCTGTCCCTTTCTGAACTAAATCTCTGTAGTGGCCACAACAATAATTGACTGTCAAATCAAAACAATACTTGAAAAATTTACAAAGCAATGTATAAAAAGGTGCCTCAGCAGAAGCGACTTCGAAGACCAACAATTGCAGAAGAAGACCCAAGTGTCTGTCCCGGACAAGAACTTGCCACAACTAACGATATGATTTGGGTAACTAAAGAAGTAATGGAGTTAATTTTAAGACTACCCAAGTGAATCTATGCGCTGTTTGAAATAAGCGCGACTAAAAAAGAAATACACTTAATCGGCAAAGTCATTGTCTGATGTTGTTTCTCGTGTGCTGCATTTAATTGTCTCATTTCAATAAGAAGACAATATAATGTCGGTATCATTTACACTGTGGGGTAAAAAAAACAGAAGACTGAAACCGAAATAACATGTTTTTTAATGAGTGTAAGTAACATTTATGTTGCTGTAATCATAATTTGCTCCATTGGTGATGCGCTCTAATTGTCTCACTTGGAGCTTCCAATAATTTTTTTAAAGGGGCCCTTGACTATCACGGTGTCAGAGAGTTGAAGATTAGTGGAGAAGGCACCCGAGGTTGTGAGAGACCATGCACGGGCAAGTAACGGGATTGGCGTATTCGATTTTCTATCCTGTTCTAGCAGCTCTTGATGTTCCAGGTAAAGTCCTGTGATAAATTATGCACGCTGCGAAGAGCAGTCTTTGGCCACAGGATTTCTTCCTCCGTTTCATTCCAAGAATTGCACTATATTCCCATACCATTTGTTAACCTTGGACGAGTTATTCTATGTAATGTTTTTCAAAAAGTTTCCAATTATTTCATTTCAACAGAAATACCGTGGGAAGGCACGGTAGCGTAGTGGTTAGCACGACGCTATTACAGCGCCAGTGATCGGGGTTCGATTCCCGTCTCTGTCTGTAAGGAGTTTGTACGTTCTCCCGTGTCTATGTGGGTTTCCTCCGGGTGCTCCGGTTTCCTCCCACATTCCAAAATACCTCCGGGTAGGTTAATATGGATTTAAAAGGGGCGGCGCGGATTCGTTGGGCCGGAAGGGCCTGTTACCACGCTGTAAATAAAATTTAATTTTAAAAAAAATTAATTAAAATAGCCGGTTCTTTAAACTAGACAGCATAAGTTGCCATGGGTATGGTCAACTAAACAGCTTCTTTCCGAGCTGAGTCATTCTTTGACTGATGGAATGTCATTACAAATGTTTGATCTCAACGTGTGTTTTGTTTAATTTGTTGTAGAATGTCCTTTATCCAGTTTCATAATCTGTATTCTCAGAGCGAAATTTCGTAGCCTTTGTCTCAGCACTTTAGTTTTCGAATCCACGGTGTCCTTTCCTAATGACGAACTGGTGGCAAAACTTTGCAATCTGTGTATTTGGAGGACGACACCACAAACAATGATCGCCTGGATTTGAGGTTCCCAATCCGGGCCGATCCTTTTTTAAATCCCGTCTGACAACAATATTATCAGACCTGCTGTCTCTCAGCTGAAGTCTGAACCCTAAATATCACATTCATTCTCTGGTGGAACAGATGTTCCATAGGATTTAAAATAACTGATTTTAAACAATTGACAATCTCTGGACAATAGTCATGCAGTCGAATGTATGCTATTGTGTGCAGGCTGGATAATAAATAAAACATGTTTCTTTCAAATTAGGTAACCTGGTGACGATTGTGATCCTGTCCCGCGGAAGGTGCGGTCTGTCCAGGTGTATCCAGGTGGGCATGGCAGTGACGGATCTCCTGGTTCTTATCACCGTGTTTATATTATACCGGATGAGTTTCATTTATTTTCCGGTTTTCCTCCTCTCCACCATTCCGGTCTGTCGCCTAAAAATTGTTCTAATCTACGCTGCCAGAGACAGCTCTGTCTGGTTAACAGTCGCTTTCACCTTCGATCGGTTTGTAGCCATTTGTTGTCTGAAGTGGAAAACAAAATATTGTACCGAGAGAATGGCAGGTGTGTTCATTGGAACCATCTGTGCTGCGAGCTGTATAAAAAACAGCTTTGTTTATGAGCCTTTATGTATGGTTGACGGTGTCCCGTGGTACTGTAACATTAAGTTGAGCTTTTATTCCGAATTCTTATGGATAATATTTGACTGGATTAACCGTTTTTTAAACCTTTGTGCTCCCTTCCTCTTGACGTTGTTGCTCAACGCTCTAACTGTCAAACACATTCTAGTGGCAAACAGAGCCCGCAGGAGACATTCTGGTGGCAAACAGAGTCCAGAACACCGGAGATAAATAAAGTGATCCAGGGATGAAGAGCCGAAGAAATTCTATTATTTTACTCTTCACAATCTCGGGAAGTTTCCTGTTATTGTGGACGACATTTGTTGTAAATTTCTTGTTTGTGCGGTTTACTAAAAGTAATTATTCGACAGGTTCTAATGTGAATGACCCACGCTTTGTCCTCCAGGAAAGCGGAAATATGTTGCAGCTTCTGAGATGTTGCACCAACACGTGCATTTATGCGGGTACTCAAAGGAAGTTCAGAAAGGACTTCGTACATTGTTTGAAATATCCGCTGAATCTGATCAAGAAAATGGTAAGGTTATGAAAATAGACGGATTATTTGCTTATCTTGAAGTTAGCTTTGTTTTCTCGTCTATATTGCTATCTTTGTTGTCTACATTGGGTCTCGTCGCATAGCCATCTTGACAATCCTCCCCGACTTCCGGATCCCCAGGGAGCCGGTATTCCCAAACAGACGGGAGCTGGACATTAATCAAAAGATACTGATAGCAATGCAATAGCATTCACATCATTTGAAAAAATATATGGAACAGGAGGAAATCTCGGGGATCACGTTTAATTTAATACCTTTAATATCGTGATGCTACTGTTCCATGTGCTGACTGCCGAGCACATTCTAGCGACCAGTAATGCTCGCTGCGGAATCCAAGACCAGAACAGCGAAGGGAAGGTGACTGATTCGTTGAGCTTATTAGTCTGGTTGAAATATGCAACATTCTTGCGAGGCTTGTAGGGGTAGGTGCGGGAATGATATTTCCCTTGGTATGGATGTCCAGAACCAAAATTAATCAAAATAACAAATCAGCCATTCATGCTTGATTTGAGAAGAAACTTCTCCAGCCAGCCAGCCAGGTAAGCTTTGGAATTCTCTTGCCAAGAGGGCTGGAGAAATATATGTGCTAAATGTGTTCAAGTCAGAATTCGGTAGATTTTTTTGGGATATTAATGGAGCCAAGGGATGCTGGGCTGTGCAGGACAATGGGACTGAGATAAAAGATCAGCTATGATACGAATAAATAGTGGAGCAGTAACGAAGGCTTTATTTTGGCAGCACTGTCCATGTGTCCATTCCCAGCCCCCGGCTTTATCCCGTGATCTCTGTTGACCTACTCCAAATGTATCAAGCTCATAGTTCAACATGCATGTCAGCGCGAGCGGCATTTCCCTCGCAATTTTCTTAAATTCAGATGCCGTTACAAATTCCGTTTATTAGACCATGACAGCACCCCATTTGAAAAGCCAGCTTGGTGTCACACTTGAGTTTCCGACTACATATTCACCCCATCACTAAAGCTGCCTACCTCCAACCTGATGACAGACGAAATGGACTGAATTGTATCCGGCGGTTCCCTGCGCACTCCCTGTCTCACTGCAGCTGAATGCGCGCTGGCTTCCGCGCCTTCGCAGTGCAATGCGAATGTCAGGACGGATGCACTTTACAGACTGCCCCTCAGCTCAACGCTAGGATTGCTGGCGAATGCCAAATATAGCAAATATAGTTTTACAGCCCTCTTGGGAAGAGAATTCCAAAGCTTTCTAGCTCCTAGCTGGATAATTTTCTTCTCAAATCAACCATGAATTGTTGATTTGTTATTTTGATTAATTTTGGTTCTGGACAGCCGGACCAGCCATACCACCATTCCCGCACCTACCCTGTTCGTTCAGGTGCTTGCTTGCTTTTATAAACGTAGTCTTAACAATTTGAATTAATTTTTACTCTGCTTAAAATGTTTTAAGTCGTTCAAACGTTTTTTATTATTTATATCCTGTCGAACCATTTTAAAAGCATCCGGTAAACAGAGATAGTTAAAATAGTTCAGAGGCCTTTAACAGAAGCAAGCCGTCCGAGTCCTGACTTGGGTCAGAGGCTTCGGATGTGAGACCTAGTCACCACTCCTGGATCATCGGCTTGGAGGGTCTGCAGTGGCAACGACACTTCCGGTACATCCGAGGCTGGTGAAAAGTGAATGGGACTAGAAGGATAGCACGGGTAGTGAGCATAAGCACTGTCTAGATCGAGCAGGCGTCAGCGCAACATCGCACGATTCCTGTCATTTTTATTTACAGCGTTGTAACAGGCCCTTCCGGCACAACGAGTCCGTGCCGCTCATTTTAAACCCATATTAACCTACCCGTACGTCTTTGGAATGTGGGAGGAAACCGGAGCACCCGGAAGAAACCCACGCAGACACGGGAGAACGTACAAACTCCTTACAGACAGCGACGGGAATCGAACCCCGATCGCTGGCTCTGTAATAGCGTCGCGCGAACCGCTACTGTCAGCTTATCCGCTGTAGAACTATTCCTCCATAACTTTGTTACTTTGTACTACTGGCTGTCCTACCTCACTCTCCTCCTTTAAAGAAATCTGCTATTCGCACCCTCATTCTTACCAAACCTCGATCACTCTTGATTCTCAACCTGGTTAATCAAGGCTCTATTTAAGATCGTCAGACTTGTTTTTAAGTCACTCCGTGGCAGCACCATTCTATGTCTCCATAATGTCATCCGGCACAATAATGTTCCAAATCTACGCTTCTCTAATTGTTGGTCTCCTTTTACCCCCGATTTCAATTGTTAAGCCAAAGCCAACGAACACAATCCACAGAATTCTCCTCCTATATCTCTCTTCCGGTCTTTAACGCTCCCCTAAAACTCTTAACCAACTATGTAGTTATCTTCCCAAAAGTGACCCCACACCGATGATCTTTTTCATTCGCGCATCTATTAAAATTACGATATAAATAGAACGTTATGTTTTGGAGTGACCTCGATCGGTGTCTACCAGATCTACTTTACATATCATGTCTCATTGTTACTTTATGCAAGAACTCATATTCACGCTTCAGCTCCCAGTGGCAGCATCGTCAAAGTGGCGAAATCGATTAATTTAATATTCTGTGCGGCCGCTGCATGCATTTGGGTTATCCCACTTTCTCTGCTACATCTGATCAACATCACCAACAGAGTTTCCACTTTGGGCCTAATTGCTAATTTGAATAAAGATCGTACCCATAACTACGCAAGCTTTTTTCCCGCCTTTTTTTGGCATATCACCTAACATAGATTCTGCCTTGAATTAATATAGCCATACAAGAAATTTGGAATAGAATTAGAAATTTGATTTTTCACGATCTTTGGATATTTGCTTAATGACTTCTGCAGCTTGACTAATATAGCTAGAAATGTGGGTTGTGCATTTTAATTCTAGTTTATTGCAATTAATCCAACTTTAAATAAATGACATAAATAAACATTTCCGAGTACAAACGTACAGATGTCAGTTTCCTGTTAGACATTTAAATTTATATCAATAAATATGTTTGAAAATGAATCGATTAATTTCAGAATCTACTTTCAGAATTTCAGAATCGGTGAGAAAATATCATGTTCTGGCATTTCGCTAAAGCTCGGTATTCTTGGTGGTACGTCCTCCATTATTTGTGGGTTATATTGCTGATCTTTTGTACTCTTGCTGCAGGTCAAGTATTGCTGTTAACTTAAATGTCAAGGAATTTAGAACTGACTTTACACATTCATTTGAAATTGACTTACCTGAAACAAGTTAACAATTGCATAAAGGTGACAGAATTGGGAGTTCCACCCAAAGCTATACAAGTGTGGAAATCCTGAAGTTGACCAAGATGTTAAGGAGAAATAATGGGAGTCAATAAAAACAGGAAATCTTGATGGCAGAATTCCATCTGGAAATTATATTACCTTTGTGTCTTGTGCCATAAATTCATGCTGTACTAACCAATTTATTTTAAGCCGGTTCATTTAAAACAATAAAACCACGGCTTAAAATCTTCTTCAGAGACATTTCCTCCAAATTGTGGATGGGCTTCTTTCTTCTCCATTTCTGTGGGTTCTGGGATGGCCGAGGAAGCCAACGTGGAGCCCGTAAATTCTGCCAGAGGTGGGACAGGAGGTTTTAGATTGTGCGGGAGGCTTGGGGTTGTAATGGATTTTTGTTTGTTTTTTCGATCAGTTCATGCAACAGTGTCAAGTACATACATTACCAATTGCGTATGAATTGGATAACTCCACATGCCGTTTCAACATCAGTGACTAAATGACTGCAGTTTTTAACCAAATCACACACTGTAAATAGGCCGTTTACTTGATCCCTTAAGGGGAGCGATTCATCGCAATTAATCACCAGCAATTAACACAAATAGATAAAATAGACCCCCCAAAAATCACAATTATATTTTAAAGACTTTGAATTGTAAATAGGAAGGAAGAAGAGGAATGGGAGACCATTAGGGATCAAGAGGCAGATCTCAGAGCAGAGGTGGAGCTCACGGATTCAATGTCATTTTGTTTCAGTCTACGAAAGAAGATAATGCTGAAAAAATTATGGAGGAGGGAGAGGTATTAGACATCACTTGATCCATATGTTATTTAACCAGATGTACGGACGTCGGGGTAGAGAGAGGCTTTCATCATCTCCATAGATAAAGGGAAGAGACAGAAAGCTGGAGAACATCAAAACTGACACCCATGCCTAAAAGCGGCGATAATTCCCACTGCTTAATCGTAGGGTAGATTCCAGAAACAATAATGAAAAATAATAGACACTTGGCGAATTTAAAGTTAATAAATGAGAAACGCTGTGGATTTATTAAAGGCAAGTGGTGTCTGGATCACTTGATTAAATTTTGTTGCTGAGAGTATATGAATGGAATTTAGTATATGCCATCTCACTCTTGGGAATTCTGCAGAGAAGTCTGATTTTCAAAATTAAGGCCCACGGAGAAAATAGGTCAGTGCCAGCGTTGATGAACAGGAAGTCACTCAAGGACAGAAAGCAAGGAGTCTCAGAAAGTAATTGTTTTCACAGGTTGGAGCTTGGTAGGCAGTAGTGTTCCCAAAGGACATTTGTCAAAATTAATGTTGTATATTAATTAGTTGGATGTTGGTGTGCTTGGTAAAATTTCAAAAGCTACATGTGGTACCAACTTTGGAATTGCTGTAAAAAGTGAGGAGGAGAGTAACGAACGCCAGGGCTAGCAGAATGTAAGCACAAATAGGGGATTGCATAGAGTACAGAGAAGTATGAAGAAATAACACAAAAATTGGTGGGTGGCGATATAAGCTTAATATCTGCTGGAGTAAAGGGGGCTGGATATATAGATCAGAGATTTAGGAAATTAGCAGGCCTTGTTAACAATTGGTACTCAACAAGACCGTTAACAAAACAAGGGTCGTTAGTAAACTTAGAGATGGGCGGTTGAGGCACTTCAGTCAAGACCTTTCACAAGCACCTCCGCATTTGGGAGGTGCTTCCAAAAGGTAAGAGCCCTTTGGATATGGGGCAATTTGGCAAATTGGTCGAGGGCTGTTTGAGCAGTGGTGTATCACGGGGATGGGTGCCGGGACCCTTTTTGTTGGAGGTATAATTAGTAAATTGGCAGGCAACACAAAGAATGGTGGTGTCATTAATAGCGAAGAGGGTCGTCTTGAGCTGTGGAAGGAGATCGATCAATTGTTGAGATAGGCTGAGAAATAGCAGATAGAATTGAATCCTGAAAAATATGCAGTGATGCACTTTGGGATTACTAATAAGGCTAATATACACACAATGAACGGTAGGGTTCAAGGGGATATAGAAGAACAGATGGACCTTGGTGTACATGTCCAAGGATCACAAAAGGTACTGCATAACGTGGTTAATGATATATGCAACGCTACTCTTCAGTAGCCGGGGCATATAAGAGCAGGGAAATCATGGTAGAACTATATAAAACATCATTTTGGCCAAGCTGAAGTTCTGATCGCCACACAGAAGAAAGGATGTTGTACTGGAGAGGGTGCAGAGCAGATTCATCAGGATATTGCCTGGCATGGAACATTTCCCGTATTAAGAGAAAATGGATAATCTGGATTTGCATTTCTTAGAGTGGAGAAGACCAAGAGGAAAATCTGATAGAGATATACAAAATTATGAGGAATCATAAGCAACATAAATGGCGAGTAATATTGCCTTTTGTAGAGGCATCTTTAAGCAGAAAGTTTAGGTTTAAGATAACCGGTGTGATATTTGGATGAAACTCGACAAAGATTTTTTTTCACCCAGAGAGGAGTCGAAAACTGGGACGTAATGCCTGTAAAGACAGCTATTTTCACAACATTTCAGTATTTAGATGAACACTTCAAACACCGTGACATAGAAGACAAATAAAGACAAATAAAACTGCAAATGCTGGGATCTGAAACAAAAACAGAAACACAAGAAGAACACAGTGGGGCAGCCAGTAAAATTGCTCCTGCGACCTTGGTTGAATCCTGACCTTCGCCTTGTCTATCTGGAGTTTGCACGTTCTCACTGTGACTATTCGATTTCCTCAGGATGCTCCGGTATCCCAAAGACGTGCAGGCTGATAGGTTAATTGCCTCTGGTGTAGGTTGACAGCAAAATCTGGAGGGAGCAGATGAGAAAACGGAAAGAATAAAACGTGATTGGTGTGGGATTGGTGCTTGGCGGCCAGCATGAACTTGGTGCTCCAAGCACAGCCCACCAAGCCATGGACATGGCACAGCCTATGTCCGTCCTGTGCCGCGCTTTGACTCTAACTCAGCCGGTTACACAGCATCTGTGGAAAAAAAACAGTTAATGTTTCTGGTCAGGGCCTGGTTTTTATTTCCAGATATGCTGAGGGGTGAACTTACAGAGATTCATAAAATTGTGAGCTACCCAGAGGTAAGGTCACAGTCTCTTCCCCAGAGCTGGGGAGTCGAAACCGGAGGGCACTGGATTAAGCTGAGACAGGAAAGATTTAACGGGGATTTGAGGTGCAAGATTTTTTCACACAGAGGGTAGTAGGTAGATGCAACGAGCTGCCGGAGGAAGTGGTAGGGACGGGTACAATTACACTGTCTAAAATATATTTGGACAGGTACACAGGTAGGAAAAGCTTAAAGGGTTATGGGCTAAACGCAGGCAAATAGGACTAGCTCAGGAAGGCACCTTGGTTAGCACGGACGAGTTGGGCTCGTTCCTGTACAGTACAACTTTATGACGCGAAATGGCTCCGGATAAAAATTCCAAAGTTTTCGTCTGCCGCGTCTGCGAGTGGTGGTGTGAAAAAATCGGCATTGCGTTACAGGGCAAATCGAAGGAAAACACAGATATCTAAATAAAGCCTTTGAGAAGGCTGAGTCATGCGAGAACACAAGGAAGGTGAACGATTTTGCGGTGGAGAACGAAGAAAGCGACCTCGTTTCAACCAGCTTTTAGTTGTCAGAGGTTTCTGCTCAGAGAGTACGAGATTTGGGGCAAGAAGTGAAAGAAATCCAAGGCATATCCTTCAGAGCCATAGATCTTGCTGATACTTACAGCAGCCGAGTTTTCCCCCAGAGATTAAGGCTATTGATCGAAGTGTAATGTTCAAACCGGTTTTATTATTTTGTTTATTTCTAGTTGTTTGATGACAACCATCACTGGGCCACTTCAAATGCCCGTTAAGTCCCATAGTTAAGACTGTTCAGGATAAACAGTCACATACTGACCATAGCCCAGTAACGGTAGAAGTTATTTTCCCTGAAGAACACAACTTTGAGATCAATTTTATCCACCCTATGAAATCGACGTTAAGGAGGAAATCGACTGCAAAACCTTGCTTGATTCACACTTCTGCTGCCGTAAATAATGTCACAGACGTGTTTGTTAAGTCATTGTTCCTTACACCGTGCCTCTGGAGATTTCACATACGGTATAATAAAGCCGAAGTTACAAGTCCAACAGAACCTTGAGATCTTGAGTCGAAGATCTCAACTGCTGCTTCTCAGAGAAAATGCACACCCCACCCAGAAGTCTGGTGTATGCCATTTATTACGCAGCTCTTACAGTCATCGCCGTCCTAGGTAAAACATTACACTGAGTTACTCATCACATATTTGAATTTTAGCTTTTAACTTGTGTCTGAAATATTAAAACTCTGGTTAGACATAATTTGTTATTATCGCGTACTGATTCACAGCCCTGTGTCATAGGAAGCATTCAAAGTCTTTGAAGTGTTCCGATGCTGATTCAACAGAAAAGAATAAAACCATGAATGGAATTGTGAAGGGAGATAAAGAGAAGCTTTTATCTCATGTGGGTGAATTAAGAACAAAAAGTCATCAGTTTAGTCTTAAAGCCAGGTTGTTTTTCCACACAAAAATCTGGAAACTCCGGGGAATTTAGAGCTCTCTCCCCCTGAACCAGTTAGAAAACCGTTGGAAATGAACCACCCAGGCCAATACTTTTTTTTATAAATCTGTCGCACATTCAGGGATTGTATTTACGCTTACTTAAGCAGTGACTCAGAGTTTTCTCTCTCTCTCTCTCTCTCTCTCTCTCTCTCCCTCTCTCTCTCCCTCTCTCTCTCCCCCCAGTTAATTTATTGGCGATTGCGATCTTATCCCGAGGAAGGTGCGGCCTCTCCAGATGTATCACTCGATACTTATTCTCCATGGCGGTTGCGGATCTTTTGGTCATTGTCACAGCTGTCATATTAAACCGCATTCCTGGTATTTATTTTCCAGAGATTCACCTTTCCGTCACACCCGTATGTAGTATCAGTATTATGCTGATCTACGTAGCCAGAGACAGCTCGATCTGGTTAACGGTAGCTTTCACATTTGATAGGTTTGTGGCCATTTGTTGCCAGAAGCTGAAAACTAAATATTGTACTGATAAAATGGCGGCCATAGTCATTGGAACCGTCTGTTCTGCGGGCTGTCTAATCAACATGCCCTGGTACTTTCTACATGAACGCAATTAACAATGTTCCGTGGTATTGCAGACTGAAGGAAATCAGATACACCTCACCAATATGGGCAACTTCTCAATGGGGGTGACCGTCTTTTAACCCCTTGTATCCCTTTCTTTATGATTTTTCTGCTCAACGCTCTGACCGTCAGATAGATTCTCGTGGCCCGCAGAGCCAGTTGGAGACTTCGCGTGCAGAATAATGGAGAGAGACTGAGTGACCCAGAAATGGAGAGCAGGAGAAAGTCTATCGTTTTGCTGTTCGCCATTTCGGGTAGTTTTATCCTATTGTGGACAAAGTATGTTGTACAGTTCTTTTACGACCGATTTACAAATAATTACAAAATCGAAGGTTACAATGACCTTTTATTCTCAGAGAATCTGCTAATATGCTCCAGCTATTGAACAGTGACTCAGAGTAAATTCAGGGGGCAGGTAAGGACCATACTGAAATGTCCTCTTAACTGAAGAGGGACACAAGTTAAATAAAGGAAAAGCCAGCGGCAATTCTGTCTGAAGAGAATAATTCTAGCTCACGTTGAATTTGCAAATATCTTTCCAGCAAGGCGCACGAGTTGTTGTAAACAGGAATATTTTGTTACTATGCCTTCACAAAAAAACATGCAATTTGTTGTCAGAATAAACTCTAATCATAGGATTGATTCGTGTTCTTGATTGATGTAGCACAGCTTGGATCCTAATTTATTGACAGGTGAACTTTCTGCACAGGAGACGGGACAATTTCGCTGAGGCGGCGTTCCTCCCAATTTACCGGGAGATGGAGTCCCTGTGCCTGAGGCAAGACATTCCAAATTACTGAAGGGTGATTTGCTGCACCAGGGGCACAAACATTCCAGTTTAGTGATAGTTGAGCTCCATATCCCAAGCGAAACATACTGGTGACACAAGAGATTGCTGATACCGGACTCCGGAGCAAATTAAAAAAAAGAACCACTGGAGGAACTCGGTGGGTTGAGCAGCTTCTCTGGAGGGAAATGGCAATCGACGTTTCGTCTCGGGACCCTTTATCTGGATTGAAGGATAGAGGGGAGATAGCCAGTATAAAAGGGTGAGGGGAAGGGATGGAGCAAGAACTGGCAAGCGATAGGTGGAGTTATATTGGTGATTTCTGTTGCGAAAGGCAAAGAGTCCATATTACTGACCTAGGACTCTTTAAACCACCGCCGTGCCCAACGGCTGAGGGGAGACGTCTGGGATACCCCGTTCGGTACCAGAAATGCAAATATCTTAATTTATGGACAAGGACCTGTCTAGACAGGAAACACAAATATTCCAATCACTGTGAGCTGATTTCCCACAGAAGAGAAAAAAATCCAAATGAACTAAAAGTGACCTCACGCCCTGTACAAGAGACACAAACATCCACTTTGCTGAGGATGAACGACGAAAACCGGATACACAAACATCCCAATTTACAAATGTGCGGTCTTGCACACTGGGGGGGGGGGGGGGGGGGCAAATGTAGGGGGAAAGCATACAGTAAATGACAGGACCTTTCGGAGCATTGGTGTACAGAGGGATCTTGAGGTCCAAGCCCATACCTCACTGAAAATAGCAACACAAGTAGATAGAGTGGTGAAGAAGACATCTTCTCTTCATCAGCTGGGTTGTTGAGTATAAAAGTCCGGAAATCTTGTTGCAGCTGTATAGAACTTTGGATAGGCCACATATGGAGTAGTATGTGCGGTTCTGGTCACCACATTACAAGAAGGGTGTGGAGGCTTTGGAGAGGGTGCAGAAGAGATTCACCAGAATTTTAACTGGATTAGAGTATTAGCTCTAAGGAGAGGTTGGACAGACTTGTATTATTTTCTCTGGAGCCTCAGAGGCTCAGGGGAACCTGACATAAAATTATGAGAGGCACAGGTAGGTTATGTAGGTAGAGTCTTTATCTCAGGGTGGGAATGCCAAATACTAGAGCACATAGATTTAAGGTGACAGGGGGAAAGTTAAGAGCAGATGTGCGGGGCAAGCACTTCACACAGAGCCTGGAATGCACTGACAGGTGGGGGTGGTGTGAGAGGGTGGAAGCAGACATGGTAGTGGTATTTAAGAGACATTTACACAGGCGCATGAACATGCAGGGAATGGAGGTATATGGATCATATGCAGAAAGATAGGATTAGTTTCATTTGGCGTCATGATCAGTACAGACATCATGTGCACAGTAACACTTGTTCCTGTGTGGTACTGTGCTATGCTTTATGTTTTACAGATGGATGATTTCCTGTATCAGGGAGACAAACACCCCAATTTACTGATGGGTGATCTCCTGTATCAGCGACACAAACATCTCAATTTACTGATGAGAGATTCTCTTTTGGTATCAGAGACACAAACACTTCAATTTACTGATGAGTGCTTTCCTGTATCAGAAACATCAACACCCCAATTTATTGATGAGTGGCGTTTATGTGCCAGAGACATGACAATAACAGCTCACCATCCTCATCCCAGAGACAGAAACAGAGTTCAATATTGACACATGGATCAATACTGAATCAGAATGCTTTTGTGTGTGGAAAATAGTGGGTCATAAATTTGACCAAATATTTTAGATGTGACCAAGAGGATCGATGAGAGCATGGCAGTGGACGTTGCATACTTTAGTGAACTTTAGCAAAGCCTCTGACAAGGTCCTGCATTGTAGGACGGTCCAGAAAGTTAGATCACAGGGGATCCAGGGTGAGATAGCCCAAATGGATACACATTTGGCTTGGTGGAAAGATACAGAGGGTGGTAGAGGATGGTTGTTTTTCAGATTGGAGACCTGTGACCAATGGTGTGCAAGAGGGATCGGTGATGGGTCCATCATAGTTTAGCATGCATATTAACAATTTGGATGGTAGTGCTGGTGGTGTGATTAGAAAGATTGTGGGTGACACCAAAAGTGATGGTGTGGTGGACAGTGAAGAAGGTAACAACAGGATCTTGATGGACTGGAAAAGTGGGCCAAGAAATGGCAGATGGAATTTAACTTGGACAAGTGTGAAGTGATATATTTTGGGAAGTTAAACCAGGGCACAGTATCCTGGGGAGAGTTGTGGAACTAAGAGACCTTGGGGTACAAATACATGCTTCTCCAAAAGTGGCAACACAGGTAGACAAGATGGTGAAGAAGGTGTATGGCACACTTGTCTTCATTATATGAGGCATTCAGTACAAGAGTAGGGATCTCATGTTACAGGTTTACAAGATTTTGGTGAAACTGCACCTGGAATTTTGTGTGCAATTCTAGTCACCACACTATAGGAAGTATGTGATTAAGCTCGAGAGCGTGCAGGAAAGATTCACAGGGATGTTGCCAGGACTGGAGGGCTTGAGTTTTAAACAGCGACTGGATAGGCTGGGACTGGAGCAAAGGAGACTGAAGGGTGACTTTATCGAGGTTGTTAAAGTCATGAAGGGCATAGACAAGGTGGATAGTGACAGTCTTTTTCCCAGGGTAGGGAAGTCTAAAACTGGAGAACATGGGTTTAAGGTGAGAGGGGTAAAATTTAAAAGGGGCCTGACAGGCAAGTTTTTCACACTTGTGATATGGAATGAGCTGCAAGAGGCAGCTGTGAAGGTGGTACAGTTACAATGTTTAAAAGACATTTAGACACGTACATGAACAGGAAACATTTAGAGTGAATTTGGCCAAATGCAGGGAAGTGGACAGACAGACAGCTTAGTTGGCAGGGATGAGTTGGTAAAAAGGGCCTGTTTCTGTGCTGTATGACTCTATGGCTGGAGAAGGGACACTTACAATGGGATGAGAACAGATCCAGTGTGGGTAAACAGAAATCAAAGAACAGTAACTGAAAAATAAATAGACTTTAAAAGGTTTTTGCAGTTCTCCCTTATACCAGCCTTTAAGTCCAATCTGAACACATGTGGGTGGGGTAAATATAATTTGACAGCATTTGGCATGAGTGGACTGGGAGCAATTACTTTCAAGTAAGTCTGCAGAGGACCAGTGGATGGCATTCAAAAGTGAAACAGTACAATGGTGAAGGATAAGGTCTATCTTTCCAAGGAATCCTCAGTGCCAATGGACATTGACGGTTTGATAAAGATAAAAAAGGAGACTTAGAGAACTGAAAATAGTTGAACAGTTCAGAATGTTTAGCAGGGTATTTATATAGAGTAATTAGGAGGACAAAGAGGGACACAAAATGGCAATGGTTGCAATATTAAGGAAAATCCCAAAGCATTTTATATTAAGGGCAAGAGGACACAACCTAGGAAGGAGCAGAGTCCATTAGGGATAAATGGAACAAGATTTGCATGGAGCTGGGGGATGTGGATGAGGCCATAAATAAATACTTCTCATCTGTATTCACTAGGGAGAAGGACATTGCAGTTGAAGAGCTCATGGTGTGGCACAGTGAAATTCTATAACAGTGACTTTGTACCTTCATTAGCCACAGATAAGGTACTGGAAAACTGGAGAATAGCTAAGGCTGAATCTTTTTTTAAGAAGGGCAACATGAATAAGCTAGGGATCTACAGGCCAGTGAGCCTTACATCAGTGGTGGGAAAGTTATTGGAAGGGATTCTGAGAGGCAAGATTTATTTGCATTTGGAAAGGCAAGGACTGATGTATCCCAGGTTATTGAGAGAGGCAGGAGAGGAGATTGCTGGGGCCTTGAGAAATATCTTTATAATCTCTGTGGCCACAGACAAGGTCCAGATGTCCAGAGAGTAGCTAATGTTGTTCCTTTATTTAAGAAGGGCAATAGGAATAATCCAGGAAATTATAGGTCAGTGGTAGGGCAGCTATTGCAGAGGATTCTTAGGGATACGATTTACTCATGTTTGGAAAAGCATGGTCTTATTAGGGACAGTCAACATTGCTTTGTGTGGGGTACATCATGTCTTACAAACTTGACTGAGTTATTTTGAGGAGGTGATGAAGATGATTGATGAGGCTAGTGCAGTGGATGTTGTCCACATGTAGTCTAGTAAGGCATTTAATGAGGTCCCTCTTACTTGGCTAATCAAGAAGATGGGATCCACTTTGAATTGGTAGATTGGATTTAAAATTGGTTTGCCCATAGAAGACTGATTGTAGTAGTGGAGGGGTGTTATTCTGACCGGAGGTCTGCGACCAGCAGTATTCCACACACACATATATATGGTGGTCAACAACTTTGAGACAGGATACCCTGAGGCTCTCTTCATTATTGCAGGTGACTTCAACCAGGCCAACCTCAAGAGTGTGTTACCAAAGTACTACCAGCATGTCTCCTGTTCCATCACGGGCCGTAACACCCTTGGCCACTGCTATACAACCATCAAAGATGCCTTCTGAGCCACCCCTCATCCTTACTTTGGTAAATCGGACCACCAGGCTGTGCTCCTCCTCCCTGCATACAAACAGAAACTGAAACGGGAGGATCCAGTAAAGAGAGTCATGTAGTGTTGGCCTGAGGAAACCGATGAGCTTCTACACGACTGTTTTGAGTCAGTGCACTGATCCATGTTCAAAGACTCAGCTGCCAGCCTAGATGAGTATGCCACGACCATCACAGACTTTATCAGCAGGTGTTGAGGACTGTGTACCAAAGAGGACAATACAGGTGTTCCCAAACCAGAAACTATGGATGAACCAGGAGATCCACTCCCTACTGAAGTCGAGGACTGCTGCACACAAATCTGGTGATCCTGACCTGTACAAGAAATTGAGATATGACCGGAAAGCAGTCACGAATGGAAGAGATGATATTAACTCAAAATAGAGTCCCAGACCAGCCGTCAGTTATGGCAGGGCTTACACGCCATAACAGACTACTATACAAAGATGGGCTGCATAGTTAACAACAGTGCATCCCTTCCTGATGAGTTTAATGCATTCTATGCGCATTTTGAACAGAAGAGAAGTGATTGTCACCAATCACCCTGATAGCCTCCAATGCATCTGAACCCGTAGTCACTGTCGAGGATGTAAGATCAGTCTTCCAGAGAGTGAACATGAGGCAAGCATGTGGCCAAGTGCTCAGATCTTGTGCTGATCAGCTGGTGGGAGAATTTTCAGACATACTTAACCTCTCCCTGCTTCAATCTCAGGTTCCCACCTGTTTTAAGAAGACCACTATCATCCCAGTACCTAAGAAAACCAAGGTAACATGCCTTAATGACTACCGAAAAGTGGCTCTGACATCCACCATCATGAAGTGCTTTGAGACGCTGGTCATGACATGCATCAACTCCAGCCCCCTAGACAACCTCGACCCACTGCAATTCGCCTATCACCAAAACAGGTCTACAGCGGACACCATCTCCCTGGCCCTACGCTCAGCTCTGGAGCATCTGCACAGTAAAGACACCTACAATAGACTATTGTTTATTGACTACAGATCTGCCCTCAATACTTTAATTGCAAGCAAACTCATCATCAAACTCTGAGACCTGGGACTCAACATCTTCCTCTGCAACTGGATCCTTGACTTTCTGACAAATAGAGGATAGGCAGCAACACCTCCAGCACGATTATTCTCACAAGGTGCCCCACAAGACTGGGTCCTCAACCCTCTACTATACTCCCTATATACTCATGACTGTGTTCCCAGATTCTGCTCTATCTACAAGTTTACAGATGATACCATCGTACTAGGCCGTATCTCAAATAATGATGAGTCAGGGTACAGGAAAGAGATAGAGAGCTTAGTGGCATGGTGTCATGACAACAACCTTTCCCTCAGTGTCCGCAAAACAAAAGAGCTGGTCATTGACTTCAGGAAAGGGGGTGGCGTACACGTACCTGTCTACATCAACAGTGCTGAGGTCGAGAGAGCTGAGAACTTCAAGTTCCCAGGAGTGAACATCACCAATAGCCTGTCCCGGTCAAATCACGTAGATGCCACAGCCATGAAAGCTCACCAGAGCCTTTACTTCCTCAGGAGGCTAAAGAAATTCGGTAGTCCCCTTTGACACTCACCAACTTTTATCAATGCACCACAGAAAGTATCCTATCTGGATGCATCATGGCAACTGCTCTGCCCAGGACCGCAAGAAACTGCAGAGAGATGTGGACACAGCCCAGCATGTCACGGAAGCTAGCCTCCCCTCCTTGCCTTGCTGCCTTGGTGAAGCAGGCCAGCATAATTAAAGACCCCACACACCCAGGTCATTCTCTCTTCTCTCCTCTCCCATCAGGCAGAAGATATAGGAGCCTGAGGGCACATACCACCAGGCTCAAGGACAGCTTCTATCCCACTGTGATGACTGTTGAATAGTTCCCCTATATAATGAGATGGACTCTGACCTCACAATCTGACTTGTTGTGACCTCGCACCTCATTGTCTATCTGCACTGCACTTCCTCTGTAGCTGTGACACTTCACTCTGAACTGTTATTGTTTTACCTGTACTACCTCAATGCACTCTGTACTAACTCAATGTAAGTGCACTGTGTAATGAATTGACCTGTATGATCGGTATGCAAGACAGGTTTTTCACTGTACCTCAGTACAAGTGGCAATAATAAACCAATACCAATACCAATTCCAATACCAAATGACTTGGACAAAAATGTAGGTGGGCTAATTAGGAAGTTTGCAGACATCACAAAAATTGGTGGAGTTGTGGATAGTGAAGAAGGTCGGCAAAGGATACAGCAGGATATAAATCAGTTGCAGATATGGGTGTTGAAATGGAGCTTAATCAGGGCATGTGTGAGGTTTTGAACTTCAAGAGGTCAATGTAAGGGGAACATACAGTAAATGGCAGGACTCTTAAGAGCATTGATGTACACAGGGATCTTGGGGTCCAAGTTCATAGCTCTCTGAAAGTGGCAACACAAGTGGATAAGGTGGTAAAGGTGTCCAGAATGCTTGCCTTCATCAGTCAGGGCATTAAGTATAGGAGTCAGGAAGGATGTTGCAGCTGTATAAAACTTTGGATAGACTATTGTGTTCAGTTCTGGATAGCCCACTAACATGGATGTGAGCCTTTGGAGAGGGTGCACAGGAGATTCACCAGGTTGTTGCCTGGATTACAGAGTATTAGCTATAGGGAGAGGTTGGACAGACTCGGATTGTTTTCTCTGGAGCATTGGATGCTGAGGGGAGACCTGACAGAAGTTTACAAAATTATGAGAGCCATAGATAGGGCAGGCAGTCAGAGTCTCTTCCCTGGTTTAGAAATACCAAATCCTAGAGGCATAGCTTTGAGGTGAGAGAGGGCAAGTTGAAGGGAGATGTGCAGGGCAAATTTTTTTTTACACAGAAGTGGCAGGTGCCTGGAACGCACTGCCAGTGATAGTGGTGGAAGCAGACACAATATGGATTACGTGCAGGCAGATGGCATTAGTTTAATTTGGCATCGTAGTTGTATAGACATCATGGGCCAAAGGGCCTGTTCCTGTGCTGTACTCTGCTATATTCTATGTTAGTCATATTTATTAATGATTTGGATGAGAATGTCGGTGGCATGATGAGTACATTTGCAAATGAAACCAAAATTTGGTGGTATAATGGATGGTGAAGAAGATTAAAACATTATCTAGATCCACTGGGAAAGTAGGTAAGGGAGTGGCTGATGTAACTGAATTCAGACAAGTACAAAGTGCTACATTTTGGGAATTTAAATAAAGCCAGGGTATACACAGTAAACAGCATGGCCTTGAAGACTATTTGAGAAGAGAGAGACCCATGGCTACAAGTACATTATTCCCTGAAAATGGTGACACAGGTAGACAGAGTGGTGAGAAAGACATATGGTATACTTGCTTTCATTGGCCAAGGCATTGAGTACAGGAGTTGGGATGTCATGCCGTAGTTGTACAAATCATTGGTTAGGCTGTCCTTAGAGTACTGTGTGCAGTTCTGGTTGCCCTTACAGGAAAGATGTGATTGAGCAGAGAGTGGTGCAGAAAAGATTCACAGGAATGTTGCCCATTCTGA
Organism: Pristis pectinata; assembly: GCF_009764475.1. Lineage (NCBI taxonomy): Eukaryota > Metazoa > Chordata > Chondrichthyes > Rhinopristiformes > Pristidae > Pristis > Pristis pectinata. The sequence continues at coordinate 44,257,183 of NC_067416.1, read as the reverse complement.
AGGGCTTGAGTTAAAAGGAGAGATTAGAAAGGCTGCAGCTGTTTTCCCTGGAGTGAAGAAATGGAGGGGTAACCACTTAGAGGTTTAAAAATTATGAGGGGACATGGATACAAGTTGATAGTCACAGTCTTTTTGCCAGGGTAGGGAAAACAAACTATGGGGCACAGCTTTAGAGTGAGAGAGTAAAGATTTAAATGGGATCTGAGGGGCAAATTATTCAAAGGTTGGTGGGTATATGGAACACACTGCCAGAGGAAGTAGTAGAGGCAGGTATAACTACAAAGTTTAAAAGATATTTGGACAGGTACATGGATAGGAAAGGTTTAGAGGGACATGGGCAAAATGCCAGAAAATGGGATTAATTATGGTAGGCATCTCGGTCAACATGGACAAGTTGGGCAGAAAGGTCTGTTTCTGTGGGTATAGCTCTATGAATCTAAGGATAAGGATGGAAAATATTCTGGGGGACACAATAAATTTTCATTTGGAGAGGCAGGGAGAGTCGGCATCTGGTATGGTGTTTGGCACAGACATCATGAGCTAAAGGGCCTGTTCCTGTGCTGCACTGTTCTATGTTCTATGTTCTATGTCTTTTGTTAAGTGGATCTCCTTAGCAACAATTTGAGCTGAATTTTTTCAAGGAGGTGAAAGATAAGAACATTGTGCTTGACATGGACTTCAGTAAGGCCTTTTATAAGGTCCCTCATGAGAGACTAATCCCAAAAAGATAGAGCCATTTGGGCAAATTGGGATCAGAAATTGGCTTGGAGAGAGGAGGCCAAGGATGAGAGTGGAGAGCTGTTTTTGCAATTGGAGTTCCAGGACCAGAGGTGTACCACAGGGAATGGTGCTGGGACCCTTTATGGTGTGATACACATTAACAATCTGGGTATGAAATGTACGATTACTAAACATGTACATGAAAAATAGTGATAACATGAAAACGATATTGATCGGTTGGTAAGTTGGGCAGGGAAATCACAACCTTGAAAAAATATAAAGAGTTACAATTTGGGAGGAATAATGCTGGGAAATACACAATAAATAGTAGGACCATAGGAAGCTCTGAAGAACATGCCCTGGGATGCCAGAACAGGTTTGCTAAGATGGGTTAAGAAGGCATACTGGACGTCATTAGCTTTCCATAGAATATATGAGCAGGAGGTTATGGAACATTATATACGGCATTAGTTAGGCCATAGCTGGAGTACTGTGTGCAACTACTGATGAAGGATGGGATTGCATTGGAGAGGATATAGCGAATTTTGTCTGGGATGGTATGATCTGGCAATCAGGAGAGACTGGATATTTTAATTTCTTTTCCCTGGAGCAGAGGAGGCCAAGGGATGTCGTGAATAGATACACAAAATCATGAGAGGCTTGTCTAGGATAGACAATGAGAAATATTTCCCCTTCATAGAGGGCACAAGGTTTAAAGTAGGGGGTAGGAGATTTAAAGAGGAGTTAAGGATAAACCCTTTTTCACCCAGAGGGTTGTGGAAACCTGAACCACACAGCTTGAGGGGGTGTTGGAAACATGCACTCTCACAACAGTTAATAAGTATTTAGATGAGAACTTGAAAGACCATGGCATTGACGGTGATTGGCTGAGTTCTGGGAAATGGGATTAGTATAGAGAGGTACCTATGGCTATCAAGGATATGGTGGGCCAAGAGGCCTGTTTTATGCTGTATGACTCGAGGGCTCTTTTTTTCAGATCATTCAGTTGGTTTCTTTAAATTTCTTATAAACTCCAGCGTCACCTTGCAGGATGCTGGGAAGAAAGTTTGGTCAATTTTCAGTCAATGTTGGATACATGCTTCTTGATGCATTTTTTCTTGAATTAAACCCAAAACACCATGAGTGACCAAAATATGTCTAAAATGAAGCAAAAACAAAGAGCATTTGACAAATGCCAGGGTGTTAACATCAGTGTGAACTAAGCTGATTGCAAAGGTTCAGAGGGAAAATAAAGACATAAATAAGAGAGGCAAGGCGGGACCATGAGGCAAGGGTCCTGACGCAAAATGTTGACTACCTGCTTTTCACCACAGATGCTGCCTGGCCTGCTGAGTTCCTCCAGCATCATAGTGTTTTTCATCTAGATTCCAGCATCTGCAGTCCTTTGTTTCTCTACCACGAGGCAAGACTGGGAGCAAACATAAAATGGAATCCAAACGTTTTCTGTAGGCATGTGAGGAAGAGAAAGGTTGTAAGAGGAGAGCTGGGGTCAAGCAGAGGTGCCAAATGAGAACATCTGCCTTCATCAAGGAAGATGCTCCTGAAATCTCAGCAAAAGAAGATGCACCTGAGATTCTGAATGAGCTAAAGTCGATGAAGAGGTGGCAGTAGAAAAGGTAACATGGAAATTGTTGTGTTTTGTACAGTGAAAAGGGTAATCTTCAGTGACAGAATGATATTGATCAGTTGGGCAGGGAAACCACAGAATTTGAATAGGTACTAGAAAGGGGAGGCACTTAAAATGGCCTGGAACGCACTTTTGGGGGTAGATTCAATTGCTATTTTGAGTAGTTAGCTAGATAGGTATAAGGCAAAATGTGCAAGTCTATGGGCAGAGGAGAGAGGAATTAAATGAGCGTGATTATTGTTGCATAGAGCCATGCTGTAATGATACTGTTAACGCACGATCCCAGATGAATCCTTACTAATTAATCCAGTCTCAACACACATGACCAGATCATAAATAACCTATGTTCTGTTTGTTTAGATGACATAGTGTTTTATGAAATGTCTCAAGTGTATTCCTTCAGCACATCCTCAAAATTACTCTTGCTAATTTGATTTGCTCAGTCTGTTTGAGAACCCATTATTTCTCTCTTAATAGTCTGTTCAAATGTATAGTTACAAATAGTCTACTCACATCCATGTTTCCTGCCTCGTTTTGTTCTGCTTCTTCACCCAAACCCCTTCTACTTCCTGACTGGATGCCTGTGACCTGCGGTATTCCACAGGGATCAGTGCTGGGACTTCTGTTGTGAGATATATGTATGACTTGGATGAAAATGTAGATGGGCTGATTTTTTCTTCTTATTGTCCTAATGTCACCCTTCATTATCAGAGTTGCCACATCCCCTCCTTTTCTATTCTGTCTTTCTTTCCAAAACACACAGTGTTCAGTTCCCAGCATTGGTCACCTTCCAACAACTACTTCTGTAATGGCAATTAGATCAAATTAATTCATTAGTATTTGTGCCATTAATTCATCTAACATGCTGTGAATGCTTTGTTCAATCATATAAAGAGTTTAGAGTTGTGACCTTTTTTAATCAGTTTTCCCTAGTTGAAACAATTTGCTGCTACCACATTATGGTCATCTACTTCTACCACATTGCTTACTAATGTCCATAGTGCTACATTAAATCTTAACCTTGCCTTTTCACTTTAATTTTCCAAATTCTACCTCACCTCATCCTCCAACCTCATGTTACTCAGTTTAAATGCTGAAAAAGTGCCAGTTCCTTGTCTAGGAACCTGGTCCCAGCCCATTTCAAGTGAAGTCTATCCTAATAGAATAACTCATGTATTTTGACAGAACTGGCGTCTTGAATTGAAACCAGAATCTCCTGCATCCATCCTTTTGAGCCACACATCCAATTCACTGTTTGATCCTTTGCCAATCCAGATATGTGGCTTGCATAGCCATCCACAGATACTAAATTGTGTCCTGCCTGTTAAGTTAGACTTAAGTTCCTCATAGTCTCCCGGTGCAAACCACAGCAAGTATATGCTCCCTCTCCCATTCCAAAGACCCTCTTTAGCACTGAGAAATAACATTGGTAGCAGGAAGGGCAGTATCCTCTACTCTGCCAATCCCTTGGGATCGCAGATAATTTGCTTCAACCATAGGATAAGAGGTGCAGCTTGATAATGCAGGTAACCGGGTGGTTGGATTGTTGTGCACTCCTTGCTTCTACTTGGACTCCACATTGCTCCATTAGAAAAATGCAAAGTGTTTGCTGTTTTCCCAAATACTCCTTCTCCTTCATGATCAACCACAGTTTTACTACCATTAACAAAATTATGGCTTCTAAATGCAAGTTCAAATCATTCATATTTCCCATAAAAATGAAGGGACCTAGTACTGTGGACTCAACTGCATACACCCACTGGCTCTGACCCTAATCTGAAGTTGTCAGCAGACACTTACTGCAACATGGGAGTCAATCTCTGGAAATTCTATGCCTGAAGCCAATATGAATTTGTCAATCTCCTCAGAGAAAAATTGGATTGAAAGATTGCAGACCCAATACAACTAGAAACAGATACAAGAGACACCACAGATGCTGGAATCTGGAGCAAAAAACAAACAGCTGGAGGTATTCAATGGGGAAGGCAGCATCTGTGGAGGCAAAGGGATAGTCATCATTTTTGGGTTGAGACCCTGCATCGAGACTGAGAGTGTAGAGGGGAGATAGCCAGTAACTGGCCGGCGTGAGCTCATTGGACTGGATGGATCGGATGAATGGATGGACCAGACAGATGGATGACCAGACAGACGATGGACTGGATGACGGATGGACGGATGGATAAGGGTGGCATGGTAGTGTAGCGGTTAGTGTAACTCTATTACAGTGCCAGCAACCCAAGTTCAATTCTCACCACTGTCTGTAAGGAGTTTCTATGTTCTCCCTGTATCTGCGTGGGTTTCCTCTGGGTGCTCTGGTTTTCCTCCCACATTCCAAAGCCGTACAGGTTAGGAATTGTGGGCATGCTAGGTTGGCGCCGGAAGAGTGGCAACACTTGTGGCTGCCCCCAGCACATTCTCAGTGGTGCAAGAGGACGTATTTCACTGTGTGTTTCAACATACATGTGACTAATAAATAAATATCTTAAATATATCTTAAAGTTTTAAAACATTTTTTAAAGATGTGAGAGGGAGGGTTGAGGCAGGTGCTGGCAGGTGAGGATGATTGGATGAGGTGGGAATTGATGGACAGATGGAGCCAGGTGGGGGAGGGGGAGGAATGGAGTTTGGAGGAAAGTGACTGGTGGGGGATAGAGACAGAGGAGGAGAGAGATAAACGGGGCAGTTGGTCCCAATTGGGGGAGGGAAGGCTGAAAGATGATAAGCAGAAACAAGAGACTGCAAATGCTGGAATCTGATAAGTAAGGGAGGTTGTAAGTGGAACCAGATAAGGGAGGGATGATGGGCAGTTGGGAGCAGTTGGGGGAGGGGATAGGAAAACCAGGTGTCTGGATGATAGGCAGATGGAACCAAGTGGGGCAGAGGAACTAAACTGGGTGACAGAGGGTATGGCAGAGGAGTGGGGAGGGGAACCAGAAGGAGAGAGAAAGGAGCACAATGAGTATGGGTTGCCTGAAATTGGAAAATTCATTGTTCACACCACTGGGTTGTCGATTGCCCAGGGAGAATGTAATAAGGTGCTGTACTTCCAGTTTGCATTTGGCAGTGGAGAAAGCCGAGGACTGATGAGGAAGTGGGAAGGGGAGCTGAAATGGCATGTAACTGGAAGTCAGGATAGCGGACTTCAGGCTCGAGACTTAAAAATATATTGCTCAATTTTAACAATGTGATTGTTAACACAGCAGCATCTGAAGAGAAAGGATGGATATGAGCTTACTCTTCAAGAAAACCATAAACACAAAGGCGCAGTGACCTATGCCCACTAGATGGCAGCAGTATAGCACAGAACTCAGAAAGGCCTGAAACCGCTGAAGTTCGAACAGCGATTAAAATAATCCAAACCAAATCTAATTTGCATAGATGCAAGTCGATTTAAAATCCAAACTTCTAAATAAGCCAGGCAGTCAGAAAATAATGCAATCAGCCCCAGTGATGAACCGATATATCCTTTAATACACGTGACAAATCCTACACATGAAATCTTTGCAGCAAATGTTCCTGCCCCGTCAGTCTGAACAGTCCCCAGTTTTCCAAGCCAGCTCCCTAATTAAAAAGCATGACCATTCCATCAAGAATGTACACCTTTTTAAGAAGCAGGAAATGTAGCCTGAAGTCCAGTATATCCCCACTCAGGGGTGGATAAAGACAAGAGGAATTAGAAGTCATAGAGAGATATCACACAGAAACAGGCCCTATGACCCACCAAGTCCATGCCAGCCATTGAGCATCCATTTACACTCATCCTATCCTGATCCTTATTCTCCTCGCATCAACTCCCCCTAATTCTGCAATTTACAACACAACAGAGACAAGTTACAGTGTCCAACTAACCTACCGACCCACACAATTTTGGGATATGGAAGGAAACTGAAGCCCCCAGAGGAAATCCATGCAGGCACAGGGAGAACATGCAAACTCCACACAGAGAGCACCCAAAGTCAGATTTGAACCTGAACTGCTGGAGCTGAGAGGCAGTTTGCAGGAACAGTGAGGCAAAGAAATCAAGTGGATGAAAGGAAATGAAGTTGTGGGCCAGACTGAAGTGCCAATTACTTGTGAAGCAAATAATTTTGGGTGATGAGATAACAAACACAAGAGGGGAAATGCCCTGCTGCTTGCAAACTGACAACTTCATGCACCTACCAAGACTCTTTACTTTCCTCTGTCCAAACAATTTTAATCCAGCTTGATAATTTCATTGGGATCCCATGGTTTTATGTTCCTGATCAATTGGCCATGATGGGCTTTGTCAAAGCCTTGTGAAAATCCTTGCATACTACATCAACACTCCTGTCTCCTGTAATTTTACATAGTTTGACACACCCTTCTCTTAATAAACTCATGCTAATGTCCTCAATTCACTCACACCACTCTGTGCTAATTTATTCCCCCCCCCCCGTGCTCCCCCCCCCCCGTGTTATGCTCACTGGCGCAGGGTTCTCGGCCCAGCCTTCTTCAGTTTTTCATGAATATTCTTCCACCAATCAAAAGACCCCCAAGTGGGGATATTCACTGGTCATTTTACAAGAGTCAATTCCATCTGAAATTCCTCAGCAAATGAAGCAGCCCATGCCTGCAAGCAGGAAGGGCAGGTAACATTCAGGCATTCTAGCAGACAACATTTGAGCCACAGAAGTGCCAGACAATGACTAACAAGAGAATCTAACAGTTGTAATGAGGAGAGACGCTGCATGAGGAGAGATTAGGTCACTAATGGTAAAAGAACGAGAGGGGATTTCATTGAAATATACAAACAACTGACAAGGCCAGACAGACTGTTTGTGGGGAAAATGCTTTCCCTGTCTGAGGGATCTAGATCCAGGGTCACAAACTCAGGATACGGGAGGAAGATGTTTGCTGCTGAGAGAAGGAAAACTTTCTTCACACAGTGGTTTGTGAACTTCTACCACAGAAACTCTGGAGGCCAAATTACTGGCTATTTTAATACACAAAAGGCATCGAGAGGTACAAGGAGAGAGTAGGAATATAGCATTGAGTTAGAGGATCGACAAAAATTGTCGAGTGGTGGAGCAGGTTCAAAGAAATGAATGACCAACTGCTGCTCCTACTTTCTAAGCCACTGTATACAGACCATATTAGGAATCTGCTGCAGCTCCAATGACACTGAAGAAGCTTGACTTCAGCCAGGACAACTTCGTCTGCTTGATCTGGTATTCTGAAAATTCCTTCCTTCCACTGTTGGATTTGACTGCTTTAATTAGTTTTTTAACATGTATTGTGTTTAATACACCTCAAGTGGCTGGACAAGGAATGGTTACTTACTAGCTTATTGGTTCGCCCATCAGTGTTTTTTCATTGGATGGTTTGGCCCGATTGGACAATTGTTAGCTAAGGAGTATCTCTTATCTCAGGTATAAAAGGTGTCATTTTTTTGTTAATCACTCTCTTGCTCTCTTCCACCTCCCCCATCGGCCCTAGCTTGTCTTTAGTTCCTTTTATCTCGGCTCATCTCCCAGTAGTAAAGCTAGTGCCATGTGCTCTGTGACTGTTTCTTTGTTTTAAACTTTTCCAATAAAACCTTGTGAAGCACCAAGTTGTTTTCAACTTATTCCTGGACTCCTGAAAGAACCTGCGGATTCAAAAATAACAGGACCCGATAATTTTGACATAGTTGGCAGGATGGTTATGAAAAACAGAGTTTGAAAATTTCTCAGACAAAGGCAGAAGGGCATCTTCATTTCTGAATTGTTGGGGAAATTATCGGATTTTGTTTCAGTACACCATCTGAAGGAAGTTTAAGAGTGAGAAGACTTCCTATTACCTTGCTATTTGAAATATTTTGGGTTGAAACTCCGTTGATAACTGTGATTGACATCTAATTGAAGAGTATTCATTAAGATTGAACTGAAACAATGACTGGAGTTGAGAAACAATCCACAGCATCTTCAACTGAGAGCAGTTAAACCGGACAGACTGTTTGTGTGGTCATTCATTTCTTTGAACCTGCTCCACCACTCGACAATTTTTGTCGATCCTCTAACTCAATGCTACATTCCTACTCTCTCCTTGTACCTCTCGATGCCTTTTGTGTATTAAAATAGCCAGTAATTTGGCCTCCAGAGTTTCTGTGGTAGAAGTTCACAAACCACTGTGTGAAGAAAGTTTTCCTTCTCTCAGCAGCAAACATCTTCCTCCCGTATCCTGAGTTTGTGACCCTGGATCTAGATCCCTCAGACAGGGAAAGCATTTTCCCCACAAACAGTCTGTCCGGCTTAAGTGCTTACTTGGACAAAGTGTATGAATTTGATGTGATTAATGAATCTAGTGAAAATTGGCTTATGAGTAATGTTGGAAAAATATGGAATAAGATTCAGAAAATGTGGTTGGGAAAGGCAAAAACTGGCTGGACGATTGCAGTATTAACAGAGCTAAGAAACCGTAAGCGTGCCGAGCTAAGAAGCCAAATCATTGAATCTGAGAGTGAGTGTGCCAAGCTAAAAAACCAAATCACTGAATCTGAGAGTGAGCGTGCTGAGCTAAAAAGCCAAATCTGTGAACTGAAGTGAGCACATGATGAATTGACTGAGCAAGCAAATAAATTAACTGAACAATTGGGGAAAGAAGGAAGAAATGTGTAACATGCTGAAGGAAAAGTATGATAGTCCAAAGAACAACTTTCTGCATTAACTGAATGAGTGAGAAAACAAAGCAATAAATGTAACCAACTTAATGCAAAATGTGGGGAATTCCAGAGCAGACTGAATCAGCTTCAATACACAGGGTCAGGACTTTCAGTGGGCGGTCCTTCCCGGGGCACAGCATTGAACAGATCCCAGGAACAGTGCCACCTTTGGAACTCTAAGGTACTGCGGGATGTATGTAACACTGACTCAACAGAAACCTCTGGTGACTCAAGTGGTGATGACAACAATGAGAGAATTGGTGTGGCAGCCATGTCACGACTTGCCCCAATAAAAATGAAGGCAATCAAAGCACACAAGAATGAGAATGGAGATTATGAAAGGAGACAAGCGGTTTACCATCAACCACTGGATCCAGAAAATATTGACAAATGGTCCAAAGAAATCCCACATCCTGAAAAAGGAAACTTAAGCACTTGGACTGAACTTCAATGAATCAAGAACATATACCAACTGCATCCATATGATGGCCTCCAAATTTTGACCACTATATTGTCTTCTTAGCAAACCAGACAGTTGAGTGAGAGAATTGATGGCAGCATGGGAGATAACAGACAGGACCTAGGAGGAGATTGGAATGCAATTAAGAGATGGTTGAGAGAACAGGCCCCAATGCAGATCGATTGGAGGAGAGTGGTCAATTGTAAATAAAAGGCTTCAGAGGATGTTTCTGAATTACGAAGACCGATATAGGACAGTTTGGATCAGCTACACAGGAGTTCAAGGAATAACTGAAGGAATAGATGAATCCAATATGTCCCCCTCAAGTTGACATTCATGGATGTCTTGAAAGCAGATGTTGGCAAAATGGTGAGGCTAACAAAAGCAAATAGGAGGGAAGCTGCCGTTTCCTACAGTGATCTGGTGCAAACTGCCAAACAAGTGGAGCGAGATATCGAAGTCCAAATAAGATCAGTACAGACGAACCAACTGTCCACACCTGCTAACCAACAGGACAAGTGGGACTGCAATGCACAGCAATATCAGTCTGGGCCACAACCACAAGGTAATAAAATGAGATGTCAGCTCTGTGGTAAGAAGGGACATAGTGCAAAAAAGTGTTGGCATATACAGCCTCAGCAACAACAATTCCAAACACAGGCTCAACAATAATTCCAACCACAGCCTGAACTGCAAGTTCAGTCCCTTACCTCACAAAGAATGGGGCAGTTGATCAGATGGAGCAGGTTCGAAGTACAACTTTGGATGCAGTGGACATGTGGCACACATTGTATGATAGTTTGGTCAATTATTGTATGAAATTAACCCAAGCAGTTCAGTCTGCTTCCCAACAGGTTTCTGCTGCTTGGAGCTGTCTATCAGAAGGAGGACACACCCTGATTCCTGGCAAGTGTGTCCTGGTCAAGAAACCACACAAGGAACCACTGGGAGCTTGGTGGGAAGGCCCTCACCAAGTACCGCTGATCACCAATTCAGCAGTCAAGGTAGAAGGTAAAAGTAAGTGGATACATGCCAGCCACTGCAAGTGGACTAAAGTGGCGCCAGCCGAAGGCAACAAGTGCTGTGGTTAATGTGCTAGTAACCTCTTGGTCACAGTGCCTACCCTGCTGGGCTTCAGTGAGCAAATCACTAACCAGCCAGAAGACTTCAAGCAGGTTGACAACTACTTGCCATTATGAAGTTTATCCTAATACTAATTGTTGTTATACTTTTACCTATTTTTTCTACTCATAATGTGCCAGTTGAGATGACTTGTGCGTATCACATGAATTTGCTGATGCTGTTAATGACTCTGGCTGTTGGGTGTGTTAATATATACCATATAAAGTATTCACCAATGCTGGGCATTCCTGCAGATCTAGAGCAAGCATGTGCTCTCTTTATTAAGCATTCCCAGCAATGGCGAGGTAGATATTATACCTATGATTCATTATTCTCAAGGGAGACATAAATATACAATGATCATGCCCCCCACACATCATTTTAAACTGGATCATTTATGTAAAAATAACCAGCATGATTTCAGGAACATCACATCTGACCCTAGTCATGTCTTATCCTGGGATATATCTACATCCAGTGTTTTCATGCCAAAGCCACTAAATCTTTTCATGTGTTTACTATAAAAGCTACCTTTTCCTTGAGTTCAGAAGGTACCATTCCAGTAGCGCATAGTTCATGCCATAACACCTTACACTGTCCTAAATGGGGTAATGAATCTAGAATCTTTATTGACGATCAGGGAAATACTACAATCTAACGGAGCTCCTGTAAAGTAATAAGAAATGGTCTAAGCTCATAGAACAATCCATATTTTGTGTGCGGAAATGGAGCTTACACATCTCTCCCACATAACTGGTTAGGATCTTGCTATTTAGGGTATGTTTTTCCCACCATGAGACATACACACACTTTACCTTTACCACCTGAGTCTAGAAGGAAACGAGACATTTCAGAGGGAGATCAGTTTGCATCCATTTTATTCCCATGTTATGGCATTGCAAGGAGCATAACAGATTAAAATTGTTGCTGCAGCCTTAGAAAAAGTAAGCAATGACATTGCTGAAGCATTGGGAAAGGTAAGAACAGAACTGGTCGCCATGTGTAAGATGCTGCTTCAAAATCGTATGGCATTAGATCTCCTGTTAGTAGTTAAGAGGGGAACATGTGCAGTCATAGGCAAGGAGTATTGTACTTACATACCTGATGAATCCGAAGACATAACTAATTTGGCTGATCACATTCGTAGGGAAGTAACTAAAATACATCAGTCTGATGGATGGGATCTTTTTGGTTGGATTCATTCAACTCTCAGAACCCGGGGTTATCACAATCTATATCCTTATTACTTGTTTAAAGGTGATCATGGGTAGAATTATTCAAACTCGTGCAAGAGGCTACAAATGCTTTGAAGGATATGGGTATATCCTTTACATATTTTTAAGTCTTTTCTGCCTCTGTATTTTCAGATATAATAATTCCAAATGGGTGACTTAGAATCAAAGGGGGGGATTGTTGGATCGACTGTTTTAATGTTTTAATTAGTTTTTTTAGCATGTATAGTGTTTAATACGCCTCAAGTGGCTGCACAAGGAATGGCCGCTTACTAGCTTATTGGTTCATCCATCGGGTAAATATGTGTTTTTTCATTGGTTGGTTTGGCCACAAGTATCTAATAGGTTTCCTGATTGGACTATTGTTAGCTGAGGAGCATCTCTTATCTCAGGTATAAAAGGTATTGTTTTTTGTTGTTTTTTCTTGCTCTCTCCCCCCCCCCCCCCCCCACTCCCCACCCCCCACTGGCCCTAGCTCATCTTTAGTTCTTTTTGTTTCGGCTCATCTCCCAGTAGTAAAGCTAGTGCCATGTGCTCTGTGACTGTTTCTTTGTTTTAAACTTTTCCAATAAAACTTTGTGAAGCACCAAGTTGTTTTCAACTCATTCCTGGACTCCTGAAAGAACCTGCAGATTCGAAAATAACCGGATCCGACACCATGAATAATGCACAGTGGCTGCAGGGTGTTCCATCTTACCTGGGCTACTCCAATACCACTTCCAGATTCTGTGACCAGTGCAACCAAGAACACACACTTTGGGTGCATACGCACCCCTGGTATTGGTATTGATTTATTATTGTCACTTGTACCGAGGTATGGTGAAAAACTTGTCTTGCATACCGTTTGTACAGATCAATTCATTACACATTGCATTGAGGTAGTACAGGGTAAAACAACAACAGAATACAGAGTAAAGTGTCATAGCTACAGGGAAGTGCATTGCAGGTAGACAATAAGGTGCAAGGTCAAACAAGGTAGATTGTGACGTCAAGAGTCCATCTCATCATATAAGGCTATTCAATAGTCTTATCACAGTGGGATAGAAGCTGTCCTTGAGCCTGGTCTTATGTGCCCTCAGGCTCCTGCATTTTATGCCTAATGGAAGAGGAGAGAAGAGAGAGTAACCCGGGTGGGTGTGGTCTTTGATTATGCTGGCTGCTTCACCAAGGAAGCGAGAGGCATAGACAAAGTCCATGGAGGGGAGGCTGGTTTCTGTCATGCACTGGGCTGTGTCCACAACTCTCTGCAGTTCCTAGCGGTCCTGGCCAGAGCAGTTGCCATACCAAGCCGTAATGCGTCCATATAGAATGCTTTCTATGGTGCATCGATAAAAGTTGGTGAGTGTCAAAGGTGACATGCCACATTTCTTTAGCCTCCTAAGGAAGTAGAGGTGCTGGTGAGCTTTCTTGGCCATGGCGTCTATGTGGTACAGAACGCCATGGCGTCTACGTCCATGGAACCTCCCACTTGCAGGTTCCCCTCTATTGCACACCATCCATTGCCACACCTTCATTTTCACTTGGGTTTAAACCCTGAAACTCCATCCCCAACAGCACTCTGGGGATACCTTCACTAGATCAATTGCACCAGTTCAAGGGTAATTGGGGTTGTGCAATAAATGCTCAAATCCCCCAAAAAAGGCACTAATATCCCTTTGTCCCTTTTTAAACAATACCACTTCACCCATGGTCTCATTGGAGCCAAAAATCACTGGAAAATTATAATCAAGAATCTACATTATCTCCTCTTGCTTCTTTGAAGAGCCTTTTTTCTGCCCTGGTAAGTTATCCATTATTAAACACATTGGACGTTCTCTCTCTAGCTTTATCATTTCCAACATTTTACATTCCTCCTCCTCAATATCAATACCTACAGTATTACCTTCCACCCTGAAGACAGCTAGAAAGTATTCATTCAGAACTTTACACGTCTTTAACACTCAGGCTACCATTTGGCCTTTAGGTCCCCCTGTATTTTCCTTTCATAGCATCATTTTCTTCACATATTTATTCAACATCTTTATGTTTTCCTTGTTTTTACCTGCCAACCTGTCCATTTTCCATGTAACTTCTTTGTCATCTGTATCTTCCTTCAGCATTTCATGTCTGCACTTTCTATAACCTGTGAGCTTTCTGTAGTATTGGGCTCTAAATATCCCCAGTGGGCTTCTTTATTTATTTTGTCCTATCCTTTACTTGTACATCTAAATCTTCATGGCACATATTTGGTTTGGACCTTTCATATCACACTTCTGAGTACCTTTTCTGACACTGGTTTACATTCAATGGATGTTCCCAGTGAGTTTTTGCTGAGTCATATGTCAATTGGCTCAGTTTAGAAATTTTACTCCTAAACTATCCTTGTCCTTTGCCATAACTATTGAATTGAAGCCAATGTGTAAACACCACCTCTAATGTGCACTCCCCCCGCCAGCATCCTCACTTCTTTATATTAATTCTCAGGATCTGGCCATTGCAGGCAGAACAGCATGTATTGTCCATCCCTAATTGCCCATGAGTAGATGGTAGTGAGTTACCTTCATGACTTGGTCAGTCCTTCAGGTGCACGCACTCCAATTGCTGTTGAGTAGAGAGTTCCAGGAGTTAGAGCCAGCAGTGATGAAGGAAGAGGATTATATTTCCATGTATATTTTCTCCTCAGTAAACATGAATATTTCTCCTCAGTGTTTACTGAGGAGGAAATCATGGTTGCTCAGTAGATAAGGGAAACAAGTGGAGATATTTTGGAGAATATTCATTTTACCAGGCAGGAGGTACTTGCAGCCTTACAGCACGTTAAGGCAGATAAATCCTTGGACTTTGTGGGAGGCTAGAGAAGATAGAGGCCCTTGCAGAGATGTTTGCTTCATTGTTAGCCACCAGTGAAGTTCCTGAAGACTGGAAGGTGGCTATTGTTGTTACATGGTTTTAGAAAGGGTAGCAAGGACAAGCCAGAAAACTACAGGCCGGTCAAGCTGACATCAGAGGCAGTAAGTTGCTAGAGGGAATTCTGAGATTGCGAGGAGTCAGCATGGCTTTGTGCGTGGACAGTCATGCTTGACCAATCCTGTAGAGATTTTTGAAGAGGTAATCAAAAGGATAGATGAGGGCAAGAGCAATGGATGTTGTCTATTTGGACTTTAGCAAGACTTTCAACAAGGTCCCACATGGTAGGCTGGTCTGGAAGGTTAGGTGCCATGGAATCCAGGGAGAGCTAGTTAGGTGGCTGGAAAATTGGCTCGGAGATAGGAAGCAGAGGGTGGTGGTTGAAGGTTGTTTTATCAGAATGGAGGCCGGTGACCGGTGGTGTACTGCAGAAGTCAGTGTTGGGACCCATGTTATTCATTATTTATAAAAACGATTTGGATGTGAATGTACAAGGCTTGATCAGCAAGCTTGCAGATGACACAAAATTATGAGGTGTTGTTGATAGTGAAGAAGTTTATCGTAGATTACAGGGAGATCTTGATCAGTTAGGGAAGTGGGCCAAAGAGTGGCAAATGGATTTCTATGAAGTGGTTGACGCAGGTACAATGGTATCACTTAAGAAGCGTTTGGACAGATACATGGAGGGGCGGGGCTTAGAGGGATATGGGCTGAATGCAGGAAATTGGGACTAGCTGGGTGAGCACCATAGTCAGCAGGGACTGCTTGGGCCAAAGGGCCTGCATCCATGCTGCATTGTTGTCTGATTCTGTGACATCAGGAGAATGAAATTGTTTAGGTTCATTCTCTAAAAGTAAGTCTGCATCACCCACTCTCTTACTGGGATCTCTAAGCACCACTTAAAGAAGTCCTCTCGGATCCATTTCAAGCTCTTTCAGTTTACTTTGATCTATTATTATCCAACCTAATATTCAGGTAGTTGAAATTCCCAATTTACACTGTTCTTCAGTTCAACCCATGAAACTTCATTTGTTGAACTTATTCCATTTCCTCAGAACATTGAGTTTTGTTGCTTAATCACTTTCATTTTTACACCCTCCATTTTTACTGAAAACCTTTTTCTGTCCAGATTTAATCTATGTTGCAGTAATAGTCACATGGTCTATCTGTACCTTAATTCATTGCCTTTGTTTTCAAGACTTCTTGCATTAAAGTATAAACAAATAAGGACTGTAAAATTACTTTGCTTCTTTCTTCTTCTTATTCTTATTATGTCTGCCTTTCAAATTCATCCCTGTACCTTCCACTTGCAATTTTGTCTCTCTCCCTTCTGAAACATTCCCATTCCCCTGCCAACTACTTAACACCCAAATCTCATCTGACCCCACAACCCCACCCCCGATAATCCTAATTTCATAAACAGTATCTCCCACACAACTGGTCCCACTGCCTCAGGAACTTAAAGTATTTCTTCGTGTGGCATCATTTCAATCATGAGTTCATTTATACTGATCTTCAATTTCCATATCCATTGATATGTGATATAAATAGTGACATAAGTAAATGGAGGCTGAAAGATAGCAATAGAGAGTAAAAGATCCAATACTAGTTTGGAGTTTACTAACTTTGAGGTTCTGCTTTTTATCCTCCTGCCTCGTTTCCTGTAAACTACCTGCAGGGCCTCATTCTGTCATAGGAACAAATCACAACCTGGTGTGGAGGTTCCAATGAACAGGATCACAAGAGGCTGCAGAGGGTTGTAGACTCAGCCAGCTCCATCACGGATACCATCCTCCCCACCGTCGAGGACATTTTTCAAGAGGCGGAGCCTCAAAAAGGCGGTATCCATCGTTAAGAACCCTCCCCATCCGGGACATGCCCTCTTCGTGTTACCACCATCGGGGAGGAAGTACAGGAGCCTGAAGACCCACACCCATTTATTTATTTTATAATTTATAGTAATTTTATGTCTTTGTACTGTACTGCTGCCACAAAACAACAAATTTCATGTCATATAAGACAGTGATAATAAACCTAAGTCTGAATCAAATTTAGTAAGGCATTCAACAAGGTCCCTCATGGTAGGCTCATCCAGAAGATTAAGATGCATGAAATCCACAGTGACATGGCCATTTAGATTCAGAATTGGCTTGCCTAAAGAAGACAGAGGGTAGTGGTCGATGGGTCTTATTCTGGCTGGAGGTCTGTGACTAGTGGTGTTCCTCAGGGATCCATATTGGAACCTCTGCTGTTTGTGATATATATAAATGACTTGGAGAAAATGTGGATGGGTGGGTTATTAAGCTTGTAGATGACACAAAGCTTGGTGGCATTGTGAATTGTGTAGGTGGTTGCCAAAGGATAGATCAGTTGCAGATATGGGCAGAGAAATGGCAGGTGGAGTTTAATCCAGCCAAGTGTGAACTGTTGTACTTTGGGAGATCAAATGCAAAGGGAAAATACACAGTTAATGGCAGGACACTTAACAGCACTGATGTACAGAGAGATCTTGGGGTCCAAGTCCACAGCTCCCTGAAAGTGGCCGCACAAGTGGTAAAGAAGGCGTATGGCATGCTTGCCTTTATTAGTCATGGCAATGAATTCAAGAGTTAGGAAGTTATGTTGCAGCTTCATAAACCTCTGGTTATACCGCATCTGGAGTATTGTATTCAGTTCTGGTTGCTCCATTATAGGAAGATGTGGAGGCTTTGGAGAGGGTCCAGAAGAGGTTTACCAGGATGCTGGCTGGATTAGTGGACATGTACTACGAGGAGAGGTTGGACAAATTAGGGTTGTTTTCTCTGGAACAACAGGGTTGGGAGGGAGACCTGATAGAAGTGTACAAGATTATGCAAGGCATTTATAGAGTAGATAGCCGGTATCTTTTTCCCAGGGTCGCAATGTCTAATACTAGAGGCCATTCATTTAAGGTGAGAGGGGGAAAATTCAAAAGAAGCAATTTTTTTTATGCAGTGTGTGGTGAGTGCCTGAAATGCATGACTAGGAGTGGTGGTGCATGCAAATATGATAGAAGTGTTTAAGAGGCTCCTAAACAGGCACATGAATATGCCTGTCTAAGATATGCACCATGTACAGGCAGGGAGGGATATGCACCATGTGCAGGCAGAAGGTATTAGGTATCATTAGCTTAAATAGTTCACCACAATGTCGTGGGGCAAAAGGCCTGTTCATGTGCTGTGCTGTACTTTGTTCTAAAGCCTTTGGGTATTGACCTTCCTGCCTCAGAATGTTCTGCAGCCTCTCAGTAATATCCTGGACCAGCACCTGGGAGGAGACATGCTATCCTGAAATCACATTTGTTCCCCTTAAAACACCTTTCTACCCCGCCCCCTCCCAACACACCTAATTAGCGTAGCTCTACTGTACTCTTCACTGTACTGTACTCTTTTACTGTAGCTCTACTGACCATTCTACTCCAGCTGAGTTAACCTTTGCAAAGTACTAGACTTTGACTGTACTCTTCTCAGCAACTTTATTTAGACTGCACTTGGAGTATTGTATGCAGTTCTGGCTGCCACATTACAGGAAGGGTGTAATAGCCATAGAGAGAGTGCAGGAGAGATTCAGCAGGATGTTGCTCAGAATGGAGGGCTGCCATTATAAGGTTGGATAGGCTGGGTTTATTCTCACTGGAAAGTGGGAGGGTCAGTGGTGACTTCACAGAAGTTTATAAAATTATGTGGGGCATAGCTAGAATAGATGGTCAGAGCTCCCCTCCCCTCCCCTCCCCCCCCCCCCCCCCCCCACCCCCAGGGCAGTAGAGCTCTAGAACTAGAGGGCACAGGTTTAGTTTTAAAAAAGGTCTGAGAGGCAAGATTTTCACACAGAGGGTGGTTAGCTGGAACAAGTTGTCAGAAGAGGTAGTAGAGGCAGGTACAATTAAAATGCTTATAAGGCATTTGGACAGCTACTTGGATAGGAAAAGCACAGAGACATGGGCTTTACACGGGCAAATGGGACTAGCATTGGTAATCAACACAGTCAGCATGGATAGGGTAGGCTTGTTTTTGTACTATACAACTCAATGATTTTATGATTCTATGGCTTACATAGAACATAGAACAGTACAGCACAGGAACAAAATCTCTTCTGCCTGCACATGATCCATATCCCTCCATTCACTGCATATTCATATGCCAATCTAAAAGCCTCTTAAATGCCACTATTGTATTTGCTTCCACCACTACCTTTGGAATAGGGAGGGTGGATGCACACAATCTTTTTCCCAAGGAAAGGAAACCAAAAACTGGAGGGCATAGGCTTAAGGAGAGAGGAGGTCAGCTCTGTCATTCAATAAGATCAACAAACAAGATGCTAGAGGAACTCAGCCAGTCAAGCAGCATCTGTGGAGGGAAAGGGATAGTCAATGTTTTGATTCGAGACCTTTCTTATGGACTGAAAGATAGAGGGGAGGGCAGTTGGAAATAGTGGGGAGAGGGGAACCAGTGGAAGGAATGTGTGGGTGATGGGCAGATAGAGTGGGTGGAGGAAGGGAATGAAACAAGGTGATAGGGGCTGGGATGAGTGTAGGAGGAACTGGGTAGATCAGGACAGAGGAACTTTTCAGAGAATAGCAGTTTACCCGAAATCGGAAATTGGGGTTCCCCTCCCCCTACTGTTCCCATCTGCCCTCCCCACCTCATTTATTTGATTCCATGCTCCACCTTCCTCTCCTGTCAGATTCCATGATCTGCAGCCCTTTGTCATCTCCACCTATCACCTCTCAGCTTCTGCTGTAACTTACACTCTCCCCTATTCCAGCTGCCTTTCACCCCTCCTCACCTGGATCCACCAATCACTTGCCAGCTCTTGCTCCTTCACCAAATATTGATTGGCACCTACTTAGTGCCAAAGGTTTGGACGGGGTAGAGTTTGTTAAGTGTGTCCAGGACGGATTCCTGACACAGTATGTTGACAGACCGACTAAAGGGAATGCCATATTACATTTAGTACTAGGTAATGAACCAGGTCAGGTGACAGATCTCTCGGTGGGTGAGCATTTGGGGGACAGTGACCACTGCTCCATAACCTTTAGCAAGGATAGGAGCAAAGAGGATGGGAAGATATTTAATTGGGGAAAGGCAAATTATGAGGCTATAAGGCTAGAACTTGAGAGTGAATGACATTTTTGAAGGGAAATGTATTATGGAGATGTGGTCAATGTTCAGGGATCTCTTGCAGGATTTTAGGGACAAATTTGTCCCGGTGAGGCAGAGAAAGAATGGAAGGTGAAGGAACCATGGGTGACGAGAGAGGTGGAACAACTAGTTAGGAAAAAGAAGTCTGCATACAAAAGGTGTAAGCAGCAAGGATCAGATAGGGCTTGTGAGGAATATATAGCAAGGAAGGAACTTAAGAAGGGACTGAGGAGAGCAAGAAGGGGACATGAAAAGGCTTTCACGAGTAGGGTTAAGGAGAATCCCAAGACTTTTTTGTCGTACGTGAGGAGCAGAAGGATGATGAGAGTAAAGGTAGGTCCGATTAGAGACAAGGGTGGGAGGATGTGCCTGGAAGCTGTGGAAGTGGGTGAGGTTCTCAATGAATACTTCTCTTCAGTCTTCACCAAGGAGAGGGGTCTTGATGAAGCTGAGGACAGTATTGGTAAGGTTAATGTTCTAGAGCATGTAGATATCAAGAGAGAGGATGTGTTAGAGCTGTTAGAAAATATTAGGACAGGTAAGTCCCTGGGCCCTGATGGAATATTCCCCAGGCTGCTTTGCGAGGTGAAGGAGGAGATTGCTGAACCATTGGCTAGGATATTTGAGTCCTCGTTGTCCATGGGAATGGTACCGGAGGATTGCAGGGTGGCAAATGTTGTCCCCTTATTCAAAAAAGGCTGTAGGGATAGTCCAGGGAATTACAGACCTGTGAGACCTACATCTGTGGTGGGCAAGCTGTTAGAAAGGATTCTAAGACATAGGATCTATGAGCATTTAGAGAATCATGGACTGATTAGGGACAGCCAACATGGCTTTGTGAAGGGAAGATACATCACAAGCCTGATAGGGTTTTTTGAGGAGGTGACCAGGAAGATTGATGAGGGTAGTGCAGTAGATGTGCTCTGCATGGATTTGACAAGGCACTTGACAAGGTTCCACATGGTAGGCTTCTTCAGAATGTCAGAGGGCAAGGGATCCAAGGAGGCTTGGCTGTCTGGATTCAAACTTGGCTTGCCTGTAGAAAGCAGATGGTTGTGGTGGAGGAAGTACATTCAGATTGGAGGGCTGTGACTAGTGGTGTCCCACAAGGATCAGTTCTGGGACCTCTAATTTTCGTGATATTTATTAATGACTTGGATGAGGGGGTGGAAGGGTGGGTTAGCAAGTTTGCAGATGACACAAATGTCGGTGGTGTTGTGGATAGTGTGGAGGGCTGTCGAAGCTTACAGATGGATATTGATAGGATGCAGAGCTGGGCTGAGAAGTGGCAGATGGAGTTCAATCCGGAGAAGTGTGAGGTGGTACACTTTGGAAGGACAAACTCCAAGGCGGAGTACAAGGTTAATGGCAGGATTCTGGGTAGTGTGGAGGAGCAGAGGGATCCGGGATTCCATATCCACAGATCCCTGAAAATTGCCTCACAGGTGGGTAGGGTAGTTATGAAAGCTAACAAGCTTTCATAAGTCGTGGGATCGAGTTTAAGAGGTAATGATGCAGCTCTACAAAACTCTGGTTAGACCACACTTGGAGTACTGTGTCCAATTCTGGTCGCCTCATTATAGAAAAGATGTGGAAGCATTGGAAAGGGTGCAGAGGAGATTTACCAGCATGCTGCCTGGATAGGAGAGTATGGATTATGAGGAGAGACTAAGGGAGCTAGGGCTTTACTCATTGGAGAGGAGGATGATGAGGGGAGACATGATAAAGGTATACAAAATATTAAGAGGAAATAGATACCAGCGCCTCTTTCCCAGGGCACCAATGCTCAATACAAGAGGGCATGGCTTTAAGGTAATGGGTGGGAAGTTCAACGGAGATATCAGAGGGAGGTTCTTCACCCAGAAAGTGGTTGGTGCATGGAATGCACTGCCTGGGGTGGTGGTAGAGGCTGATACATTGGTCAAGTTCAAGAGATTGTTAGATAAGCATATGGAGGAATTTAAAATAGGGGGATATGTGGGAGGAAGGGGTTAGTTAGTCTTAGGTGGGGTTTAAAGGTTGGCACAACATTGTGGGCTAAAGGGCCTGTATTGTGCTGTATTGTTCTATGTCTATGTTACATTGGCTGTCTCCCCTCTATCTTTCAGTCGAGATGAAGGGCCTCGGCCCAAAATGTTGACTGTCCATTTCCCTCCACAGATGGTGCCTGACCTGCTGAGTTTCTCCAGCATCTTGTTTGTTGCTTCAGATTCCAGCATTTGTAGTTTCTTGAGTTTCCATTCAATAATATCATATGGCTGATCTAATTGCAACCTGAACTGCACATTTCCGCAGTAAATTTTCATCCCTTTGCTTATCAAGAATCGATCCAACTCTATTTTAAAATTAGAATTCTCCAAGTATGTCTGGAGATCGCAAATAGGTGCAAAAACAGTAGGGTTATAATAGTGGGCAATTTTAACCACGAATATTCACTGGGACTACTATAGTGTCAATGTATTAGATGGGGCATAATCTGCTAAGTGTGTTCTTTCTGAAGCAATTGATGGCCCTACCAGAGAAGGGGCGACAACTGACCTCTTCTAAGGAAGTGAAGCCAGACAATTAGCTGATGTGTCAGTAGGACGGGGGGGGGGGGGGGGGGGGTGAAGGTGGGGGTGGTGTGGTGATGCAGAAGGGGGGCACTTTAGGACCAGTGACCACAATTCTATTGGTTTCAAAATAGTTCTGTAAATGATAGGACTCATCTTAAGAAAGTCCTAAATTGGAGCAAGGGTCATTTTGATGGCATTAGACAAGAACTCTCATAAGTTGATCGGGAGAGGCTGTTAGCAGGTAAAGGGCCATCTGCGAGACTTCTTAAAGTGAGATAGGAAGAGTTCAAGGCCAGCACATTCCTGTCAGGAGTGAAGAGTAAGGCTGGCAAGGTTACAGAACCTTGGTTGACAAGGGATTATGGATGGTCAGGAAATAGACATATGTCAGGTCCAGGCACTTGTGATTGAGCAAGTCCCTTGAGGAATATATGGGATATAGGAGTACTTTTAAGAAGGAATTTAGGACAAAAAGGGGACATGAGATATCCCTGGCAGATTAGCTAAAGGAGAATCCTAGAAGATTCTATATTATGATCAAAAGGGTAACAAGGGAGAGAATAGGTCCCCTTAAGGATCAGTTAACTATTTTATGTGTGGAGCCCCAGGAGATGGACGAGGTCTTGAATACTTCTCATCTGTATTTACTGTGAGAAGGACCATGGAAATTAGTGAGTTCAGGGACGAGAACAATGAATCATCTCAACATTACGAAGGCTAGGGTGTAGGCAGTCCTGAAGCACCTAAAGGTAGATAAATTCCCAGGGCCTGACCAGTTGAATATTAGTACGTTATGGGAAGCAAGGGGGGAGATTGTTGGGGCCCTGGCAGAGAGTTTGTGTCTTTGTTATCCACGTGTGAGGTATTGGAGGATAGGAGGATGTCTAATATAGCACTTTTATTTCAGATGGGCCACAAGGACAAGCCAGGGAACTACAAGCCGGTGAGGTTTACATCAGTGGTGGGACAGTTACTGGAAGGGACAGAATCCATTTGCATTTGGAAAAGCATATACTGATTAGGGGTAGTCAGTATGGCTTTGTTCATGGGAGATCCTGTCTCACAAACCAGTTTTAAGTTTTTTGAAGAGGTGACGAAGAGGATTGATGAGGTCAGGGCAGTGGACGTTGTCTACCTGGACCTTAGCAAGGCCTTTGACATGGTCTTGCATGGTAGGCTGGTCCCAGAGGTTAGAATACATGGGATCCAGGTAAGATTGGATGCTCAATACAGAATTGGCTTGGTGCTAGGAGGCAGAAGGTGGTAGTAGATTGTTTTACATATTGGAGATCTGTAACCAGTGGTGTGCAGCAAGGTTCAGTGCTGGCTCCGCTTGTTTATCATATATATTAATGATTTTGATGTGAATGTAGGTGGCATGATTAGTAAGTTTGTGGATGACACTAAAATTGGTGGTGTGGTGGACACTGAGAAAGGTTGTCTAAGGTTACAACAGGATCTAGATCAACTGGGAAAGTGGGCAAGGGAATGGCTGAAGAAAAGTGCAAAGTGATGCATTCTGGGAAGTTAAAGCAGGCTCAGTGAATCCAGGGCCTTAAGGAGTGTTGTTGAATAGTGAGACTTTGGCATACAATTGCATAGTTCCTTGAAGGGGCAAAGTAGGTAGACAGAGTGGTGAAGAAGGGACATTGGATGCTTGCCTTTATCAACTGAGGCACTGAGTATAGGAGTTGGGACTTCATTGTTGTACAAATGATTGGTTTGACTGCACTGGGAGAATTATGTGCAGTTCTAGTCGCAATTCTACAGAATGGATGTGATTAAACTAGAGAGGGTACAGAAAAGATTCACAGGAATGCTGCCTGGACTAGAGGGCTTGAGCTATGAAGAGACGTTGGATAGGCTGGGACTATTTTCCCTGGAGCAAAAGAGGCTGAAGGGTGACCTTATGGAGGTTTATAATAATCATGAGGGGAATAGATAGAGCAGATTGTCACGGTCTTTTTCCCAGGGTAGGGAAATCTAAAACTAGAGGGCATGGCTTTAAGGTGAAAAGGTGAATATTTAAAGGGGATCTGAGGGGGCAAATTATTCACACAGAGTGTGGTGGATATATGGAATGAGCTTCAGAAGAGGTGGTGTAGGAGAGTGCAAACCTGGCCCTCAGATCTCCTTTAAATGCCTCCCTATCATCTTAAACCTATGCCCTCTAGTTTTAGACTCCCACAGCCAAGGAAAAAGACTCCATCTACCCTATCTATGGCCCTCATAGAACATAGAACAGGCCCTTTGGCCCATGATGTTGTGCCAAACTAATTAAACTAATAATTAAATGCCTAACTAAGCTGATCCCTTCTGCCTACGCAATGTCCATATCCCTCCATTCTGTGCACCTTCATGTGCCTATCTAAGAGCCTCTTAAATGCCTCTATCATATTTGCCTCCACTACCAGCCCTGGCAGCGCATTCCAGGCAGCCACCACTGTGTAAAAAAAACTTGCTCCACACACCACTTTTGAACTCTCCCCCTCTCACCTTAGACATTTCGATCCTTGGAAAAAGATACTGGTTGTCTACTCCAACTATGCCTCTCATAATCTTCTATCAAGTCTAACCTCGGCCTCCACTTCTCCAGAGAATACAACCCTAATCTGTCCAACCTCATAACACAAGCCATCTCTTCTGCACCCTCTCCAAAGCCTCCACGTCCTTCCTATAATGCAGTGGCTCATGATATTTAAAACCTCTATCAGGTCACCTTGACAATTACTATAATTAAAATCATATGCTAATAAAATTAAGCCGCTGGTAGAATTAAGGCTCACTGCATAAAGTGGACAGCTTGGATGAGAATTTAGCCAAAGGCAGAACTCAATGGACACCCAGAGAGAAGTGCTATCTTTGGTTTCTCCAGGATCAGTGCTGGGGCATTGCTCATAATTCAAATAAAAAGTCTAGACTAATGTACATAATTATGTACATAGTTCCCAGAATGAAAATATTCTGATGATGTGATTAAATGGCCAGCTGTGAAGGATATTGAACTGCAGTTCTGCACGAATATACAAGTTGGTAAACGAGTCAGCTAAGTGTCAAATAAGAGTTAACACCATGATTTATATTTGTTTGCTAAACAGCGGTGCTGTGATTGTGAGGAACGAGGAGGCTGAGTGATGCAACATTTTACTCAATGGCTTAGAGGATGAAAATTGCACCAGCAGATTTAATACTCTATAAAGGAACATACACAGGTGGATTTTCAGTCTTGGCCTACACCAAGTATTTATCCTTCAGGAAGATTAAGTATGCAAGTCCAGTGAGGTATTTTGTTCATACTGCATCACTCCGCAGTTTGTACTTCCCCACAATAAATTTAATCTCCACCTGTCTGCCCACATCCTCCTGAGATCTGCAACTGTGATCCCCACTGCTTACTACTTTTCCAAGTATAAAATCATCTGTAATTTGAAATTATGTCCTATCATCCAACTCCAGGTCATTATTATACACTAAATTGGGACTGACATCTGTGGGAAACCTTCAAGGATTTCTTCAGTCTGGAGAACAACCATTCAGCAATAATCTCTGCTTACGTTCCTTCATCAGTCTCATACTGATGGTACCACTTTCCATTCAACATTGGAGTCTCTAATATCAGTAAAAAGTTACTATTTTACCACTATTTGACACTTTGTCAAATTCCGTTTGAGAGCCCACATGGAAACTATCAATCACATAACCTTCTTCAACCATCTGCTTAAGAAATCAACCACTTTGCCTTTAACAAATCTGCATTAACCGTCATTGGTCAACCAATTAATTGTGAAGCAGAATATTGGCTGAGGTTTTCCTTGCTACTGAAGTCAGACTCACTAATTGCAGTTATCCGGTTATCCATTAATCCTTTCATAGAATGTTTTATGTTTACATATGAAATACTTCATGCACCAGGTATCAGTCCCATATACAAGGGGAATGGAAGACTGTAATCACGGTCTCAGTTAATTCCACCTTTAACTAGGGAGCATCACACGCAGACAACAGAAGTGCATCTAAAACAGAGCAATCTTTCTACTTAATTGCTGCTAATCTTTGAAGTACCTCCACTTCATTTTTATCCTATGCACTTTCCCTGCTTCTGTTTTCTTCACTGTTAACACTGGCAATAACTGGCAATTCTAGTGCAGGCAGCTGCAAAGTTATTACCTCAGCCATGGCTTCCACCTCCATGTCTTCTTGGCCTTTAAATGCTCACTAACATTTGTGACTAACCATTCCCAATGAAAACAAAAACTGGTTCACTTTTTCCTGTTTCTGTTCCTCCCTGTACTTTCTGTATCCAGCTTGGGGCTTGCATTAATCCTATGTTTATCATAATCCTTATTTTGTCTTTCTTGTTTTAATCGCAATAACTATAATCATCTTGAGAACTCTGCCCAAATGGAAATATTTCTAATCTGAATATGTCCTGTTTGAAAACTTCCATGTGTTCAGTTACTCATTTACTGTCATTCCAATCCACTAAACCAAATCCCTTTTCAATTGCTAAAATTACGCATCCTCTACTTGAATATTTTCCCCTTGATTTGCCTTTGTTCTTTAAAGGTAGCATTAAGAGGAACACAGGTTCCCAAAGGATTTCCCACTGAAACATTCTTCACTTGTTTATGTACTCACTCCAGGACTGCTTCTTTCACCATTTGGTGGAAACAGGCAGATGAGGAAAGGGCTTTGTACACATTTCAGAAATTTCTCTCCTTTTCACTTCTACATTTTCAGTCTTTATCAGTAGAACTGGAAGACAGCCTCATGGGTACCCTTCATTCTTGCATCTTTTCTAAAATTTCCTCTCTTTTTGCCTCTCTCCCCTTCCCATAATTTCGTAGCCTGCAGCTAATGTAACATCTCCTCTTCTTTAATTTTACCCAATAGTTCCACCTTAGAGTCAAATGGAAAGCTCCCACTCCTGGCAAAGTTTGAGCAAAGTCATTGTACATTTCTATTCAGAGCACAAAGTTTGTTGAATAAGATGTTTCAGTATAAAGTGATGGAGTGGAAGGGATAATAAGATCTGCTTGTTCTGTGTCCGAAATTAATGTCAAGTTGTTAAGAACATTAAATTCCTGACTGACTGACTAACTGCAGCTTACCCTCAGGTTACAAGGATTATGTTGTGACTGCTCAACTGGAGGTAACTCCCCAGAGAGATGTTTATGGCAGAGTATTTGATGTAGTGGTTACTGGTTTACACAAACAATTAGATCCTAATCTGACAGGTTCCAGCTGAGCACTGGATTCTGCAGTTTACACAAAACTTACAACTGTGCCCTTTTGCTGTCAGTGACTCATTATGTCAGCAATTCTGTAAACTACATTTTATGACATTTACTATCCTTTATTATTAACTATATTCAGATTAATCTTTTTATTCTGTGCAGGGTAAAACATCATTCATCTATCATAGAGAATTTATAAACAGTTATAAACAGTGCCCCTCTGTCTTTTCATTGCAGTGAAATATCTTTGTAAATATTTCTTCTCTTGGCCACTGATTCTCAATGACCAGAACAGAACTAATCCAACAATTCACACTCCAGTGGAATGTTTACTTGACTCTGTTTGAACTGTTACTTCCGATTTAAGTCACAGTTCCAGACAGTGAGGGTATCCAACATTTATCCAGGCAGTTGAAAACAGCTATCTTCAGATATTTTCCATCTTGTGACCCCTTAAACCAACTGATGATCTATTCAGTTCTCTCAAGCATGTGAAAGGAAGCAGATCAACACAGCTCCAGCACTGTTTAGAAATATTCTGAATCCTCAAAGTGGTATCTTATATTACAAGTCATACTTCTAGTGGGAAATTGTTGTTTAATATATTCATTAGGTCTGCATTTCATCTATTTACCAGGTGTGCCAATAGTTGTGAAGGTTCCAATTTCAGAAAATAAGAAATCAATTACATCTACAGGAAACAATTCAAGTAATGTTTTTGCCTCCAGCAACAAGGTCTGTATGCTCACCATAGACTGTTGTTCTCCCTGGCCACTGAGACAATCCACAACCTTGATATATAATTCCATCCGCATGGAAGTTTTCTTTAATTTATTCCTGATTGAAGCCATCCCAGAGACACTCATTTACTGGTCTTCAGCTTGAGCAACAGTTGGTTCTCGGTCAAGCAAGGGACTCTGACATTTTGAATGAGTAATAATGGAGAAATAGAACATATATCCAAGAACGGCTGGAGGATTTGGAGTTGATTGTCTTTACAACATTGATGTTCTTCCCCTTAACAGTATAAAGCATACAGATGAGGGAGGTAAAATTGAAGCAATTTTGATGAACAGATGCACTCCATTCTGTAGACCATTCATACTGCAGCCACAAAGGAAGAGTCCAGTGGCACATGACTGTTTACTAAAAGGACTGCACTAAACTGTATAAAGTTGAACTTCTGTTTACCGTTGTAGACCTCACAAATGACATGAGAATTTAGCGCTCTGAAGTGATAACCGGCTTTTAGGAATTAGGAGGAGAGTCAACACAAGGTGCCCTATCTCTGTTGCACACTGGCAGTCATGCTGTTGATACAGCTCTTACTATTCAGGTACAGCTACTCATGGATCAAGATGTTCAAGGTACAGGGTTTCAGCAACTGCAACCTATACATACAAAACAGTTTTAATATAGCCAAATATCAAACTACTTCAAAGGATTATCAAATTTAAAATTAGCCTGGCCATAGAAGATAGAGGGTAGTGCAGAGGTCTTTCTCTGACTGGAGGTCTGTGACCAGTGATGTTCTGTAGGGATCAGTGCTAGGACCTCTGTTGCTTGTGATATATACAAATGATTTGGGTAAAAATGTAGACAGGCTGACAAGTAAGTTTGCAGATGACACAAAAATTGGCAAAGTTGTGGACAGTGAAGATTGTGGATACAACAGAATATAGATCAGTTAGAAATACAGGCAGAGAAATGGCAGATGGAGTTTAATCCAGACAAGTGTGAGGTGTTGCACTTTGGAAGGTCAAATTTTAGAGGAAAGTGTACGGTAAATGGCAGAACCCTTAGGAACACTGATGTGCAAGGAACTCTTGGGGTGCAGGTCCACAGCTCATTGAAGGAGGCAATACAGTAGTAAAGAAGGCATGTGGCATATTTGCCTTCATCACTCAGTGCGTTGAGTATAAAAGTTGGGAAGTCATGTCGCAGCTGTATAAAACTTTGGTTAGGCTACATTTGCAGCATTGTGTGCAGTTCCAGTGGCTGTATTGCAGGAAGGATGTGGAAGCTTTGGAGAGGGTGCAAAAGAGGTTCACTTCAATGCTGACTGGATTAAAGAGAACAGGCCATCCCTGGGTAACAAATGGGTTCAGTTTTTAATCGACATCTGTAAGTTGATTTTGTCATGTTGGAAAATACACAAAAAAAAACACTCGATATGGAAACCTTACCTCCACAGTATTGTAATGAATGGTATCAAAAGCACATAAGACTGATAAAAAAGAACTATTTAAAGTGGATTGTTTTTGCTGGAGCATCGGAGGCTGAGGGGCCTCATTTTAATATAAAATTATGAGAGGCATGGATAGGGTGGATGATCAGAGTCTTTTTCCCCAGAGTGGAAATATCAAATACTAGAGAGCATAACTTTAATTGAGAGGGGGGAAGATATGTAGAGTAATATTTTTTTTTCTTTACACAGAGAGTGATAGTTACCTGGAACACACTGCTTGGGGAGCTGTGTTTTATATTTTATATACCACAATAAAATTTAAGAAGCATTTAGACAGGCACACGAACAGGCAGGGAATGGAGGGATATAGGCCATGTGTAGTCAGGTGGGATTAGTTTAAATTGGCATCATGGTCAGCATAGTGGCCCAAAGGGTCTGTTCCTATGCTGTACTATTCTGTGTAAATAATAATACCAAACAACATAAGATAGCTTTTAAACATTTGCCCTAAAGTTTAGTCAAAGTAGTAAAGTCACCTTAACGGAGGAAAGTAGAGGGACAGAGAGGCTTTAAGATGAAATTCCAGATCTCAGGTCTTTGACTGCTGAAAGGCCCAGCACCAATGGCAGGGCAATTCAATTTGGCAACATTCATGATTCCAAAGTTTGAGAAACGCTGATACCTCAAGGAATTTTAGGGCCAGAATAGATTGTAGAGATAGGGAGGGGAGAGATCATGGTGGAATTTGAAAACAAAAGGTGAGAATTTTGAAACAGTTAAACAGTACCCTGTGTAGGAGTCTAAACATTGGGTTATTGGGTGATGAGGACTTAGTGCAAGATAGGAAATGGGGAAGCTGAGATTTGGATGTCTGAGGTTACAGAATGTTGGAATAGTTAAGACAAGAAATAACAAAAAATGTGGATGCGGGTTTCAGCAACAGACATGCTAAGGCAAGGCTATAATCGGCTGAAGTTATGCAGTGGAAATTGGTGGTCTTAGTGATCACAGAGATACAAAGTCCAAAACGCTTGATGACATCACACGTCACTAAGTTTGCAAACAGCCTGATGCAATTTCAGTGGCCAAGGAGGAAGCTGGCAGTGGTAATACAGAACAAAATTTGTGAAGGGGTAGATGCTTCCACCAGCTCCCCAAGCAGTGTGTTCCAGGTAACTATCACTCTCTGTGTAAAAAAGGCTTTGCTTTACACATCTCCTTTAACCTTTGACTCTCGCAAAATTTAATTGTTGGCATGCAATGTTGTGGGAGACAGTTAAGAAAGGTTGACCTTGAAGCAAAGCTGGGTTTACTAGCATTCCGATTTCAGCATCTGCAGTCTCTTGTGTCTTCATCAATATAAACCCTGCATTCAGATGGTGCCGAGCGACAACACGTAAATGTGAAATGGGAGGCAAGTCAAAGATGGACCTTTGGGGTATACAGATACTAAGGGGCAGCATGAGAAGAGAACAGAGGTATGATTGAAGAAGTCAGGGAGAGAAGCTTAACATGAGGAATGAGCTTAAGCTGCAGGAACATTGGGATGAATGAAAAGCCAAAGCATATGCAGGCAGGAAGACGTAGGTGAATTGCAAAAGAACTCTTTGGGTTGTGACAGGTTTTATATGAACACAGTCTTTCTGGATGTAATTAACAGTAACATTAACTGCAGAACCCATCTCTACACTCACTTATGAATTCGCTGGTGTTTCAACAGGGTGGAAGACTGAGAGAATCCCTTCCCACACACAGAGCAGGTGAATGGCCTCTCCCCAGTGTGAACACGTTGATGCTTCATGAGGGTGGATGACTGAGCAAATCCCTTCCCACAAACAGAACAGGTGAAAGGCTTCTCCCCAGTGTGCGTGCGCTGATGAATTCGTAAATTGTTTTTGCTCTTAAATTTCTTCTCACAGTCAGAACACTTAAATGGTCTCTCCTCAGTATGAATACGATGGTGTGTCAGTAGGTTGGTTAGTTTAGCAAATCCCTTCCCACATTCAGTGCATGTGAAGGGTCTCTCTCCAGTGTGAATACGATGATGTGTCAAGAGGTTGGATAACTGAGTGAAGCCTTTTTCACATGCAATGCACGTGAATGGCCTCTCCCCAGTGTGAACACGCTGGTGTCTCTGGAGCATACATAACTGAGTGAATCCCTTCGCACACACAGAGCAAATAAATGGTCTTTCCCCTGTGTGACTGCGTCGATGAGTTTCCAACTGGGACGGGTAATTGAATCCCTTCCCACAATCCCCACATTTCCACGGTTTCTCCGTGGTACGAGTGACCTTGTGTCTCGCCAGGTTGCACCACGAGTTGAACCCTTACCTACAAGGAACACAAGCACCTTGTTGTCAACGTGTTCTTTCAGGCTGTGTAACAGATTAAAGCTCTTCCAACAGTCAGTACACTGGGACACTCGCACTCAGGTGCATGTGTGTATGTGTCAGTATTTTTCCAGTCACAAGTTGCTTAAACTTTTCCCCACAGTTTGGGCAGACAAACATTTCTCCTTCCACGTTCAAAGGCCGATGATATTCAGATCCTGATGAATCAGGTTAACACTGGCAGATATTGATATGATGCTCGGTTTGAAGTTCCTGTCTGTAAATTCTCCCTTTTAATGTCCTGTAAAAGGTGTTTACAAAATTCAATACAGTAGGTTGAGGATAGAAATTCACTGCAAACTTTTCTAGTTACTAAGGAATATTCTTTCTAATAAAGTCTAATCTGAATAACAGAAGCCAAAATGAGCAACACACAAGAACATAAAAATAGGAACAGGAGTAGACAACCAGGCTCCTCAAACCTGACCCACCATTCAATATGATCATGGCTGTTCTATTCTGTCCTTAACTCCTCTTCTGTGCCAGTTCTCCATAAGCCTCAATTCCTTGAACCTTTAAATATTTAATCGAACTCCACCTTAAATACTTCTCATCTGACCTCCAACACCTTCAGGGGTGGAGAATTCCAGAGATTCACTACACCCGGAGAGAAGAAATTTCTAAACAACTCAAGTTTTACATGACCAGCCTCTTATTTTGTAGCTACAGTGGCATGTAAAAGTTTGGGCAGCCCTGGTCAAAATTTCTGCTACTGTGAATAGCTAAACGAGTAAAAGTTGACCTGATTTCCAAAAGGCATAAAGTTAAAGATGACACATTTCTTTAATACTTTAAGCAAGATTGCATTTTATTTCCATCTTTTACAGTTTCAAAATAACAGAAAAGGAAAAGGGCCCGAAGCAAAAGTTTGGGCACCCTGCATGGTCAGTACTTAGTAACACCCCCATTGGCAAGTATCACAGCTTGTAAACACTTTCTGTAGCCAGCTAAGAGTCTTTCAATTCTTGTTTGGGGGATTTTCACCATTCTTCCTTGCAGAGGCTTCTAGTTCTGTGAGATTCTTGGGCCATCTTGCATGCGCTGCTCTTTTGAGGTCTATCCACAGATTTTTGATGATATTTAGGTCAGGGGACTGTGAGGTCCATGGCAAAACCTTAGCTTCAGGTGTGATGTTTGCTTCCAGAATTTGCTGGTATTTAATTGAATTCATTCTTCCCTCTACCAGTGAAATGTTCCCCGTGCCACTGGCTGCAACACAAGCCCAAAGCATGATCGATCCACCCCCAAGCTTAACAGTTGGAGAGGTGTTCTTTTCATGAAATTCTGCACCCTTTTTTCTCCAAACTTTCCTGCATCCTCACCATAAAATTCAGCCTCAGAAGTTTGCAAAGGAACATCTAAACAAGCCTGATGCATTTTGGAAACAAGTCCTGTGAACTGATGAAGTTAAAATAGAACTTATTGGCTGCAATGAGCAAAGGTATGTTTGGAGAAAAAAGGGTGCAGAATTTCATGAAAAGAACACCTCTCCAACTGTTAAGCACAGGGGTGGATCGATCATGCTTTGGGCTTGTGTTGCAGCCAGTGGCACGGGGAACATTTCACTGGTAGAGGGAAGAATGAATTCAATTAAATACCAGCAAATTCTGGAAGCAAACATCACACTGTCTGTAAAAAAAAAAGCTGAAGATGAAAAGAGGATGACTTCTACAACAGGATAACGATCCTAAACACACCTCAAAATCCACAATGGACTACCTCAAGAGGCACAAGCTGAAGGTTTTACCATGACCCTCACAGTCCCCCGACCTAAACATCATCGAAAATCTGTGGATAGACCTCAAAAGAGCAGTGCATGCAAGACAGCCCAAGAATCTCACAGAACTAAAAGCCTTTTGCAAGGAAGAATGGGTGAAAATCCCCCAAACAAGAATTGAAACACTCTTAGCTGGCTACAGAAAGCATTTACAAGCTGTGATACTTGGCAAAGGGGGTGTTACTAAGTACTGACCACGCAGGGTGCCCAAACGTTTACTTCAGGCCCTTTTCCTTTTTTTGTTATCTTGAAATGGTAAAAGGTGGAAATAAAAAAGTAATCTTGCTTAAAGTATTAAAGAAATGTGTCATCTTTAACTTTATGCCTTTTGGAAATCAGGTCATCTTTTACTTGCTTAGCTATTCACAGTAGCAGAAATTTTGACCAGGGGTGCCCCAAACTTTTGCATGCCACTGTATGTCCCTATATTCATGATTCTCCCACCAATGAAAGCCCCTTAGGATCTTACATGTTTGAATAAGGTAACCTCTGACCATTCTAAACTTCAAGGAATACAGACCCAAATACAGCCTCTCTTGATAAGACAACCCTCTCATCCCAGGAATTAGCCTGGTGAATCTCCTTTGGGCTGTCTCAAATGCTACAATGTCCTTTTTTAGGTAAGGGGACCAAAACTGTGCACAGTATTCCACGAGTGGCCTCACTAGCACCCTGTACAAAACCTCCCTATTCTTAAACTCCAACCCCTTTGCAATAAAGGCTAAAATAATGTGCACATTCACCCTATCTATGTCCCTCATAATTTTATGCACCTCTATAAGATCATCCCTCATTCTCCGACACTCCAATGAAAAGAGTCCGAACCTGCTCATCCTCTCAGTCCCTCAAGTCCTGGTAACATCTTCGTAAATCTCCTCTGCATCCTTTCCAGCTTAATGATATCGTTCCTATGGTGTGGTGAACAAAACTGAACACACACAATATTCCAGTTGCAGCCTCATCAACACCTTGTACAACTGCAACATAATATCCCAACTCCCATCCTCAGTGCCCCAAATGATGAAGGCCAGCATGCCAAAAGCCTTCTTCACCACCCTGTCTACCTGTGATGCCACTTGCAGTGAACCATGTATATCTTGGTCCCTCTGTTGCCTCTGTTCTACAACAACCACCCCCCCCAAGGCACCATTATGAATGTCCTACCCTGATACGTCTTCCCAAAATGCAACACCTTGCACTTATCCTAATTAAACTCCATTTGCTATTCCTTGGCCCACTTACCTAGCAGGTCAAAATCCCTCTAAGTCCTGATAACCACTTTCTCTGTCAATGGCACCATCTATTTTTGTGTTATGTGCAAACTTACCAAGCATGCCTTGTACATTCTCATCCAAATCATTGATATAGATGACAAATAGCAATGGGCCTAGCATAGACCCCAGGGAATGCCACTAGTCATGGGCCTTCAGTCTGAAAAACAACCTTCCACCATCACCCTCTGCTTCCCACCATCAAGCCAAATGTGTATCCAATTAACTAGCTCTCCCTGGATCCCATGCAATCTGACTTTCCATAGCAGCCTAACCTGCGGAACCTTATCAAAGCCCTTAGTGAAGTCCATGTGGACCACGTGCACTGCCCTGCCCTCATCGACCATCATTCTACTTCATAAAACTCAATCAAATTCATGAAATATGATCTTCCACACACAAAGTCACGCTGACTATGCCTGATCAATCCATCTTTCCAAATGCTTGTATACCTTTATCCATCAGAATCCCCTCTACCAACTTAGCTGACAAACATGACTTGTTTTTCATAAAACCATTTTGACTCTGTTTGACTATATTTAAAAATTGGATTACATTCAACTTTCCAAAATGATTATTTATTTCATCTTTGATTATTGACAGTCCCAACAAAAACCTTTCTAATGTAACCCAGAGTGCTGCAAGGCATCTAATCACTTAATTTATTCAGTGCAGCCTGTGAGTTCATTAAATAGCTTTCAACTCTGTTTTCCGTGAAGTTGGACAACCGGGCACTAGGACCCAGTTAAGAACAGAGACCCTGAAGCCTCGCCCACTCCTGTAACCCACACCCAAGGTGATCGCGCATGCGCCGCGATTTCGCCCTGTCCAAAATGGCGCCCAGCTATCCGGCTGTCCTGTGACTGTCAGTCAGGTTCAAGAAATACGGGGCGCATGCGCCATTAATTGAGTTTTGAGACCTACACCAGGTATTCATGGAGCTTTCTCGCCCACCGACCGGCCCAATTCCATCCCAGCGCCCACAAATTCCTACCGTTTTCCGACCCGCCTGTTCCGCCTTTGTCCATCTCCACTATGCACACTGCGCACACTCAGAGCATAACCCGTTTCTGCGCTGGCGCACTGGGACCCTACCTTCACTGATAGGGCTGTATTTGGAGCGCAGGGATTCTGGGAGATAACGCGGTCATTGGTTGCCTTTTGTTGGGTTCGATTTTCACCTTTTTTCAAGCTTGCAGCCGAAGGAAAATGATATACACGATTATAAACCTCACAATATGGCCCTGCTGCTGAAAAAGGAAGAAAGCTTTATGCCAGTCAGGTGTGTGCAGATGTGGTAAATGGGACTCAATCCAATGGAAGGTTCGGGGAACGGGGCAAGGGAATGTTCAGTAAATGAGGGACTGCTGAGAGAATTGGAGGAACAGAGGGATCTCGTGAGACCTCATCTGAAATATTATGTACAGGCTTGGTGTTTCTACCTCCACTTGTGAGAGAGGAGATATCAGCTATTGATTGCTGGCATAAGGGGTTTGTCGTAATCATAGCGTTGTACAGCATGGAAAACATCCTTTGTGTCCATGCCGACTAAAACAAGCTGATCCCATTTCCCAGCACTAGACCCATATCCCTCTAAGCTTTTGTCATTCATATAGCCGTCCACATACTTCGTAAATGTATCTAATGTACCTGCCTCAACCACTTCCTTTGGCAGCTGGTTCCATATATCACCACCCACTGTGTTTCCCATCAGGTTCTTATTAAACCTTTCACGTCTAACCTTAAAACTACGTCCTCTAGTTTTCAATTGCCCAACCCTGGAAAAAAAGGACCACTCACCCTATCTATGTCCCTCATGATTTTATATACCTCTATGAGATCATCCCTCAATCTCCTATGCTCCAAGGAGTAAAGCCCCAGCCTGTCTAACCTCTCCCTATAACTCAGTCGCTCGAGTCCTAGCAACGTCCTAGTAAATCTTTTTTGCACTCTTTGCAGTTTAATGGGCGAGCAGAACTGAACACAACACTCCAAGTTTCCCACCAATGTCCCACACAATTGCAACACAACCTCCCAATCTCTATATTCCATGCCCTGACCAGTTATATCAGAAGCAGACATGCCCTATAATCACTTAAATTCAGAAGAATGAGTGGTGATTACAATGAATTGTACAAAATTCTTTTGAGGCTTGACAGCTTAGCTGCAGAGGTAATTTTATTTTATTTACAGCATGGTAACAGGCCCTTCTGGCCCAACGGGTCTGTGCTGCCCATTTTAAACCCAAATTAACCTACCCGTACATCTTTGAAATGTGGGAGGAAACCGGAGCACCCAAAGGAAACCCACACAGACACGGGAGAACGTACAAACTCCTTACAGACAGCAATGGGAATCGAACCCCGATCGCTGGCGCTCTAATAGCACTGCGCTAACTGCTACGCTACCGTGCCTCCTATGTTCTTTACTTTAGTTACCTACTACTTCAAAATGTTGAGACATATTTATGTCCTTTACCAATCCATGCTGAATATTGCTGTGGTCAACTGAAAGACTCAGTACCTTCTCAACAACTGCTCTGGAATGCATCGGTGACCCTCACTCACCTTTCCGATATGTCCAAATGTTTCTTGCCCCTGTCTTGAGGAGGCATCTGTAGTTTGGTGACTCAGGGCAACCCAATGTTCTGGATTTGTTCATCAATGAAAGACAAGAGGCTGTGAAGGAAAATCAATGGCTTATTGATGTTACACTCACTTTGCACACAGTGTGTGTGGAACTGATCTCAGCTGGAGGAGTGGGATAGAGAAAACCATGAAGAGGAGAAATACAGTAAATATCGGATATGGGATAATAGGTTTTAATTTCAACTCAGGGAGGAAGGGTGTGTGGAATGGGGATTTACAAGTTTGGGAAGGCAAGAGAGGATATAAAATTCCAAAATAAGGTGAGCGGGAAAAGATTGAAAGGGGACCCGATGGGCAACTTTTTCATGCAGAGGGTGGTGGGTATGTGGAAGTGGTAGAGGTGGGTACAATTACAACATTTAGAAGACATTTTGGACAGTTACATGAATAGAAATGGCTTAAAGGGATATGGGCCAAACGCAGGCAAGTGTCTCTAGCTCTGGTTGGCAAATTGGTCAGCATGGATGAGTTGGGCCAAAGGGCCTGCTTCTGTGCTGTATAACTCTATTACTATCTATTCTGAGTTTCTGTGATGGCATATTGATAAGACTTCTGTGAATTTGTTTTATGTAACATTAGAAAGGGAGAATTTGCAGATGGGAAACACAATAAAACATCTGTCAAAACCTGAAAGAGTTGGTTGACTCATCAGAAACTGAGTATCAGAAACCCAACCCACACACTCTCTATCCCTGTGATTACAATTCAGAGCCATTGTCCCACCTCCAATATTCAGTTCTTCCATTCCCAGAGTCCTCCCTTCCCCTCCTCTGCCTGAGCTCAATTACACACCCATTGCATGCAAAGTAAGGATAATATGAGCAAGCCGATGATTTTCCCTCACAGTCTCTGGGCCTTCATTACTCCAGGTATCACAGGGTTGACATGGAGTTACCAAAGGACCACTCAAGTACAGAAAGGGAAATGTTTGTTTCTTCTGACTCTAGAAGCAATCACAGAACATAACAAAGTAAGAAATGGGAGCAGGAGTAGGCAGATGAGCCCGTTTCTGTCATCCTGAAATCAATTTCCCTATCCGTCCGCTGTAAATAACACAGTGCCACGAGGTCGATTCGAACAAATACCTTTATTAGCAGTGCACCACTAGGAGAATTCTCTTCAGCACTCACTAAGAGTCGCTTCCCGAGTTCTCCCAGTACAAAGGGGTAGACAGAGATTTATACAGGTATTGTCACGCACACTTTAATGAGTCAGGTGCCAGAGTTCTTGGTTGAGCAGGAAATGGACAAAGGGCTACTGCAGATGGACAAAGAGCAGCCTCACACCACAGGTTCAGCTAATCATTTTGCAATCGGGTGAGACAAAGGCAGGTATCACCTTCATTGTTTGAGACAGCCTTCCCATTTCCCGTTAAGATTGACCATCATCTCCATAGTCAAGCATAATGGGAATCCAATTAAGTTCCAGACACAGCAATTACCACACAGCACCCAGCCCAGGTAAACAGTGGTGTGGTTGTTCTGGCCTGAAGGACACTTTTTAAATCAGTATTTCGAGCAGCCATAATTCTCATCCGTCTTAAGATATCAATACAGATATAGTTTATTAATCCTACACCTCCTCATTCCCCCCTTTTTATCATTTCATGATAAACTAGAGCGGCGCTGAGAACGGGGCCGAGAGCTTATTAATAAGGACCTTGCAACAAGTATTTAGACAGGCCAGCACCACACAGCATACTATTATAATCACGATTAGTCCCACAGCTCCATGCAGCAGGTATGATGCTCACGATCCTCCTAGCAGCCACCCCAACCAACTTGTCCCTCCTGTAAATCCCTGTCTAAAGCTATCTACTTGCGTCTGAATGTCCTGAATGGCATGGGAGATGTTGTAGGACTCGTCTCTCACGTTGGTGATGCATTTGTCCCCAACTATAGCACATACTCCTCCTTGCTGAGCCAACTGGTAGTCCACAGCATACCGGGTCTGCTGGGCATAAAGTCGAAGCTCTGCCAGTTCCCGGTTCACTGCCTTCAGGCCCTCCATAGTACTGTTTCCCAGTGCAGCCAGTCCACAAATAAGGTAGTTCCGGTTTTTTGCGGCTATAGTTCCTGCCGAACCCCCCAGAGAGAGAGTACTCAGGAATCCATAGCCTAACGATGCTAAGGGAGATCCCAATGACATAGGATCCTTCCAATCCTTACAGAACTCCTCACTAACTGACCGCACCACAAGTCTTCGTCGGACATGAGCCTTCTGGGGGCAGGGGACCGTGACCGGCCCGATCGTTCCTATTGCAAACCAGGCTGGCAGAGTGGGAGTGGCTGTGGTGTAAGTGCCATTAAAGAGGAACACATACCCTTCCTTAGCTCGGTAGCAGTTACATTACCCGATTGCCGTGGACTGGGCATTTGAGAATACCAAGAGATCCCAGCAACATTTCTCCCACGCTCCCTCAGGTAATTCTCCCTGGTTAGCCATTCTAAGGAGACATTAGACAATCTCACGTGGGTCCCGTTCCCTTCTCCACAAACCCATCGCTCTCCTGCAAGTAACGTAGCACACCTGGTGGCAGCGCACTCACAGCTAAACCATCCCCCTTTAAACCCGCAATTCCTCTCTGTACAGGTAGTGGCGGCACATGCTATCGTATGCTGTACAATTGCTGGCCCACAACCCCACCCTATGCCAGTGAAACAGTGGGAGAAGGACTGATGGTGGGCTGTTCTACTAGGTCCTGTTACTGTTCCTTGCAAGCATTTACCCGGCAGCACCCTCCTGTAAGTTCCCATCTGTCCAACACACTTTGTTTTTGAAAATTCGTACTTTAAGAGGGCCCTGGGGCTCCAGCTTGGTGTGGCTATAAAAAGGCCTTCCACTGACTCTGCCAAGGGGTAACAAACGGTGTGATTCCCATGTAGCTGCATATGTATTTTGTAAAACAAATTATCCTCTAACGCCCACACAAGAGTACTGGTAATGGTGAGGAGTCCGAATTTAAAAGGTATTAGCTTTCCTCCGGTGGCCATCGTTTGCAGTCGCTCAGATGAATCCAGCGTTCCTGGCCTTTTACTTTCACAGCTGTCGGTGTTTGGAGTAGTATCTGGAAGGGGCCTTACCACCGAGGTCCCAGTTTAGGGCACTCCCAATCCCGTATCAGTACTGAGTCTCCGATTTCCAGGTCAGGCAATTCCGTGTTCTGCCCTTCAGGTGGTTTAAAGGCACTCTCCACCTGTGAATGAAGAAACTTTAAAGAGGATGTAAGTTGTCTGAAATACCTTTGTAGTTCATCCCCCATGATATTAAGGTCAACCTGTGTGGGGGGTTGGGTGGCAGCGTCCCATGGGGTACTTCCCGGACGCCCATAGACGATTTTGGCAGCCGATACCCCGGTGGCTGAGTGGGGGGTGATTCTCATATGGTATAATGCTAAGGGGAGAACCTTCAACCAGTTTAGACCTGTCTCTGACACTAATTTGGTTAGTTTATTCTTAAGGGTGCTGTTAGCTCTCTCTACTACACCTGCTGACTGAGGGTGGTAGGTGCAGTGGAACTGCTGTTCGATATGCAATGCCTCGCACAATTCCTTATTTATTTTCCCTATGAAGTGGGGGCCATTGTCAGAACTTATCCGTCGGTGTACCCCAAACCTTGGTATAACCTCTGTGAGCAATAACTTTACCACTGTTGAGGCCTTATTATTGGTGGTTGGAAAAGCTTCAATCCATCTACTAAATACATCAACAGTAATAAGACAGTACTTGTAACAATGTACACGCAGTAATTCAATAAAGTCGAGTTGCATGCATTCAAAAGGACCACCTGGCAAGGGGGTTTTGCCTGGGGTGCACTTCACCCCTTTCCCAGCATTGGTTTGTTGGCATATCAAGCACGACCGTATTTCGCCTTGTGCTACTTCCTCCAATCTGGGGTGCCACCAGGTATGTAGTAAAATGTTACTCATTCCCTCCTTGCCAAGGTGGGTGTCAGAGTGTAGGCAGTCAATAAGCATTGGTAACAAAGAATCAGGTATACATACTTGACCAACTGGAGTAACCCAGAGGCCATGTAGCGCAGAGTGCGTACACCCGTGCGCCTTCCACATTTGTTTTTCTGAGTCAGGGGCGTCCCCCTGTAAGTGCTGCACAGTGACCATGTCTGGGGTGCCCGGCGTTGCTATGTTTGGCTTGCAAACAACTGCTTGTTTTTCCATAGTGGTAACGGTTTTAGACCCCTGGCATGCTGCCAATTTCGCTTCTATATCTGCCCTGTTATTGCCCTGGGTTATTGGGGAGGCATCTGAAAGGTGAGCGGAGCATTTAATGATGGCCAATTTGTTTGGGAGGAGGATTGGAGGAGGTTCTTTACATAAACCGCATTCTGTATGGGGCTACCTGTAGAGGTCAGAAATCCCCTGTGTGCCCAAAGTTGGCCAAAATCATGGGCAACTCCAAAAGCATAGCGGGAGGCAGTGAAGACATTAGCTACTTTGTCCTTGGCTAAAATGCAAGCTTGGGTCAGGGCAAAGAGTTCTGCTTTTTGGGCAGAGACTGAGGGCTGCAGAGATGCCGATTCCACACTCTGCGAGTCGTTAACCACAGCATAGCCGCTAAGGCGGATGCCCTGTTCAGAAATGTAGGAACTACCGTCGACGTACAGGTTTGTCGGCTGACTGGATGGCCTTATCTGAAAGGTCCGGGCGGGGTGCAGTTAAAAAGTGGTTACGCATTAGACAGTCATGAGGTGGGTCCGCAAGATCCTCAGGTGGGGCCTCTAGGAAGGTGGCAGGATTAATGGTCGTACAGTAAGCAAAAGTGAGGAGTGGGTTATTTAGGAGTGCTACCTCGTATCTGTTTAAGCGGGCCTGGGTAAGGTGTTGCGTCTGGTGAGAAGAGTGCCGTTACGGTATGGGAGGAATAAACCATCACTGCCTGTTGCAAGGTTATATTGGAGGCTGCTGTTACTAGGGAATAAATGGCTGGAAGCATTTGTGAGCATGGTGGAAGTCCCCTTGCAACTGGGTCCAGCCGAGTGGAGTAGTATGCTACCGGTCTTTTCCTATCCCCATGGGTTTGAGTAAGGATGGCTGTAGCGCAGTCCTCTAGGACATTCACAAAGAGCTGAAATGGGCGATCATACAAAGGGCGTCCCAGGGCCGGGGCGCTGGCAAGGGCCTGTTTGACGCTATCAAAGGCCTCCCTTTGTTCCTTGGTAAGTTCAAAGGGTCCCACGGACTGGCTTGAGGCCAAGGGTGTGAGGTGCTTAGTAAGGAGCGCCACGTTAGGTAGCCACTGTCTGCAGAAATTTACTAACCCTAAGAAGGCGCGCATACCCTTTGGGGTAGTGGGCGGTGGGCGGTAGCACTTAAGAGGGTGCCCAGAAATTTTACCTGGTGCTGGGTTCGTTTTACTTTCTGTGGAGGTATTACGTATCCCCACGAGTGGAGCGCGTTAAGTAGTCTATTCGTGTCCGCGATGTTGGTGGGCTCCGAGGGGCTTGCTAGTAAAAGGTCATCTACATACTGGACAATGGTGGATTTATCAGAAAGGTGCAACACTTGGAGTTGATTATGTAAAACTTGGGAAAAAGTAGTCGGGGAGTGTATAAAACCTTGCGGGAGGCGCGTCCAAGTGTATTGCTGACCTTGGA
The DNA here is from genome assembly GCF_009764475.1 of Pristis pectinata. NCBI lineage: Eukaryota > Metazoa > Chordata > Chondrichthyes > Rhinopristiformes > Pristidae > Pristis > Pristis pectinata. The sequence continues at coordinate 44,213,614 of NC_067416.1, read as the reverse complement.
AGGTGAAAGCAAACAGGTACTGCGAGTCAGGAGAGAGGGGAATTGCGAAAAATGCATGCTGCAGGTCCACAATGGTAAAAACGCAAGAGTCGGCGGGGATACTGCTGAGAATGGTAGCTGGATTCGGGACCACGGGATGTAGTGGCTCCACTATCTCGTTGACCTTACGTAGGTCTTGTACAAGGCGCCACTCTGTTCGTCCGGGTTTGGGGACGGGTAAAATGGGGGTGTTACAAGGTGATTGGCAAGGAACCAGGATGCCCTGTTTGCAGAATGAATCTATTAACTGAGTTATTCCGACTGCCTCTCTCCGAAGGGGATACTGTGGGACGGAAGGCAGTTGTGCTCCCGGTCTTACACAGATCTGGACTGGGGTCACTGGGGTGTATCCCACCTCGGACTTCGATGCGGTCCATAAATCGGGGGTGGGTTCATCCGAAGGGAGTCGATGGGGCCGGTGATGGTGTAAACAGCCCGTCACCGAGAAAGGGACGAGGTAGTAAGTCAGGGTCCCCCCTGGCAGAGCCTGAGGAACCCCGAAAAGGCCTTTGTCTGCCTGTACCTCAAGCCGGTGGGCTAGGAATCCCAGTTCCTTTGGTCTATGTCCCTCGTTAACTGACAGGGTAATGCGAGGGGACATCAAGCCTGACTGATTCCAGAATTCATTAGGCACTTGGACTAGAAGTGCTGCCCCCTCCTTCCCCACTACTTCCCCTAAAATAGTGATGGTCACCATGCTACCCAGGGGAGGAGCATACAACCCTTCTAGTTCCCTTGAGGCCCCAGTGGGATCGTAAGCTAGCATCACATGCGGGTCGGTGGTTTCCAAGGGTGGGTTAAAATCGCTGCTCGTGAGGTTCACCATCCACCACTGAGGAGGCTGGTGAATCCAGATGATCCTATGGTTTTTAGTACCAGTAATGGTAATACCTTCATCCAGGCATTGTATTTTGAGTTGGAAGGAGCAGAGCAGGTCCCTTCCGGCTAGGTTAACCCCCAGGCTTGTGGTTACTGCAGACTGGATCAGGCATTCCTGATCTTCAAATTTAACTTGTAAGGGTTCAGTTAAGGGGTAGGATCTTTCCTGTCCCTCCAGTCCGCTCAATGGAACTGAAGCAGTGGACAGTTTAAAATCATGCTGGGTAATACAAGGGGCTTCAAGGGTCGAATCATAAAGGGAATCGGCTTTCCTTCAACTAAGAAATTGACGATGGGTTCATCGTCCGGGTTATCGGTGAGGGCAGGGTACATGGAGAGGCTACTCTCCACGTCTAGTCAGGCAGAAAACAGGTTGTTGGTTGAAAAAGGTTGTCGTCTACCAGGGGGTCTGGTTTGCCGATGACGGTAGTGGGGGCAGTCCCTCCGCCAATGGTCAGGTGCCCCACAAAGGTAGCATCCCCTCGGCCTGGCATTCGCCGGTGCGGGTTGTTGGGGTTTACTGGGTCCTAGGTAATTACGAGAGGGTGGTGGTGGTGGCCCACAAGGGGGCCCGTACACTGGGGCTCTTAAGTCATTGGGGTATATTGGGGTATCCTTTACCAGACCAGTCAACCCCTTCTGGAACGCAAAATTGCCGCTCCATTTGATAGCCCGTATTGTCGGAGTAGGAAGGTTGGGGCCGAGAGGGTCTCTGCACCATTTCCTGTTTTATCTTTGTGGCTTTCGACTCGCGCCCGTTACTCCAGAAATGGACTAGCGCCCTCCTCATGGCATGTTGTGTGTGGTCAGGCCAGTTCATGTCATTAGTGCAGATAGATGAGGCCACTCCCGCAGGGATGCATTGTAATAAGAGGGCGTTAAACTGGGGGGAGGCATTGCCTCTGTTGTAGGCATCGTCCCCCGCATAGGTACCGTAAAGTGAACAGAAACAGTCCCAAGAGTCTGGGCCGTCCTCACCTTGTTTTGGTCGGCATTCTAAAACTTTAGTTATGTCAATAGGCTGTTGGAGGGTTTTACGAAGGGCAGTTCTAATAGTGGCCACCTGGTCCTGAGGCCAGACGGCCGCCTGAAAGGCTGTCCAGTCAGCATAGTTCCCCAGGTGTTCTTTCCACTGTGCCACTTCATTAGTTGTAAGGGTCATGCAACAAAGGCTGAAAAGGTTTTGTGGGGCGGCCTGATACATCTGAATTGTCCCAATTTCATAATCTATGAAATCCTCCGGGTTGGTTTTACGGTTGGGCGCCCGACTCATGATTAAGCACATCTCCTGAGGCTTCCAAGGGGTGTAACTTTGGATTGTAGGATTAGCGCTGGCTTGGGCTGGATAAGGATTGGGAAAACTCCTGTTGGGGAATTGTTTCTTAACCTTGGCTCCCTTAACCCCGTTCAACATGGTCGGTAGGCTGGGATCTGTAGGGTTGCCATAATCAGTGGTAGAATCAGAGTCGGTGTCCGTCTGAGAATCTATTGAAGGACCGTCCCTTGCCAGAAAGCTCCGTCATTTGTCTGTGGCCTTAGAGCCATCTGTCTGTGGGCTTTCCCTTCGACTAAGCCGCATCCTGGTTTGGGACGCAATAGGTTCATGGACTTGTCCTGTGGTCGGGACTTGGCTAGCAGTCGCTGGTGGTAGGGGCGGGACGGCTGGCGGGCTAGCCGCATTATATGGGGGCGGCAATGAAACCAGGGGGTAGGTAGGGGCTGTGGGTTGGACCATCCAATCCTCCTCCTCTTCGTCTGTATCATTACTTTGGAACAACAGGCGCACGCCAGACATGTCGGGAGGTACCTCCACTTTATCCTTACTTCTTTTATTTTTATTTCTGCTCTTCTCCTTATACACCTCATTTACCTCTCCTCTCACCCTTCTGCTCCTTTCAGCATCGTGGTCTCCGCACTGAGACTTCAGGACTCCCCAACTCTTAGGATTTCCCTGTTCATCACACACACTAATTCCCCTTCTGCGCGCATTATGTTCCCAGCTAGCCTGCTTAGATTTATTTGTTAGGTCTTCGGCCGTTTTTCTCCAAGTAGACATTATTAATTTCCATTTTTCCCCTGTATTCCGCTCCCAAATTGCCTTTTCTGCCTTTAGGCATTTATCTACGTCCCAAGTTCCCCCCAATGGCCATATTTCATTTCCCAATTTCTTATTGAGGCATGCTGATAATTTACGGAAGTTACTCTCATTCTTCGGATCGTCTTTACATAACTTAGATAGTGGGGTATTGGACCCAGACTTATCGAGAGTTTGTCCCATATTTGTATTCTACCCAATCGGACGGTACGAATCGCTGCGATTACCTATAAGATCGGTCTCTTTCCTTCACCCACTTCAGGTTCCTGACCTTCCCGTGGGGGATTTCCCCTCTTAAGAACCGGTCTAAGGCAGGGTGGTAGTACTGGAGAACCGATCTCAGAACTTAGAGCTCAAAACCTTGAAATTCACAACTTAAAATCCCAAATCCAAAACTGGGGACTCGAACCCCCAACAGGACTTAACTTAACTGGGGAGTCGAACCCCCAACAGGACTTAACTTAACTGGGGACTCGAACCCCGAACAGAACTTAACTTAACTGGGGACTCGAACCCCGAACAGAACTTAACTTAACTGGGGACTCGAACCCCTTCTTACCTGTGGCACTCAGACAGGTTCGCGAGGAGTCCGTCAGAGGATTGTCGGTAAGCGAAGGGATCAGGTGTCCGACTGCCTGAGAGGGATCAAGGTGAATTGTACCTTGTGGGCCCGTCCGTCTCAGGTGGCCGTTATCCCCGTCGGTCGCTCACGCCGCTTCCGAAACCTCGTCTTGGACTCCTGGCTGGCTTGCCAAATTGTTGTCCCGAAATCAATTTCCCTATCCGTCCGCTGTAAATAACACAGTGCCACGAGGTCGATTCGAACAAATACCTTTATTAGCAGTGCACCGCTAGGAGAATTCTCTTCAGCACTCACTAAGAGTCGCTTCCCGAGTTCTCCCAGTACAAAGGGGTAGACAGAGATTTATACAGGTATTGTCACGCACACTTTAATGAGTCAGGTGCCAGAGTTCTTGGTTGAGCAGGAAACGGACAAAGGGCTACTGCAGATGGACAAAGAGCAGCCTCACACCACAGGTTCAGCTAATCATTTTGCAATCGGGTGAGATAAAGGCAGGTATCACCTTCATTGTTTGAGACAGCCTTCCCATTTCCCGTTAAGATTGACCATCATCTCCATAGTCAAGCATAATGGGAATCCAATTAGGTTCCAGACACAGCAATTACCACACAGCACCCAGCCCAGGTCAGCAGTGGTGTGGCTGTTCTGACCTGAAGGACACTTTTTAAATCAGTATTTCGAGCAGCCATAATTCTCATCCGTCTTAAGATATCAATACAGTTATAGTTTATTAATCCTACACCTCCTCGTTTCAAAATCTATTAATATCTTTCTTGAATATCCTTGGATCTCTACAGACCTCTTGGTCAGAGAATTTTCAAAAAATCATTAATCTCTGGATGAAGAAATTTCATCTTATCTCAGTCCTGAATGGCTGACCATTATTCTAAGATTGTGATCCCTGGTTCCAGATCCTCCAGCCAAAAGAAACGTCAACTCTGCATCTACCTTGTTAAGACTGTAAGAATTTTGTATGTTTCAATCAGACCACTTCTTATTCTTGGGGTCCACGTCCATAGATCCCTCAAGGTTGCCGCACAGGTTGATAGGGTTGTTAAGAAGGCATATGGTGTGTTGGCCTTCATTAATCGGGGAATTGAGTTCAAGAGCCATGAGGTAATGTTTCAGCTCTATAGAACTCTGGTTAGATCACACTTGGAGTATTGTGTTCAGCTCTGGTTGCCTCATTATAGGAAGGATGTGGAAGCTTTAGAGAGGGTGCAGAGAAGATTTACCAGGGTGCTGCCTGGATTGGAGGCCATGTCTTATGAGGATAGGTTGAGTGAGCTAGGGCTTTTCTCTTTGGGGAGAATGAGGATGAGAGGTGACTTGATAGAGGTGTACAAGATGATAAGAGGCATAGATCGAGTGGACAGTTGGAGATGTTTCCCCAGGGCGACAATGGCTAACACAAGGTGGCATAATTTTAAGGTGATTTGAGGAAGCTATAAGGGGATGTCGGGGTAAGTTTTTTTACATAGTGTGGTGAGTGCATGGAACGCACTGCCAGCAGAGGTTGTGGGGGCAGATACATTAGAGACATTTAAGAGACTCTTAGATAGCCACATGAATGATAGAGAAATGTAGGGCTCTGTGGGAGGGAAGGGTTATATAGATCTTAGAACAGAATAAAATGTTGGCACAACATTGTGGGCCAAAGGGCCTGTACTGTGCTGTAATGTTCTATGTTCTATTCTTCTAAACTCCAGAGAATAAAGGCCCAGACTGATTAATCACTCCTCATAGGACAACTTAGAAATCAACCTCATGAATTTCACTGCAATCTTTCTATCAATTCATCAGACCTGTACATGATGGGATTATATTACAGACCCCCCAGTAGCCACGAGGACATTGAGGAACAGATATGCAGGCAGATTAGGGAAAGGTGTAATACCAACAGGATTGTTGTCGTGGGGGACTTCAATTTCCCCAATATAGACTGGGACCTCCTTAGTGCAAGAGGTTTAGACAGGGTAGAATTTGCTCGATGCACCTAAGAGGGTTTCTTAAATCACTATGTAGATAGTCCAATGAGAGGAGGGGCTGTACTAGTCCTGCTGTTGGCCTAGGAGCTGGGCTACGTAACTAACCTTTCAGTGGGAGAACATTTAGGGAACAGTGACAACAACTACTTAAGTTTTAACTTGGCTATTCTGAGGGTTTTTCTCTTTGAAGAGAAGGAGGATGAGAGGGGACTTGATGGAGGTGTACAAGAGGATAAGAGGCATAGATCGAGTGGACAGTCAGAGACTTTTTCCCAGGGCAACAATGACTAACATGAGGGGACATAATTTTAAGGTGATTGGAGGAAGGTATAAGGAGGATGTCAGGGGTAAGTTTTTTCACACAGAAAGTGGTGTGTGCATGGAACACACTGCCGGCAGAGGTTGTGGGGGCAGATACATTAGGGACGTTTAAGAGACTCTTAAATCATGAATGATAGAAAAATAGGGGGCTGTGTGGGAGGGAAGGGTTAGATAGATCTTAGAACAGGATAAAATGTCGGCACAACATTGTGGGCCAAAGGGCCTGTACTGCGCTGTAGTGTTCTATGTTCTCTGTTCTATGGCTATAGATAAGGATAAGTATGGACTTTGCAGGAGAGTATTAAGTTGGAGCAGGGCAAATTGCAAGAATATTAGGCAGAAACTAGGAAGAGTAAATTGGGAAACAGCTGTTTTTGGGCAAGTCCACTTCTGACATGTGGAGGGTGTTTAACGACAAACTGCACAGAGTACAGGATGGGCATGTTCCCGTGAGAAGGAAGGACAAGGATGGGAAGGCAAGGGAACACTGGATGTTGAGAGAGGTGCTGAATTTAGTCAAGAAGAAAAAAGGAAGTGTATGTAAGGCTTAGGAACTTAAAATCCAACAGATCCCTTGAGGATTATAAAGAAGCCAGAAAAGGACTTAAGATGGGAATTAGGAGAGCCAGGAGAGGCCATGACGAGTCCTTGGCAAGTAGGATTAAAGAGAATCCCAAGGCATTCTACACATACATCAAGAGCAAAAGGATAACTAGGGAGACGGTAGGACCATTCAAGTATAGATGGAACATGTGCTTGGAGATGGAGGATGTAGACAGGGTCCTAAATGAGTACTTTGTGTCAGTACTTACCAAGGAGAGGGATGTGGAGGATAGTGAGATCAGTGTGGAATGTGCTAATATGCGAGGGCATTTTGAGATGAAGGAAGAGGTAGTGTTGGGTCTCTTAAAGGACATTAAGGTGGATGTCCCCAGGGCCTGATGGGATATACCCCAGGTTATTGAGAGAGGCAAGAGATGTGATTGCTGGAGCCTTCACCAAGATCTTTGTGTGCTCTCTAGCCACAGGGAAGGGCCCAGAGGACTGGTGAGTAGCTAATGTTGTTCTATTATTCAAGAAAGGAAATAGGGATAATCCCTGAAACTATAGACCAGTGAGTCTCTCGTCAGTGGTAGGGAAGTTATTGGAGGGGATTCTTAGAGATAGGATCTATGACCATTTAGAAAGCCGCAGCCTAATTAGGGACAGTCAGTATGGCTTTGTGTGGAGCAGTCATGTCTTACTAACTTGATTGAGTTTTTCAAGGAGGTAACAAAGGTGACTGATGAAGGAAGAGCTGTGGATGTTGTCCACGTGGATTTTAGAAAGGCAATTGACAAGGTCCCTTATGGTAGCCTCATCCAGAAGGTTAAGATGCATGGTAACTTGACTGTTTGGATTCAGAATTGGCTTGTCCATATAAGACAGAGAGTAGTGGTCAACAGGACTTATTCTGGCTGGAGACCCGTGCCAGTGGTTCTCCGCAGGGATCCCGATTGGGACCTCTGCTCCTTGTGATATAGATAAATGACCTGGATGAAAACGTGGATGGGTGAGTTAGTACATTCACAGACGATACAAAGATTGGTGGTGTTGTAGAGAGTGTAGAAGATTGTCAGAGGATACAGCAGGATATAGATCAGTTGCAGATATGACAGAAAAATGACAGATGGAGTTTGACCCAGCCAAATGTGTTGATGTACAGAGGGATCTTGATGTCCAAGTCCATAGCTCCCTAAAAGTCGCTGCACAGGTTGATAGGGTGGTAAAGAAGGCATATGACATGCTTGCCTTTATTATATGAGGCATTGAGTTCAAGAGTCAGGAAGTTATGTTGCAGCTTTATAAAGCTTCAGTTAGGCCGCATCTGGGGTATTGCATTCAATCCTGGTCACCCCATTATAGAAAGGATGTGGAGGCTTTGGAGAGAGTGCAGAAGAGGTTTACCAGGATGCTGCCTGGATTAGCAGGCAGGTGCTATAAGGAGAGGATGGACAAACTTGGGTTGTTTTCTCTGCAGCGCCGAAGGCTGAGGGAAGACCTGATAGAAGTTTATAAGATTATGAGAGGGTAGACAGCAGGTATCTTTTTCCCAGTGTCAAAATGTCTAATACTAAAGGGCATGCATTGAAGGTGAGAGAAGGTAAGTTCAAAGGAGATGTGCAGGGCAAGTTTTTTATACAATGTGGAGGGTGGCCAGAATACACTGCCAGGGGTGGTAATGGAGGAAAATACAACAGAGGCATTTATGAGGCTCTTATACCGGCACATGGATGTGCAGAGAATGGAGGGATATGGACATTGTGTAGGCAGAAGGGATTAGGCATTTAATTACTAGTTTAATTAGTTTGGCACCACATCGTAGGCCGAAGGGCCTGTTTTTGTGTTGTTATAATATGTTCCTGTGTTCTAGTATGCCAAATGATGTATCAACAGGCCATATATAATTGAAGGAAGACATATCTACTCCTGCAATAAAAGCCAATATATCATTTGTTTTCCTGAATGCCTGCTGCAACCTAAAGTAATCCATGCGCAAGGACAGCAGTCCTTCTGAAAACCAACTTTTTAATCTTTCCTAATTTAAACGATACTCCCTTTCCATTTTTTCCTACCAGAGTGGACCTCTTCACTTTTTCCCACATTACATGGTACAACCTTGCCTATTCACTGAACCAGTCTGTATCCCCTGGAAGTCTCTCTGCATCCTTCTTACAGTCCAGAAAGCCACTTAACCTTGCATTATCTGCAACACATCATTGTAGCTTGGTTGTATGGGAACCCATCTGTACATATCCTATTTGCAAACTAGTAACTTGAGGCAGAGGCCAACCCTGGTTCACTAACTTGAACAAAAAAAACTGCAGATGTTGGTAATTCAAAGTAAAAGTAGAAATGCTGGAAATAGTCAGCAGATCAAGCAGCATCTTTGTAACAGCCTCACCAATGAGGGAAATAAAAATCAGTAAGCAAGGACAATAGCAAAAGAGACAAAGAAAAATTCTGTCAGGTAGAGTAGAGGTTCCTTAACAGTAATCAAAAGCAAAAACTGCAAAATCGCAGATGCTGAAAATCAATGCTGTGGCCCCTCCTGAGTATTTTCAGCATTTTTTAAAAATATCTGGTTCACTGAATATCTGATAGCAATAATCTGACAAGGGTTGTTGGGGTGGAGGTGTAGAGGCACAGGTTCACCAGGGAAGTAAACTAAAAAGGCACCTAACCAGGTCTCTTTACAAAAATGCATGCCTTTACCATATTCCACAGCGAAAAGAAATGGGAGGCAACCTTCCCCATTCCTGACAAAATCCCTTCACTATAACGCTCAATCTTTCTGTGGAAATCAGGATAAATAATATCCCAATGCTACCTTTATTGAGTCCTGGGCAAGGACGCTAAATTCAGAACATCTGGTCACCCTGCTTCTATTCTATGCTAATCATCCACTCAAATTGTCAGCAAGATGGTAAACTATCTCAACATTTAACATACAAAATCCTTCTGAAATTTTGATAATGTGTGGCAATTCTAAGATATTCCAAAGGAATCCACTGTCTCATGCATGATGCCAAAAGACTGAAAGATTGCTGTTCTTTAATAAGGAAGAAGGGCTAGCTTGAAATAATTACAAGTCAATCAGACCAACAATGGTAGCTGGCAAATGTTAAAATGTCTCTGTCGGAGGACATAAACCAACATCTAGAGTCAGTTTAATCAAGTACTGTTAATATAAATTTGTTGAGGGAAGGTTGTGTCTGGCAACTCAGTTAACTTTTGAGGATGTAACAAGGAGAAATGATGAAGAAAGTATGTTAAATGTAGTTACGTGGATTTTAGAAGGGCATTTAATGAAGTCCAACATGACAAACTGATCATCAAGGTTAAAACCTCTGTCATCAGAAAGCAGAAAATTGTATCCAAAGCTGACTGAGAGAAAACCAGTGATAACATGGATGTTTCAGTAACAGGAGATGGTGTGCAGTGGTGGTCACAGGATTCCATATGGCCTTATACGAATCCTTACAGGATCCAGGCCCTTAGCACTTCACAATGATTTGGATTAAACATAAAGGCCAAATTTGCAGATTACATCAACATTGGGCATGTGATTAAAAATGAGTAAGAATGTTGTAGGCAACAGAGAGATGCCCCCGGGGAGTCTGGAACTCACTGGCTGAAATGATGGTGGAGGTAGAGACCTTGATCATTTTTAACTGTAACTGGATGAGCACTTTAAAAGCCAAAACCCACAAGGCTGTCAGGGGAGTTATTCAGAATGTGGGGATAAGATCTGGCATTATTTGTAGGATTAGTATGGTCGGGTGGTTGATGGTCAGAACTGTAAGAAACCACGATATGAAATCAAATTCCAAAGGCCTCTGCCAACGGGTTCTGGATTCTCCAGCTATACAAAAGGGCATCTTGGGACTCAGCCTGTTAATTCCCCTCAGAATCTTACATCTCCCTCCATTGGGCAACCTCTCATTTCCAGGATTCAGTCCAGTGAACTTTAGAACATAGCACAGCACAGTATGGTGCCGACCTATATAAACCTACTCCATGATCAACCCATAACCCTCCACTTTTCTTACATCCATGTGCCTATCTAGGAGCCTTTTAAATGTCCCTATTGTATCAGCTTCTACCACCACCCCCAGCAGTGCGTTCCAGGCACCCACCACTCTTTGTGTGAAAAACCTATCTCTGACATCTCCCCCAACTTTCGTCCTCTAAACTTTCTTGCCTTCTTAAGTACAGACACCAAAACTGTACCAAATTTTCCTGATGTGGTCTCATCAAACAAGGCTTCCTTATGCCTGTACTCCAAATACCTTGTCATTTCTCTTCCTAATTGCTTGCTGTACCCAGATGTTAACATTCTGCGCACCAATATTCTCACTATATCAAAAAATACCATTTTTCTCTTCCAGTAATGTGAACCTTGAAGTAGGTCTGCTGTTCTGTTGGATGGGATTTCCATTTACCTTGTTCATCTTAAAATGTGTTTTACTCTTAGTTGTCTTGAAAGGTCCTTGACATGAAGCATGAACTCGATTTCTCTCCTGGAAGTGGAAGCATGGCGACACTTGTGGGCTGCCCCCAGAACACTCTATGCAAAAAGATGCATTTCACTGTGTGTTTCGACGTGCATGTGACTAATGAAGATATCTTATAACTGCAACTTGATTTGCTAAGCATTTCTTATTTTCAGATTTTCAACACTTGCAATATTTTAATTTGGGATATGTGTTTTCCTATACTTCCTATGAAATTAATAATATCTTCCCACTTTATTGTCCATCTGTTAATTTCTTGCTCATTTAATTAACTTGTTTTAATCCACTGTAGATGCTTTGCTTGTTCCTCACTTGTCATTTTCTGTCCCAGCAAACCTGAATACATTACAGATAGTCTTTTCATCTAAATTATGATTAGCTGAGGGCTTATGACTGACCTCAGCGACATTCCACAGGTCACAGTTTATTAGCCCCACTAAATGGCTCAATTTTATTCCTATTCTCTTTTTTTTCTTGCTTTAACTAATCCTCCATCCATGCTGATGTTACTCCTCACAGACCCTTTATGTAATTCTAACAAATGATTTTTGGAGATACGGGCCCCTTATCTATTGGCTACTTATGGAGTCATGCACCATGGAAGCAGATCACACAGCCCACCACATCCAAGCTGACCAGACGCACCCATCCGTATTAATCCCATCTTCTGCAGCCTTCTATGCCTAGGCGATTCAAAGTGCTCACCTGATCACTTAAGTAACTCTCCTCCCACTCTCCCTCACAGAGTGTATTCCAGGTACTCACCTTTCTCTGAATGAAAAATGTCCCCATCAGATCCCCTCTGAATCTCTTACCCCTTACCTTAAATATACATCCTCTTGTACTTTTCACCTCTGATATGAGGCAAGGTTTCCTGCAGTTTACCCTATCTATACCCTCATTATTCTACAGTATATACCTCAATTATGTCACTTCTTAACGTCCTCTGCTCCAGCAAAAACAGACCTAGCCTCTCCAGTCTCTCCTCATAACTGAAACGCTCCATCCCAAGCAACATCCTGCTGAATCTTCTCTGCAATCTCTCCAGTGCTATCACATCCTTCAAAGATGTATTAGATTTGTCAAACATAATTACTCGTTCCTAAACCATACTGATTCTGCTTAATCGTATCACAATCTTCTAAATGTCCTTTTGCCATTTCTTTAATAATATGTGCCAATATGTTTCTGACAATACTAGATCCCAGGTTAACTGGTCTACAGCTCCCCATTTCATTTCTTCTTCTTTGCTTGAACAGTGACATAACGCCTGCTATCTTCTAATTCCTTCAGACAGTTCTAAAATCCAGGGAGTCTTCATTATCTCATCACCAAAGAATGCTAAGTACAGAGTACATGCAGCCCTTCAAATCCATTCCAGCAGTGTACAAGAGCTATACAGCTAGTCCCAATCCCCTGCCCTTTGTCTGTAGCCCCCATGATTCAAATGTTTTCAGTCAGCTTTTAGAACTTTATGGTACTGGTTATCCAGTCAAGATGGGTTTTTTTTTAGCTGTAATTCCTCCAGGACTAATTTTGTCACTTTTTTTTATTACATTGAGTTCTTCACTGCCATTAAATTTTAGGTTCCCCATTCGTTCTGGAAAATTTATCTTCTGCATTGAAGACACATACAAGGACTTTGTTTAATTTCTCAGCCATTTATTTTTCTGCATTATAATTTTCTTGCCTCCGTTTCTGATGGACCCGCATTTAACTTTTCTATTCTGCCTTATAGGCTTAGAAGCTCATGGAGATTTTATTTCTCTATATAATTTGACAAGTTTTGAAATATCCCTTTAAATGCTTGCTGTCGGTTATCTACAAGCAAACCATTTAATCTTACTTTTGAATATAAACTTGCCAATTCAAGCACCATACCAACACAATTAGCTTCACTTACATCTTTTTCCATCCCTCTTGAACTTAATAACATCTCACCATATTGTAATCATTTTCCCCAAGGATTCCTAATACGGGATTACCGTCTCATTACAAAACATCTAAGATTGGTTGTTACTGATTTGGTAATTTTGTTGCAAATTACTCTCCCAAAAGCATTTTATGAACTCATCCTTCAAATAACTGATTATTGTTACCTCTGCTTTATGATCTTTTTTCTGACATAAGAAATGAACCTTATACCTGCTCTGTCATTTAATAAGATTATGACTGATCTGACAATGTAGCCTCAGCTAAAAGTTCCTCCATGATCCCACAACCCTCCATTCCCATATTATACAAAAATCTCTACGATTAGCTTTGAATATACTTAAGGACTTCAAATTCACAATCCTCTGGTGAAGAGAATTCAATAGATTTACAACACCACTCATCTTAAGTGGTTGTTTTTCAGGCCTAGATTCCTGCATCAGAGGAAACATCCTCACAGCATTCATCATGTTCAATCCCATTGAAATCCTACATTTTTCAATAAGATTACCCAAGCTCAACCTTTTCTCAATATTGTTTCAGATACTGTTTTCTTGTTTCACATCTTCACTCATTTCCATCTGTACACATTTCCTTTCCTGGACAAATGTACTGGATAGGAGCAAGGCTATTTCTTTGAGCTCAATGCACATTTCATAGCAGCAAAGTTTACGAGACAGATATTTTCCTTCATTGGAAAATGGAAAGCAGTAAGCAGCACCCAGCTGCTTTAACTGAAAGTTTTTGTTAAGCAGACTTGTTTCATTATTTATTTTTAAAAAGCAGGCTTGCAGGCCTGAAACTTTATTCCCACTTTGGAAGTTGATGCTGCAGGTCACTCTGAGTCCAGTAGCTGAAAATGATTTACAGACTAGGTTTTAAGGTCAGTGAGTGGGGAGTGATCCGGAAAGTAACACAAGGTATAAAAATATGAAAACTGAAATATTCCAGGATATCAGTTGTTTCCATCAGATCTTGGAGGGCTGAAGGTCCCATCAGACAGTATGCTTGAAACAAAGCTGATTTAAACTCCAACTAAGGTTACTAACATTAGCAGAATGAAGGTGGTTCAGACCTGGATGTGATCAACTGCTGCAGAAACATCAGAATCCACTCTCTGCAGTGATCTGTGAACTTGCTGGTGTCTCATAAGGTGGGACGAACGGGTGAACCCCTTCCCACACACAGAGCAGATGAAGGGCCTCTCCCCAGTGTGAGTGCGTTGATGTTTCAGCAGATCCTTTGTACTTTTAAAACTTTTCTCACATTCAGAGCATTGAAATGGTCTGTTATCAGAGTGAACAAGTTGGTGTTCAGTGTAATGGGATGAATAGGTGAATCTCTTCCCACACATGGGGCAGGTAAATGGCTTCTCCCCAGAATGACTGCGTCGGTGTGTCTGAAGACTAGATGAGAGACTGAATCCCTTCCCGCACACAGAGCAGGTGAATGGCCTCTCCCCAGTGTGAACTCGTTGATGTCTCAGCAGATCCCTTGAGGCTTTGAAAGTCTTCTCACAGATAGAGCATTTGAAAGGCTTTTCATCAGTATGAACAAGCTGATGTGTGGTGAGATTAGATGGCCGGGTAAAACCCTTCCCACATATGGAGCAGGTGAATGGCTTCTCCCCATTGTGAACACTTTGATGTGTTAGGAGGGTGGATGACCTTGTAAATCCTTTCCCACACACTGAGCACGTAAAGGGCCTCACCCCAGTGTGACTATGTTGGTGTTCAACAAGGTTGGGTAATCGTTTGAACACCTTCCCACAGTGAGAGCAACAGAACCGTCTCTCTGTGTGAACAAACCGGTGTTTGGCAAGATCCTCAGCACTTTTAAAACTCTTCCAACAGTTAGGACAGTTAAATGGTCTCTCATCACTGTGGGCTCGTTGATGTCTTAGCAGGTGCGACCAAAAATTGAATCCCTTTCCACACACAGAGCAGGTGAACAGTTTCTCCCCTGTGTGAATGGTTTGGTGTGTTAATAGGGTGGATGACAGAGTGAATCCCTTACCACACACAGAGCAGGTGAATGGCCTCTCCCCAGTGTGATTGCGTCGATGAATTTCCAGCTGCGATGGGTAATTGAACCTTTTCCCACATTCTCCACATTTCCACGGTCTCTCTGTTTTACGGGTGTCCTTGTGCCTCTCCAGGTTGAATGATCAGCTGAATCTTCACTCAAAACAGAAATGCTGAATGAGTAGTCTTCCCCCCCAGTCAGTGTACTGTGTGTGTGTGTGTGTGTGTGTGTGTGTGTGTATATATATGTGTGTAGGAGAGAGAAAAAAATAGTTCTTTTCCAATTACATTAATGTTTCAAATGCAAAAGACAAAACACACGTTTCTCATTTCATATGCAGTATCCTTGAGACCTTGAAGAATTGAGTCAGATTTTGAATTTCCCATCTGCAAATCCTCCTTTTCCCATAATGCTATAAATAGAATTTATACATGTCTGTTGTGCACAGGACAGAAATGTAGAACAAAATTCCGCTTTCTATTGTATAAAACAGTAAATACTGCAAAATGCAGCAAGTCAGGCAGCATCTGTGGAGAAAGAAACAGTTAATGTAACAGGTTATGTTACAATTAATGTTATCTTTCATTAGAACAGCGTTTTGCTTTTGGATTTCAATTTTAATTGAATATTCGTTCTTATTCCCCAAAGCTGTAAGTTCTAGTCAGTGCCACACAGTATCCTTCTGCCTGTACAGAAACCCAAATCAATTACATCTCCACCCTCTCCTCGTTGGAAGAAAATTCTAACCGGACTGGATCAGCTGGATGGGTTAAGCCAGCCAGGGGACACCGTCTCAAAATAAGGAGTTGGCATTCAGCACTGAGATGTAAAGAAATTTCTTTACCAAAAGGATAGTGAATCTTTGCAAGTTGCTACCCAACAGGGCTGTGGCGGCTCAGTCAGTGACTATATTCGATACAAATGTGGATAGATTTGGACATTAAAGAACCAAGGGATATGCAGAAAAGTGGTGCCGACGTAAGTGATCTCACTGAATGGCGGAGCAACCGCGAAGCAATGAACGATCCGCTGCCGCCTCCTAATTCTTATGGTTCTTCTGTCCACTATGGTTGAGCCCCAAATCCAGGGAGTGTCAATCAAATCAGGAGCCAATTACATTGTTCCCCTGCGCTGTCATGGCCGGAGCCCCGCCCACTGGCCCTCGATACGTCACCAAGATGGTCGCAGATTCTCATTGCCCCTGCAGCTACGGGTGGTACATTGGTCCGCCAACGCGGGACTCACGACTGACGCCGGTGTGCAAACACGGAGACGATAGGATCTTAATCATGGCTGGCTCTCGACGCCAAGTTGTTAAAGAGAGCTCCCTGGTCGGGTTTGTCCCACATGCCCGACATTCTCCGACCAGCTCCCAACCCGCCTGCTGCGCCTGTCGCCACCACACGAAGCGGACGGCGACCCGGCGCCTGCGCACTGGCCGCTTGTGGACAACGATCAGGCACTTTCTGGCGCGTGGTGCATTCTGGGTTAACACACCCACCATTCGTGAGTGGATAGTTATCGCAGTAAAAGCTGATCCAGATTTGGGCCAGAGGAGAAATTACCTAAAGTAATAATTATACTGGAACTTAAAACAACTGCACAGTGTAAAACAAAACTTTTCATTTACCAACTGTATGGCCCCACCAGCCGAGCTTAATTGATGTTTCCTAATATGAGAGAAACAAAGGACTGCAGATGCTGGAATCCAATTTTTTCTAATGCGAGGTTGGTACATTAAACCTAGAGAAAACACTTTTGTGTCGCCTAAATCTAAATGTCCTTTTAATTGATGACTTTTTTTTCGGATGGAAGTAGGTGAAAAATGCTGCTGACTGTACCTCAAAACACACAAGACGTGATTGGTATTGGTATTGGTGGAGAGGGTGCAGAGGAAATTCACCAGGATGGAGCATTTCAGTTTGGAGAAGAGTCAGGACAGGCTGGGTTTGTTTCCTTGGAGTGGAAGATGTGATCTGACTGAGCTATATAAAATTTATGAGACACCTTTCCCCACAGCAGAGATGGAACATAGAGTCATACAGGATGGAAACAGGCCAGAGGACATAAAGGATCTGGCACACACAGCCTGAGGGCGTTTTGATATGAAATGTTCTCGATTTCTCCCCCTGCTCCCCCTCCCCACGCTACCCAACCTTTTGCGTTCCTCCAGCAGTTTGTTTTTTGCAGTCTGAAGGAGAGATGGAGGTTGAGACTCTCAGAACATTTTAAGAAGTATCTAGACGAGTATTTAAATTGCCAAGGCATAGAAGGTTCCAGGCTACTACTTGAAAATAGGTTACAAATCGATGGGTACTTGATGGTTGACGTGGACGTGGTGGGCTGAAGGATCTGTTTTTTTGTTGAATGACTGTATGTGTTATCCCAATTCCAGGAGTTCCCACTCCTGCCTGCTGCAAAATCACACAGTGCCACAGATTAATTCTGTTAAAACGCGTTTGTTAGCAGTATACTGCCAGAGAGAATTGTAACTCTCATGCAGAGTCTTTATCGGAGGTCTCCACAATACAGAGGGGCAGGCATTAATTTATACAGTCCTTGTCACACACTTAAACAATGCGGCTGCACCAATTTCAATTGGGGAGCCTAAGATACAAAAGACAACCATCACACTCATTGTTTTAAGACAAACCTCACACTCATTGTTTAGGACAACCACCTGGGCCTGAGTCAGGGGCTTGCGTGCATGGTATTTTTTCATTAGTTATATGTACGGTCACAATTTCTTAACCCTTTACTTCCTCATTCCTTCCTTTTATCATATCATGATAACCTAGAGGGGTGCCGAGAATGGGGTCGAGAGTTTATTAATAAGGACCTTGCAACAGGTATTTAGACTGGTCAGCACCACACAGCATACTATAATAATAACGATTAACACTACTGCTCCATGCAGCAGGTATGATGTCAATGATCCTCCTAATAGCCACCTCAACCAACCCTTCCCTCCTGCGAGTCCCTGCCTTCTGATTGCTTCTGAATGTCCTGAATGGCATGGGAAATGTTGTAGGACTCATCCCTAACATTGGTGACACATTTGTCCCCTACTATGGCACATACTCCTCCTTGCTGAGCCAACTGGTAGTCCACAGCATGCCGGGTCCATTGGGCATAGAGTTCCGTCATTTCCTGGTTCACTGCCTCCAGGCCCTTTATGGTACTGTTTCCCAGCACGGTCAGTCCACAAATAAGGTAGTTCCATTTTTTTGCGGCTATAGTTCCTGCTGAACCTCCCAGAAAGAGAGTACTCAGAAACCCATAGCCTAATGACGATAAGGGGGAGCCCATCGTAACAGGATCCCTCCATTCTTCACAGAACTCCTCGCCTACTGACCGCGCCACGAGTCTTCATCAGACATGAGTCTTCTGGGGGCAGGGGACCATGACCGGCCCAATTGTTCCTATTGCAAACTAGTATAAATACCATTGAAAGGAACATGTACCCTTCCTTGGCCCGGTAACACATTTCATTACCCGTTTGCTGTGGACTGGGCAACTGAGAATATCAAGAGATTCCAGTAACATTCCTTCCATGATTTCTCAGATAATTTTCCCTGGTTAGCCATTCCAAAGAGACATTGGACAATTTCACATGGGTTCCTTTCCCTTCCCCACAAACCCATCGTTCCCCCGCAAGTAATTTAACACACCTAGTGGTGGCACACTCGCACCCAAGCCACCCTCCCCTAATTTCACATATCCTCTCTATACAGGTGGTGGTGGCACATGATATCGTGTGCCGTATGATCGCTATCCCACAACCCCATCCTTTACTGTCAAAGCAGTGGAGGAAGGACTGGTAGCTAGTTATGCTACTAGGATCTGTTATTGTTCTTTGCAAACATTTACCTGGCAACACCCTCCCGTAAGTTCCCTTCTGCCCAATACATTTTGTTTCTGAATATTCATATTTTAAGAGAGACCTGGGGCTCCAACTTGGTGTGACTACAAAAAGACCTTCCACTGATTTTGCCAGGGGGTAGCAAACGGTGCGATTTCCATGTAGCTGCATATGTGTTTTATAAAACAAATTTTCCTGTAATGTCAACGCAAGAGTACCAGTAATGGTAAGGAGTCCAAATCTAAGAAACATCATTTTTCTTCCGGTAGCCATCGTTTACAGCCACTCAGATGAATCCAACGACCCTAGCCCTGTACTTTCACAGCTGTAGGAGTTTGGAGCAGTATCTGGAAGGGGCCTTTCCACCGAGGTCCCTATTTAGGGCGCTCCCAATCTCTTATCAGTACTGAATCTCCAATTTCCAGGTCAGGCAACTCCGCATCCTGTCCTTCCCATGGTTTAAAGGTGCTCTTCACCGGTGAATGAAGAAACTTTAAAGAGGACATAAGCTGTCTGAAATACCTTTGTAGTTCATTCCCCATGATGTTAAGGTCAACCTGGGTTTACCATGGCGTAGCCGCAAAGGCGGGTTCCCTGTTCAGAAACAGAGGAACTACCGTTGACATACAGGTTTAAGTCTGCTGACTGGAAGGCCTTATCCGAAAGGTCCAGACGGGGTGTAGTCAAAAAGTGGTTTCGCATTAAACAGTCATGTGGTGGATCTTCAAGATCCTCAGGTGGGGCCTCTAGAAAGGTGGCAGGGTTAATGGTGGTGCAGTATGCAAAAGTGAGGGGTGAGTTATTCAGGAGCGCTACCTCATATCTGTTAAAGTGGGCCTGGGTAAGGTGTCGCGCCTGATGGGAGGTCAGGAGTGCTGTAGCAACCAGGTCCAGCCAAATAGAGTAATACACCACCGGTCTCTTTCTATCCCTATGGATTTGAGTAAGGACGGCTGTAGCGCCGTCCTCCAGGACATACACAAAAAGCTGAAATGGGTGATCATATAGAGGGCGTCCCAGGGCCAGGGCGCTGGCAAGGGCCTGTTTGAGCTTATCAAAGGCCTCCTTTTGTTCCTCTGTAAGTTCAAAAGGTCCCACGGACTGGCTTGAAGCTGGGGGTGTGAGGTGCTTAGTAAGGAGGGCCACATTAGGTAGCCATTGTTTGCAGAAATTTATTAAACCTAAGAAGGCGCGCAGAGAGTAGAGAGCGGAGGGTGTAATACGTTCAGGAGTGAGCTGCTGCTCAGTTGCACTTAAAAGGGTGCCCAGAAATTTCACCTGGCGCTGAGTTCGTTTAACTTTCTGTGGAGGTATTACGTATCCCCAAGAATGGAGTGTGTTAACTAAAATACTCCGGGTAGTTTTTACGGTTGGGCGCCTGACTCCTGAAGCTTCCAAGGAGTGTATATTTGGATCATAGGATTAGCGCTCGCTTGGGCTGGATCGAGATTGGGAACACTCCTATTGGGGAACTGTCTTTCAGCCTTGGCTCCCTTTACCTCATTCAACATAGGTGATGGGTCGGGATCTTTAGGGTTGTCATTATCAGTGGTAAAATCGGAGTCATAATCTGTGTCCAACAGAGGATCTACTAAAGGTCTGTCCCCTACCAAAACATTCATTGCTTGTCTGTGGCCCTAGAACCATTCATATGCGGGCTTCCTCCCCGTCTAATCTGATTTCTAGTTCGGGACGCAATAGGGCCACAGAATTGTCCTTGGGACAGGACTTGGCTAGCAATCGTTGGTGGTGAGAGCGGAACAGTTTGCGGACTAGTTACATTATATGGGGGCAGCAGCGAAATTGGGGGGGGTAGATAGGGGCTGTGGGTCGGACCATCTAATCCTCCTCATTTTCATCCCTATCATTACTTTGGAACGACAGGGGCACACCAGACATGTTGGGAGGTACCTCCACTTTATCCTTATTTTCTCTATTTTTATTCCTACGTTTTTCCTTCTTTCCCAACTGCTCTGCTTAGATCTATTTGTCAGGTCTTCAGCCTTTTTTCTCCAAGTATTAATATATTTTCCATTTTTCTCCTGTATTGCATTCCCAAATCGCCTTTTCTGCCTTTAGACACTTATCCACATCCCAAGTTCCCCCTAATGGCCATAGTTCATTTCCCAATTTCTTATTGAGGCATGCTGATAATTTACAGAAGTATTTCTCATTTTTCGACCATAAGGTACAAATCGGTACGATTATCTGTAAATCAGTCTCTTTCCTTCATCCATTTAAGGTTCCTGACCTTTCCGTGGGGGATTTCCCTTCTTAAGAACCAGTCTAAGGCAGGGTGGTAGTACTGGAGAACCGACCTCAAAACTTAAAACCTTAAAATTCACAACCTTAAAACCCAAAACTGGGGACTCAAACCCCTTACCATTATTAGTCCGAGGACGCGAACCTCAGATAATTTATCTGGAGGACTCTAACCTCCTCTTACCTGTGGCACTCAGACAGGTTCGTCAGAGGATATTTGATAAGCGAAGGGATCGATCAGGTGTCCGACTCCCTGAGAGGGATCAAGGTGAATCTTACCTTGTGGGCCCTTCCATCTCAGGTAGTCGTTATCCCCGTAGATCGCTCACGCCGCTTCCGAGACCTCGTCTTGGACTCCTGGCTGGCTCGCCAAATTGTTATCCCAATTTTAAGTTCCCACTCCTGCCTGCTGCAAAATCACACAGTGCCATGGATTAATTCTATTAAAAAGTGTTTATTAGCAGTATACTGCCAGGGAGAATTGTAACTCTCATGCAGTCTTTATCGGAGGTTTCCACAATACAGAGGGGCAGGCTTTAATTTATACAGTCCTTGTCAGACACTTAAACAATGCGGCTACACCAATTTCAGTTGGGAAGCCTAAGATACAAAGACAACCATCACACTCATTGTTTTAAAACAAACCTCACACTCATTGTTTTAAGACAAACCTCACACTCACTGTTTTAAGACCAACCTCACACTTATTGTTTTAAGATAAACCTCACACTTGCGGTGCCTGGTATTTTTTCATTAGTTATATGTACGGTCACAATCTCTTAACCCTTTACTTCCTCATATGAAGACAGAAGTGCATTTCATGACATAGTAGTCACTGGTGTAAACGTCTGCCTGCAATCCTTTCTCCCCGCACCCATCACCACCATCATCCTCTCCCACTATCTACAAGGTGAAAAATGTTAAGACTATGCATCAGAACAGAACAAAGAATATAGAACAGTACAGTATAGCACAGCACAGGAACAGGTCCTTCAGTCCACCATGCTGTGCCAAACTAATTAAGCTAATGATGCCTAACTAAACTAATCCCTTCTGTCTGCACATGGTCCATATCCCCCTGTTCTCTGCATATTCGTGTGCCTATCTAGAATCTCTTAAACACCTCTGTCATATCTGCCGACACCACCACCCCCTGGCAGCGCATTCCAGGCACTCACCACTCTCTGTAAAAACTTGCCCTGCACATTGCCTTTGAACTTTCCCCTCTCACTTTAAATGCATGACCTTTAGTATTAGACATTTTGACCCTGGGAAAAAGATAATGGCTGCCTACTCTGTCTATGACTCTTATAATTCTATAAACTTCTATCAGGTTTCCCCTCAGCCTCTGCTGCTCCAGAGAAAACAACCGAAGTTTGTCTAGCCTCTCCAAGATAGAATGTACTTAATAGGAGCGTTATCAAACAAAAGGGAGTGATGAAGAAGTAGTGAAACATTTGTCCCGAATTGTTTGTAAACTGCATTCATCCTTATCAAAATTTGGTTTGATGCAGCAATGCTTAGGGAATCAGGTATTATTTACCCATGGAGATATGCTGGTAAATAAATCCCAGATTATTTTCTAGTAAATTAACCTGAAAACTTGCTTGCTTATGGTGTAATCTGGGAAGTCCTATTCTGAATCCACAACGGGTCAGGGTGAAGCTCTGCAGTATGAGTAACTCCATGCCCAAGGCAAGCAGGTGCCTGGGAATGGCATCGACCGCAAGTTCTTCTCCAAATCGTAGTCTTCCTGAATTGGGCACATGTCTCCTGCTATACTGCTGGGTTGAACTCCTTCAGAGTCCCAAACAACATTTTAGAGTATGCTATAATGGCTCAACAAGACCAACTAATATCTTCTCAAGGGGCAGCAATCTGCGGGAGGAACTCAGCAGGTCGAGCAGCATCTGTGGGAGGAAAGGAATTGTCGGCATTTCGTGTTGAGTCCTGATAAAGGGTTTTGATCTGAAATGTCGACAATTCCTTTCCTCCCACAGATGCTACTCGACCCGCTGAGTTCTTCCAGCAGATTATTTGTTTCTGCAGATTCCAGCAGCAGCAGTCTCTTGTGTCTTCCCAAGAGGCACTGGGATAGACAACGAAATGCTGGCCTTGACAGTGATGAACACATAGAACATAGAACAGTACAGCACAGGATGTTGTGGCCCACGATATTGCCCCAAAACTAATTAAACTAGTAATTAAATGCCTAACTAAACTAATTCCTTCTGCCTACACAATGTCCATATCCCTTCATCCTCTGCACATTAAGGACAGTCAGCATGGCTTTGTGCAGGGCAAGTCGTGTCTTACAAACTAGTTTAAGTTTTTCGAGTACAAAAAAAAGGTTCTTAGACAGTCTGTGACTATCTAAGAACCTTTTAAATGCCTCTGTAGTATTTGCCTCCACTACCACCCCTGGCAGCTTATTCCAGACACCCGCCACTCTGTAGAACACTTGCCCCACACATCTCCATTGAACTTACCCTCTGTCACCTTAAATGCATGCCCTCCAGTCTTAGACATTTCAACTCTGGGTAAAAGATACTGGCCTATAGCACATGCCCTCTACTTCAGGCAGCATCCTGTTAAACCTCTTCTGCACCCTCTCCAAAGCCTTGAAGAATCCTTCCTATAATGGAAGCAACCAGAATTGAATGCAATTCTCCAGATGCAGCCTCACCAGAGTTTTATAAAGCTGCAACATAACTTCCTGACTCTTGAACTCAATGCCTCGACTGATAAAGGCAAGCACGCCATATGCCTTCTTTACCACCCTATCAACTTGTGCAGCCACTTTCAGGGAGCTATGGACTTGGACACCAAGATCCCTCTGTGCATCAACACTGTTTAGAGTCCTGCCATTAACGGTGTACTGTCCCCTTACATTTGATCTTCCAAATTGCAACACATCATATTTGGCTGGATTAAACACCATCTGCCATTTCTCTGCCCATATCTGCAACTGATCCTTCTGGCAATCTTCTACACTATCCGCAATGCCACCAATCTTTGTATCGTCTATGAACTTCCTAACCCACCCTCCACATTTTTATCCAGGTCATTTATATATATCGCAAATAGCAGAGGTCTCAGTTCGGATCCCTGTGGAACACCAGTCATCACAGACCTCCAGCCAGAATAAGTCCCATTGACTATTACCCTCTGTCTTCTATGGGCAAGCTAATACTGAATCCAAACAGCCAAGTCTCCATGGATCCCATGCATCTTAATCTTCTGGATCAGCCCACCATGAGGGACCTTGTCAATTGCCTTACTGAAATCCATGTGGACAACATCCACCTTCATCACCTACTCGATAAACTTAATCCAGTTAGTAAGACACGACTTGCCCTGCACAAGGCCATGCTGACTGTCCCTAATTAGGCCATGGTTTTCTAAATGCTCATGAATCTTATCCCTAACAATCCTCTCCAATAAGCTTGCTACCACTGATGTGAGGCTCACCGGTCTATACTTTCCAGAATTAGTCCTATTTCCCTTCTTGAACAATGAAAAAACATTATTTCCCCACCACTCCCCTGGGATCTCGCCTGTGACTAGAGAGGATACAAAGATCTTGGTGAAGGTCCCAGTAATCTCATTTCTTGCCTCTGTCAATAACCTGGGGTATATCTCCTCAGGCCCTGGGACGTATCCACCTTAACTTTCTTCAAGAGATCCAACACTAACTCTTTCTTTATCCCAAAATGCCCTTGCATATTAGCACATCCTACACTGATCTCACTATCCTCCACATCCTTCTCCTCAGTAAATACTGATGCAAAATATTCATTTAGGACCTTGCCCACGTCCTCCCTTTCCAAGCACGTTCCGTTCTTTATCCTTGAGTGGTCTGACCCTCTCGCTAGTTATCTTCTTGCTCTTGATTGCCTTGGCATTCTCTTTAATCCTACTTGCCAAGGACTTTTCATGGCCCTTCCTGGCTCTCCTAATTCCCTTCTTGAGTTCATTTCTGGCTTCTTTATAATCCGCAAGGGATTTGATTTTAGCTTCCTAAACCTTACATATTGTTCTTTTTTGCTCTTGACTAAATTCACCACCCCTCTTGTAATCCAAGGTTCCCTAACCTTTCCATTCTTACATACCATATTGAATTCTGAGTGTTGTTTATCTAACATGGTTTAAAAGCTACAGTTTTTCTCAGTATGGGATCCACATCATAAGAAATTGGATCAGCAATAAGACATATGACCCATTGAGCTTGTTCTGCTTTTTATCAAGATCACGTAGAACATAGAACAGTACGGCACTGTACAGACCATTTGGCCCACAATGTTGTGCCGATCTTGATGCCGACTTATACTAAATTTCATCCTCCTGTTTATCATCCATATCCCTCTATTCCTTTCATATCCATGTGTTTATCTAAAAGGCTCTTAAACTCCACCAAACTGCCTGATTCCACTACTTCCCCTGGTAACCCATTCCAGGCACCTTAGCATCATTTTTAAGCACTATCACCATATCGCTTGACTCCTTTAATGTCCAGAAATTTTTTGATCTCTGCTTTGAATAAACATTATGATTACACTAACAACAGCCATCAGGATGGAGAATTCTAAAGTTTTACCCTTCGCTGTGTGAAGAAATTGCTCCTTATCTTAGTCACGAATAGTTTACCCCTGATTCTCAAACTCTTCCCCTTAGTCCCATAGCATCCAGCCTGTAAGCAATATTGGAAGTTTCTGTGAAATCTCCTCTCATTCTTGTAACTTCTACATAATACAGTCCCAGTCTACTCAATCTTTTCTCATACATTGAAACCGTCATTCCTGGAGCCAATTTCCTGAATCTTTGCTGCTCTCCCTATATGACAACTGTTACGGACTCAGTGGAAGTCCTTTTAAGATAGAGAGTGTGTGTGTGGGGGGCGTGCTTAACGTCAATTGAAGATAAAGGACGTAATGACGTTGTTGAAGAAGGCAGAAGAAGAAGGAGAAAGAGAGAGAGAAGGGAGAGAGACACCAGCCTGCTAGTTTTCTCTATCGATGGATGAGAAACAATAACTGTGTCTGCCACTGAAATCCATTTATGGAAGTTGGAAGTAATCTGGTGGAGTTCACTTTATTGCTGACCTGTAGAAGGAAACAGGTATTTGTGTGTGTGGACGACCACGATTCGGATGCTTTTCGGGGTGAGGAAGTCACTACCGAGTAAACACTGAAGTGTCGCTGGGGTTCCATCGTGGAACATTTGGATTTCGTATTTACTCTCTCTATGTTTCTCTATGTCTACGTCTTATCTTCAGACAACGGTGGTTGTTGAAGAAGCCCTTGCTCATGTTTCACCTTATGGCTTGCGGAACTGAACTTTAAGAACCATTCAGGAACTGGGAGTTTTGGACTTTGTCACACACACACACGAAGAGTTTAGTTTTGGGGTTAACGTTCGAGGTTTAACATTCTTGAATTCTAACATACTAACATTTTTACTTTTATTTTACGTATTATCAATAGTAGTGATTAATAAAATAGTTTTTAACACTGAATCATGCTCAGTGTGTTTCTTTTGTTGCTGGTTCATGACAAAATTGGGGGCTCGTCCGGGATAGTTCCCAAGGTTAACGAGATTCGTCTGGGATCCAATCCAAAGATTAACGAGTGTCGTCTGGGATCGTTCCCCAGATTGACGAGATTTGTTCGGGATTCAATCCAAAGATTTTTGAGGGAGGTCTGATAAATTCTTTTTAATTGGCTTGTGTGTGTGGAAACCAGCAGCAATGGATATTAAGGCATTTTTGGAGTCACCAACCCTACAGGGATTGGAGATGGCGAAAAAGGATGATCTGATAAAGATTGCTACAAGGCTAAACCTTACAGAAGTAAAGCAGTCTATGAGAAAGGCAGATATTCAGAGACTGATAGCTGGCCATTATGTGGAAAAGAAGGTGTTTGAGAAGGAAGTGTTAAAACAGTTTCCTGGCAGTGAAATAGCAATTTCTGAGGCACAGGTGCAGCTGGCAAAGATAGAAGCTGAACGAGAGCAAACCCAGTTAAAGATAGAAGCTGAACGAGAACAAAAGAAATTAGAGGCCGAACAAAAGAAATTAGAGGCCGAACAAAAGATAACTCAGATGAAGTTAGAGGCTGAACGGGAACGGGAGATAACTCGGATGAAGTTAGAGGCTGAACGGGAACGGGAACTAATTCGGTTAAAGTTTGAGGCAGAGGAGAAGGAAAAACAGAGGCAGCATGAGTTACAAATGAAGCGATAAGAGTTTGGAATCTGGTTCTGATGATGGTTTTTCAGCCAGCAGGGAGGTTCGATTAGTCCCTCCTTTTGAGGAAGATCAGGTTGATCAGTATTTCCAACATTTTGAAAAGGTTGCTGTGAGTTCAAACTGGCCAAAGGAAGGATGGGCTCTTATGGTACAGAGTGTGATTATTCTGCTTTGTCTGCTGAGGATGCAGCTGATTATACCAAGGTAAAACAAGTTATATTGAAGGCCTATGAATTGGTCCCTGAGGCTTATAGACAAAAATTCAGAGACTTGAGGAAATCTGCAGATCAGACTTATATGGAATTTGCCAATGGAAAGAGAATATGTTTTGAACGATGGTGCCTGGCTAAAAATGTAGATGGGGATTACGATAAATTGACAGAATTGATACTGGTGGAAGACTTTAAAAGATGTGTTCCAGCT
Organism: Pristis pectinata; assembly: GCF_009764475.1. Lineage (NCBI taxonomy): Eukaryota > Metazoa > Chordata > Chondrichthyes > Rhinopristiformes > Pristidae > Pristis > Pristis pectinata. Next base: position 44,185,901 of record NC_067416.1, on the reverse strand, counting down.
GAATTAACAACATATTTAAATGAAAAGGCAGTGGAAACTTTACAAGAAACTGCTAGGTTGGCAGATGATTATGCTTTAACCCATAAATCCAAATGGGGACAACCTAAAACCTTTCAAAAGAGTTACAAAGACAATCCAGGTAAACCGGAGATTAAATTGGGAGGTAATCAAAAAGGAAAAGATGAAAAGAAGCCAGGGCTGGAGAAACCTGTTGAGCGTACTTGTTATTACTGTAGGAAACCTGGCCACGTGATATCTAATTGTGCCCTTTTGAAGAAAAAGAAGGAAGCTGGGCCCAATGCTTGCTTTCAGGCAATTAAAAATCAAAAAGGTTTAGGAGATGCTGTTAAAGATCAGTCCTTGCAAGAGGGAAAAGCGGAAAAGTTGGAGGAGGTGAGAAAAGAATTCCGTTCGTATGTATCAGAGGGTTTTGTTTCACTGAATGATGAGTCACCCCAGGTGCCAGTGAAAATTCTTAGAGATACTGGGGCTAGTCAATCTCTCTTGCTGGACAATGTTTTAAATTTTGGTGAAGAAAGTGACACTGGTGAAGTAAATCTAGTACGAGGCGTTACAGGTGAGACCATGTCTGTCCCTTTTCACAGGGTGATTTTAAAGTCAAAGTTCATAGAAGGACCAGTCGAGATAGGGATAAGACCTAGTTTGCCAGTGGAAGGAGTTTCTTTGTTATTGGGAAATGACCTTGCAGATGGAGAAATTGTTCCTGTGGTACGGTTAACGACCAAACCAAGGATTGATGAGTCTGAGAATGATTCAGATGTTTACCCATCATGTACGGTGACTCGAGCTAGAGCTAAAGAATTAGCCAAGACAGACAGTCCGGTGCAGTCTGATGTAGTTCCTTGTGACAGTCCTAAACAGGAAGAAAATTATGATGCCTTATCTGAGACTTTCCTGTCTTCACTGGAGGATCAACATCCTTATAGTGAGTCTGAATTTAAAGATTTGTCTTTGTCGAGGAAGGATTTTATGGTGGAACAGACAAAGGACCCTGAGATGACAGAATTGAAAGAAAAAGCTCTCTCATGTGAGGAGATTGAGAAAGTGCCAACTGGATACTATGTCAAAAATGGAGTGTTAATGAGGAAATGGAGACCTCCTCATGTTCCTGTTACTGAGGAATGGGAAGTTATTCATCAGGTTGTTGTTCCAAAAGTTTATAGGGATGAGATTTTAAACCTGGCCCATAGTATGCCTTTGGGTGGTCATTTTGGTGTAAATAAAACTGTAGGGAAGATCTTGAAACAATTCTATTGGCCTGGTTTGAGAAAAGATGTGGTGATGTTTTGTCGAACCTGCCACACATGTCAGATGGTAGGTAAACCAAATCAAAAACCCCCTGTGGCTCCTTTGAAACCAATTCCTGCTTTTGGTGAACCCTTTTCGAAGGTGATTGTGGACTGTGTTGGCCCATTACCAAAGTCTAAGACTGGAAATCAGTATTTGTTAACCATCATGTGTGCCACTTCTAGATTTCCAGAGGCAATACCCCTTAGAAATATTAAGGCCAAAACGGTGTCAAAGGCTCTTGTAAAATTTTTTACCTTGTTTGGTTTGCCAAAAGAAATCCAATCTGATCAAGGTAGTAATTTTATGTCAAAAATTTTTCAACAAATAGTCTATGAGCTGGGAGCAAAGCAGATTGTATCATCTGCATATCACCCAGAATCTCAAGGAGCTCTGGAGAGATTTCATTCTACTCTCAAAAATATGCTGAAGACTTATTGCTTTGAAAACACCAAGGATTGGGACGAAGGTATCCATTTACTTTTGTTTGCCGTTAGAGAATCGATCCAGGAGTCAATAGGATTTAGTCCGTTTGAGCTTGTGTTTGGACATAGGGTGAGAGGACCTTTGGAGTTGTTAAGAGAGCAATGGGTTAATGAGGAAGTTCACTTGAGTCTGTTGGACTATGTCCAAAAATTTAAAACTCGGTTGGAGAGAGTTTGCCAGCTAGCGAGAGAGAATCTGAAAACAAGCCAGATAAGAATGAAGACATATTTTGATAGACATGCTCGGCCTAGGACATTTGCAGTGGGGCAAAAGGTGTTGGTATTTTTCCCTAGCCAAAATAATCCCTTGCAAGCTCGTTTTTCTGGACCCTATGTTATTGAATCTCGAGTGACTGATCTAACATATATAATCAAAACACCAGATAGACGCAAGAAAACACAACTCTGTCATGTAAACATGCTAAAACCTTATTATGAGAGGGATTCAGTTGTGGCCTTGGTGGATGGTGTAAAGGTTGTTTCTAGAATGCCTGATGTTGATGTTGAGGAAGGCCAATTTAGACCAAATATTGTTCCATCAAAACTAAAAAACCAAAATATCCTGGAGAACCTTGAAACGAAGTTGGACCATTTACAAGTTTCACAAAAACAACAGATGAGAGAATTAATTTTAAAATTTAAAAATCTGTTCCCAGCTGTTCCAAACAGAACATCGATAATTACCCATGATGTTGATGTTGGGGATGCAAAACCAATCAAACAACACCCATATCGAATGAATGTGGAAAAAAGTAAACTTGTTGATCAGGAAATAAAATACATGTTGGAAAATGATATTATTAGACATTCTACTTCAAATTGGAGTTCGCCCTGTGTTATTGTACCAAAACCTGATGGAACTGTTAGATTTTGCACAGATTACAGGAAAGTGAATGCTGTAACAAAGTCAGATGCTTACCCTATTCCTAGAGTGGATGATTGCATAGACAGAGTGGGAAAGGCAAAATTTCTTACAAAGATTGACCTATTAAAAGGGTACTGGTGTGTTCCATTAACAGATAGAGGAAGGGAGATTTCAGCCTTTGTAACCCCTTCTGGATTGTATGAATACAATGTTTTGCCATTTGGAATGAAAAATGCTCCGGCAACATTTCAAAGAATGATTAATTCAGTGATTCATGGGTTAAAACATACAGATGCCTACATTGACGACTTAGTGACTGGGAATGATACATGGGAGGATCACATCTCTGCGTTAGAAAGGTTGTTTGAAAGACTTTCCAAGGCTAACCTTACAGTTAACTTGGCTAAAAGTGAATTTGGCCATGCCACTGTGACGTATCTTGGTTATGTTGTAGGTCAAGGCAAGCAAGCTCCTGTTCAGGCAAAAGTTCAAGCAATATCTGAGTTCCCTATTCCCACAGGTACGAGGACTGTTAGAAGATTTTTGGGAATGGTTGGATATTACCGAAAATTTTGTAAAAATTTTGCTGATATTGCTCTTCCCCTAACTAATCTTCTGAAGAAGGGAGTAAAGTTTGTCTGGACAGATTCTTGTCAAGAAGCATTTGAGAAGCTGAAAGCCATTTTATGCTACCATCCTGTGCTCAGAACACCTGACTTTGAAAAGCCATTTTCATTAGCAGTAGATGCCAGTGATGAAGCTGCAGGAGCTGTGTTGTTGCAGAAGGGTGACCTTGATGATATTGACCATCCTGTAGCTTACTTTTCAAAGAAATTTAATGAGCATCAAAAGAATTATTCCACCATAGAGAAAGAATTACTGTCGCTTGTTTTAGCCTTGCAACATTTCAGTGTATATGTTTGCACCACTCAGAAACCATTGACTGTGTATACAGATCATAACCCATTGGTGTTTCTGAGCCGAGTCAAAAACAAGAACAGAAGGCTGTTAAACTGGAGTTTAATTTTGCAAGAGTTTGATCTCATGATAACTCACATTAAAGGCAAAGATAATGTGATTGCTGATTGTCTTTCCCGATGTTAAATGGGAAACATATATCTGTACTAATCTGATAGTCTGTAGTTGTGTAGCATGATAATTATTAACATTACTAACTGTATGCGCGGTTAAAATTTTCTTGGAAAAATTTTTTTTTTAGGTGGGAGGTGTTACGGACTCAGTGGAAGTCCTTTTAAGATAGAGAGTGTGTGTGTGGGGGGCGTGCTTAACGTCAATTGAAGATAAAGGACGTAATGACGTTGTTGAAGAAGGCAGAAGAAGAAGGAGAAAGAGAGAGAGAAGGGAGAGAGACACCAGCCTGCTAGTTTTCTCTATCGATGGATGAGAAACAATAACTGTGTCTGCCACTGAAATCCATTTATGGAAGTTGGAAGTAATCTGGTGGAGTTCACTTTATTGCTGACCTGTAGAAGGAAACAGGTATTTGTGTGTGTGGACGACCACGATTCGGATGCTTTTCGGGGTGAGGAAGTCACTACCGAGTAAACACTGAAGTGTCGCTGGGGTTCCATCGTGGAACATTTGGATTTCGTATTTACTCTCTCTATGTTTCTCTATGTCTACGTCTTATCTTCAGACAACGGTGGTTGTTGAAGAAGCCCTTGCTCATGTTTCACCTTATGGCTTGCGGAACTGAACTTTAAGAACCATTCAGGAACTGGGAGTTTTGGACTTTGTCACACACACACACGAAGAGTTTAGTTTTGGGGTTAACGTTCGAGGTTTAACATTCTTGAATTCTAACATACTAACATTTTTACTTTTATTTTACGTATTATCAATAGTAGTGATTAATAAAATAGTTTTTAACACTGAATCATGCTCAGTGTGTTTCTTTTGTTGCTGGTTCATGACACAACTAAGTACTTTCTTTGGGAAGGAGACTAGTACTGTACACAATACTCCAGGTGTGATCTCACCAAGGCTCTTTGCAAATGCATTAAGACTTTCCTACTCACGTAATCAGATACTAAAAGTCTGAAATAATGCTGCAAATACTGGAAATATTTAACACATCTCTCAACATCAGTAGGGAAAAATGTTATTGAGCTGACTGAGAGCTGGTGGCTCTATATGAAGAGCTTTTAAAATTTAGAAACAATTCAAACACCTTTGACAGTCAAGGATCAAGGATGAACTAACTGTGGCTTACTCGCTCCACCTCACAGAGTTCCTCTTGGGTGCAGCAAGTCAGCTCATTCAGGCCTCTGCACTGGAAAAATGGCTGAGTGGGTGAGCATGACAGCCACAGATTCTGGGCAGTGGGCAGATGATTAGCTCAATGTTTCAAGTTGATCATCTTTCATCAGAACCCAATTATCTTAGCTAAGTCTAATGGCTACAGCCATCATTTTAGTCGACCACCCCCGTTCTCCCAAAGTCCACTAAGTTAAATACCTACAGGAGATGCAAGAGACTGCAGATGCTGGAATCTGGAGCAAAAAGCAAACTGCTGGAGGAACTCAGCGGGTCAGGCAGCATCTGTGGAGGGAAATGGACTGATGACGTTTTGGGTAGAGACCCTTCATCTGGACTGAACCCTCTACAGATGCTGCCTGACTCACTGAGTTCTTCCAGCAGTATGTTAAATGCCTAATTTTGCAGATCTTCCTTTGTGTTCTCTCTGCTCATGAATCCTTCTTGTGCATCCTAAGACTTGGTTTATTTCTAATTTTTCCCAGATGTTCGACAAAGGATCTCAAACATGAAAACTTGGCTCAATTTCTCTTTCCACAGATGACATTTACTTGATGCACAGTGGTACATCAAGTGGAGCCACTGGCTACTGCCTCACAGTTCCAGTGTGGAACTTGCATGTTCTCCCTGTGACTGCATGGGTTTCCTCTGGTGCTCTCATTTCCTCCCACATCCAATGTGTTAACCATGTGGGTTAATTGACCACTGTAAAGTGCCCAAGTATGAAGTTAAATTAACAACATTTAAAACACATTCCAAAGACGTACAGGTTAGGAAGTTGTGGGCATGCTATGTTGCCGCTGGAAAGATGGCGACACTTGCGGGCTGCCTCCAGAACACTATGCAAAAAGACGTATTTCACTGTGTGTTTCGATGTACATGTGACGAATAAAGATATCTTAAAAGGTACTTGGAGAGGTACATGACTAGGAAAGGTTTAGAGCGACATGGGCTAAACGTGGGCAAATGGGACAAGCATAGATGGGAATCTTGGTCGGCATGGACCAGTTGGGCTGAAGGGCCCGCTTTCATGCTGTATGACTCAATTTCTCCATGACTAAGTATGATGGTTAGTGGTAGCACCTGGGGGGAATTGGGAAGATTAAAATCGGTTAGGGTAGATAACTGTAAAAATGTGTGTTTGATGGTCAACACAGACTCAGTGGGGCGAAGGGCATGTTTCCATGCTGTATCTTTTACATGTTGCTTGACCTGTGTGTTTCCAGTGTTTTCTGTTTTTATTCAATTTCTTGACTTTAAGTTCACCAACAGCTCTGGATTTGAACTAGAATATTCATCCAATAGTTTAACCACAATGCCACAGTTTTTAGTTCCTTCATGTAAGACTTTCACTTGGGTCATAAGGTTAGCAACTGGGGCATACGTCAATAAATCCACTGTATTCAGTTTGATTGCAGCTTCTCAGATTCTGGGATGGCAAAGCAGTATCCCGGATGTTGAAGCAGCACATGGCCACATGCAGCAAATATTCAAACTCACTGACAAATGGCAAGGGACATTCAGGCCACAGAAGTGGACTAGAGGGAATTAGACAACAATCTTTGACCTTAAATGCCACTACCAACTCTAAATACCCAGTCCAGGCAATCCCATAAGCCCAACCATCTTAAACTTCTGCATCAATGGCTGTCAGAAGTGAGTTATTCAGTAATGATTGTACAATGTCCAGTTGCATCTCCAGTTCCTCAGAAAATAAAGCAGCCTACAATCACAAGATGTAGTGACATTTGGTGACAGGTGACACCTCTGTCACTAAGTGTCAGATAATTATTTCCATTGAGAGAGAATCTATCCTTGACTTTCTATGGCATTGCCATCACCAAGTCAGAGTCATAAACAGATAGAGCAAAGAAACAGGCCCTTCAACCCATCAGGTCCATCCCAATCATCAAGCACCCGTTTTTGCCCTAATGGGACAGATGGGCTGAAGTGTGTTCATTTCAATACAAGGAGTACTGCAGGTAAGGCTGAAGAACTTAGAGCCTGAATTAGTGCATGGAAGTGTTGTTGCCATTACAGAGACTTTGTTAAGAGAGGGGTAGGACTGGCAACTCAACTTTTGATGTTTTGATGTTTCAGATATGAAAGAGAGAAGTGCAAAAGAGGTGGGGAGTTGCATTACTGATCAGGGAGAGCGTCACAGCTGCACTCAGAGAGGACACAGTGGAAGGCTCATCCACAGAGATGATTTGGGGAGAGATTAGAAACAATGGATGACCTTTCTGGGCACAGCAGCAGCAGCCAGGTCAGTGGCACCGAGACTGGCTCTGAGGCTCAGCGGGTAAGGGAGAAGTTAGACAGGGCAATAGTGACAGGTGACCTGCTAGTTAGGGGGGCAGATAGCAGATTTTGTGGCCAGGGTTAGGGATGTCTCGGAGCAGCTACAGAACACTCTCAAGGGGAAGGTGTGCAGCCAGACGTCGTGTTGCATGTTGGTACCAACGATGTAGGTAGACAGGGGGATGAGGTCTGTGCAGGAGTTAGAAAAGAAATTAAAGAGCAGGATCTCAAGGGTAGTAATCTCTGGATTACTCCCAGTACCATGTGCTAGTGAGGGTAGGAACGGAAAGTTAGAGCAGATGAATGCGTGGCTCAGGAGCTCGTGCAGGGGGCAGTGTTTCAAGTTTATGGATTATCGAGACCTCTTCTGGGGCAGGGGTGACCTGTACAAGAGGGACAGGTTGCACGTTAACTGGAGGGGAACCAATACCTTGCTGCTACCTGGGAGGATTTAAACTAGATTGACAGGGGGATGGGAACCAGAGCACCAGGCCACAGAAAGGAAGGATTGAAGCTAAGTTAGATGTTGTGAGCAGCAATGCTGTAAGGAAGGATAGGCAGGAGCTAGGGGATATAAACAACATTACAGATTGATTGAGATGTGTTTATTTCAGTGCAGGGAGTATTAAGAGTTAGGGTGATGAACTTAGAGCATGAATCAGTACATGGAACTATGATGTTATGGCAATCACAGAGACCTAGTTTGGAAAGAAACAGGACTGGGTGCTTAATGTTCCAGGGTTTCAATGTTTTAGAAGGGATCCGGAGGGAGGTGGAGGGAGTGTTGCACTATTAATCAGGGACAATAGCACAGCTGCACTCAGGGGAAGAAATGGATGGCTCATTGACTGAGTCTATATGGGTGGAACTCAAAAATAAGAAATCAAAAATAAAAAAAAACACTCTGATAGGTTTATACTATAAACCCCCAAATAGCCATAGGGACACTGAGGAGCAGATATGCAGGCAGACGATAGTGGGTGACTTCAACTTCCCCAACATAGACTGGGAATTACTCTGTGCAAAAAGTTTAGATGGGATAGAATTTGTTAGGTGTGTCCAAGAGGGTTTCTTGAAGCAGTATGTGGATAGTCGAGTTAGAGGGGGGTTTATACTGGATCTTGTACTGGGGAATGAGCCTGGCCAAGTGACTGACCTTTCAGTGGGTGAACACTTGGGATCACAATTTCTTAAGCTTTAAGATAGCTATGAATAAGGATTAGAGTGGACCTTGCAGGAAAGTATTAAATTAGAGGAGGGCAACTTATGAGGGCATCAGACAGGAGCTAGGGAGAGTTAATTGGGAAGGAATTTTTTTGGGCTAATCACATCTGACATGTGGAGGCTTTTTAAAGACCAGATGCACAGACTATAGGACTGGTTTGTTCCAGTGGCATGGAAGGACAAGGATGGCAAAGTACAGGAACTGTGGATGACAAGAGAGGTAGTTAATTTAGTCAAGAAGAAGGAAGCACATGTAAGGCTTAGGAAGCTGCAGTTGAACAGGGCAGTTGAGGACTATGAAGGAACCAGAAGGGAACTCAAGAAGGGACTTAAGAGTCATGAAAGTTCCGTGGTGAGTATGATTAAAGAGAATCCCAAGGCATTCTACATACACATCAAGAGCAAGAGGATAATTAGGGATATGGTAGGACTGTTCAAGGATAAAGGAGGGAACGTTCCTGGAGGAGTAGGATGTGGGTGAGATCCTAAATGAGTACTTTGCATCGTTATTTCTTGAGGAGAAGGATGTGGAGGATAGTGAGATCAGAGTGGAGCATGCTAAGATGCTATGGCATTTTGAGATTAGGAAAGAGGTAGTGTTAGGTCTTTTGAAAAACATTAAGGTGGATAAGTCCCCAGACCATGATGGGATATACCCCAGGTTATCGAGGGAAGTAAGAGATGAGATTGCTGGGGCCTTCACCAAGATCTTTGTACGTTCGCTAGCTACAGGTGTGGTGCTAGAGGACTGGCAGAAAGTTGATCTTCCTTTTATTCAAAAATGGAAATAGGGATAATGAATATGCAGAAAAGGGAGGGATATGGTCAATATGCAGGGAAGAGGGATTGGATTAATTAGAAACTGTTGGTTTAATTAGTTCAGCACAACATCGAGGGCCGATGGGCCTGTCCTGTGATGTACTGTTCTATGTTCTATGTAAAGTTATACTGCATGGAAACAGGCCCTTTGGCCCAACTTGTCCATACCGAGTTGCCTATCTGAGTGAGTCCCATTTGCCTGTATTAGCCCACATGTCTCAAAAAAATCTTTCCTCTCCATGTACCTGTCCAAATGTCTTTTAAATGTTGTAACTGTACCCACGTCTACCATTTCCTCCACTTGTTCCACAAACCCACCACCCTCTGTGTGAAAAGGTTGCCTCTCAGGTTCCCTTTACATTTTTCCCCTCTCACTTTAAATCTACACTCTCTAATATGTAAGGTTTAGGAAGCTGCAATCAGACAGAGTCCTTAATGAATAGAAAGAAAGTGGGAACGAATGCAAACAGGGAATCAGGAGGGCCAAAAGGGACTATGAAACGTCCTTGGCAAGTACAATTAAGGAAAATCCAAGGGTGTTTCATACATATATTGAAAAAGAGGGTAGCTAGAGAGAGAGTAGGACCATTCAAGGACAAAGGAGAAAATTTATGCTTGAAGCTAGAGGAAGTTGGCGAGTTGTATCAGTATTCAATAGGGAGGACGACATGGAGGATGGTGAGATCAGTGTGGGGGATGCAACTATTCTAGGGCATATTGAGATCAAGGAGGAGGAGATGATGGGTCTCTTGAAGAATAGTAAGGTAGAAAAGTCCCCAGAGCCTGATGGGATATATCCCAGGTTATTGAGAGAGGCAAGAGGAGAGATTGCTGGGGCCTTTTCAGAGATCCTTGTATCTTCTCTTGCCACATGCGAGGTCCCAGATGACAGTAGAGTAGCCAACCTTGCTGCTTTGTTCAAGAAAGGAAATAGGCATAATCTAGCAAATTATAGGCTGGTGAGCCTTACATCAGTGGGAGAGAAACAACTGAAGAGGACTCTTGGGGATAGGATTACTCACATTTGGAAAAGCCCGGGTTTACTTGTGATAGCCAGCATGGCTAAGTGCAGGGCAGGTCATGTCTTTCAAACTTGATTGGGTTTTTTGAGGAAGTGATGAAGGTGATTGGAGAGACTAGGGGCTGTTGTCTACATGGACATTAGTAAGGCGTTTGACAAGATTCCTCATGATAGGCTGATCCAAATGTTAAGACACATGGGATCCACAGTGACTTGCTAGAATAGAAGTGCAGGCCCTTCGGTCCACATTGTTGTGCCAGCATTTTATCCTGCTCTAAGATCTATCTAACCCTCCCCTCCCACATAGCCCTCCATTTTTCTATCACTCATGTACCTATCCAACAGTCTTTTATATGTCCCTAATGTATCTGCCTCCACCACCTCTGCCGGCAGTGCATTCCATGCACCCATTACTCTCTGTGTAAAAAAACTTACTTCTGACATACCCTCTATAACTTCCTCCAATCACCTTAAAATCATGCCGCCTCGTGCTAGCCATTTTCGCCCTGGGAAAAAGTCTCTGGCTGTCCACTCGATCTATGCCTCTTATCATCTTGTACACCTCTATCAAGTCACTTCTCATCCTTCTTCTCTCCAAAGAGACAATTCCTAGCTCAGTCAACCTATCCTCATAAGACATAAGGTAAGGGAAGGTAAGATATCTTTATTAGTCATATGTACATCGAAACACACAATGAAATGCATCTTTTTGCGTAGTGTTCTGGGGGCAGCCTATAAGTGTTGCCACGCTTCCGGCACCAACATAGCATGCCCTCAACTTCCTAACCTGTACATCTTTGGAATGTGGGAGGAAACCGGAGCACCCAGAGGAAATCCACGCAGACACGGGGAGAACGTACAAACTTCTTACAGACAGTGCCGGGAATTGAACTCAGGTCACTGGCGCTGGAATAGCATTGCGCCAAACCGCTACACTACATGCTCTCCTATCCAGGCAGCATCCTGGTAAATCTCCTCTGCACCCTCTCTAAAGCCTCCACATCCTTCCTATAATGAGGCGACCAGAACTGAACACAATACTCCCAAGTGTGGTCTAACCAGAGTTTTATAGAGCTGCAACATTACCTCGCGACTCTTGAACTCAATACCCTGACTAATGAAGGCCAACACACCATACACCTTCTTCACAACCCTATCAACCTGCACAGCAACCTTGAGGGATCTATAGATATGGACCCTAAGATCCCTCTGTTCCTCCCCACTGCTAAGAGTCCTGCCATTAACCTTGTATGAATTCTGCCTTCAAATTCGATCTTCCAAAGTGTATCACTTCACACTTTTCCAGGTTGAACTCCATCTGCCACTTCTCAGTCCAGGTCTGCATCCTATCAATGTCCTGTTGTAACCTACAGCAACCTTCTACACTAACCACAACACCACCAACCTTCTGTCATCGGCAAACTTACTAATCCACCCGTCCAGATCCTCATCCAAGTCATTTATAAAAATCACAAAGAGCAGGGTTCCCAGGACAGATCCCTGTGGAACATCATTGGTCACTGACCTCCAGTCAGAATACACTCCATCTATCACCACCCTCTGTCTTCTATGGGCGAGACAATTCTGAATCCACACAGCCATGATCACATGCTTCCTGAATGGATTCAAAATTGGCTTGGCCATAGAAGATAGAGGGTAGTGGTGGAGGGGTGTGATCAGTGGTGTTCTGCAGGGATCAGTGCTCGGATCTCTGTGGTTTGTTTTCTGTTTATAAATGATTTAAATGAAAATGTAGATGGCCTGATTAGTAAGTTTGCAGACAACACAAAAATTGGTGGAGTTGCAGATAGTGAAGAAGGTTGTCAAAGGAGACAGCAGGATATGGATCAGTTGGAGATGTGGCAGAGAAATGCAGATGGAATTTAATCTGGACAGGTTTGAGGTGCTGTACTTTGGGAAATCAAATATGAGGTCAAATGTCAAATACAGTAAATGACAGGACCATTAGGAGCAATGATGTTCAGAGGGATCTTGGGGTGCAGGTCCACAGCTCCCTGAGCGTGTCAACACAAGTAGATAGGGTATTAAATAAGTCGAATGGCATGCTTGCCTTCATTGGTCAGGGCATTGAGTATAAAAGTTGGGAAGTCATGTTGCCAGCTGTATAAAACTTTGGTTAAGCCACATTTGGAATATAATATGCAGTTCTGGTTACCACACTACAGGAAACATGTGGAGGCTTTGGAGAAGGTACAAAAGATCCAGCTTTAAGATGATCCAGTTTTAAGATAGCTTTAAGGTAATCCAGAACGTTGCCTGGATTAGACAGTATTAGCTATCAGGAGTGGTTTGGATAAACTTTGGTTGTTTTCTCTGGATGGTTGAAGACTGAGTGGAGACCTGATAGAAATACAGTATATAAAATTATGAGAGGGCAGATAAGTGTCTTTTCCCCAGGGTGGAGATGTCAAATACAAAGGGACATAGCTTTAAGGTGAGAGGCAGAAAGGAGATCTGTGAAGCAAGTTTGTTATACACAGAGAGTTGTCGGTGCCTGAGGAGGTTGGAGGAAGCAGATATGATAGTGATGTTTCAAAGGAATTTAGACAGGCATGTGAACATGCAGGGAATGCAGGGATATAGGTAATGTGCAGCCAGATGTTATTGGTTGAATTTGGCATTATTGTTGGCACAGGTCCTGTTCCTGTGTTGTACTGTTCTATGTTCTATATATTCAGCACAGTAGCATTTGCTTGATTGGCACCTATGCCCCACCTTAGACCCAATATTCCCTCCATTACTGGTGTGCTCTGGCTATGATGTATAACAACACAAAATGTACTGCAGTACTTGCTAAATTTGTAAACATGACCACCTAAACGAACAAGGACAGGAGGTGCCTGTGAAGACCACTGCCTGCAGAGGTCTGTCGGATCCTGTTATTTTCGAATCCACAGGTTCTTTCAGGAGTCCAAGAATGAGTTAAAAACAACTTGGTGCTTCACAAAGTTTTATTAGAAAAGTTCAAAACAAAGAAACAGTCGCAGAGCACATGGCACTAGCTTTACTACTGGGAGATGAGCCGGGGTGGGGGATGGAAAGGAACTAAAGATGAGCTAGGGCCGGGGTGGGGGAAGAAAGCAAGAGAGTGATTAACAAAAAAAACAACACCGTTTATACCTGAGATAAGAGGTACTCCTTAGCTAACAATAGTCCATTCGAGAAACCTATTAGATACCTGTGGCAAAAACAACCAATGGGAAAACACATATTCACCTGATGGACGAACCGATAAGCTAGGAAGCCGCTATTCCTTGTGCAGCCACTTGAGGTGCATTAAATACTATACATGTTTAAAAATCTACTTAAAACAGTTGAATCCAACAGGTCCCTTCAAGTACACATCAGCATCTCAAACTGGCAGCGTATCCTTCAGCATTGCTGGGTAAAACAAACACAGAATTTTGTACTTTACAACAATGTGGAAGGAACTTCACTGCAAACCCCAGAACAATTAAAGAAGATGGCAGATAGACATCAAATTCCTATTTTGCCAGAGATTTCCAATCCTGTCCATGAATTAAAATTAACTGTAATCAAACCCTGCATTTGGTGTACCTGGATCTTGAGTCTTTGTGTCAGTGATCTATGCTTTTTGTTTTTGGATTTGATGCCTTGTGTTAGTTTGTTGTCTTCCTTAGCTCCTTATCACATAGAACAATCCCAGCCTATTCATTTTCTCCTGGTGAATCTCTTCTGCATTTTCTCGTGCTACCACATCCTTCCCGTAAAGTGGTGACCAGAACTGATGTCCCTAATCTTACATTCAATCCTCCTACTCATGAGGCAAGTAAGCTAAATGCATTTTTGACTACTCTATCTACCTGCGTTGCAATTTTCAGGGAGCTATGAACTTGCACCGTAGGGTCCCTCTGTACATCAATGCTTCTAAGGTCCTTTCCATTTATTGTAGAAGCCCTACCAGTATTAGATGACTTGCTTGCATTAAATTCCACCTGCCACTGCTCCACTCAACTTTCCAGATGGTCTGTGTCCCTCTGTATCCTTTCACAACCTTCTTCGATATCTACTATTCCACCAACTTTTCTGTCATCAGTAAACTTACTTAGAAGATCATTGGCAATCTCATCCAAGTATGTAGGAGCAAACTGGTGTACCCAGACAAAACTCACATGGTCACAGTGTAAACTCCACACAGCCAGCAGCAGAAGTCAGAATTGAATCTGGGTTGCTAGTGCTCAGAACAGCAGTTCTACTTGCTGTACCACTGTCCCGTTCCAAATCTGTGCCTGTGTCATCCCGATCTCAGTGGTCCACGGGTTTTGTGTCTCCATATCACAGTCTCTGCAAATGGTGTCTGTGTGTCATTGATCTCTGCATTTGGGTTTAATTGCAGATTTTACTTGCTTTTGTGGCTTGGTGCCAGTGGTTTATAGATTTGGTGACTCAATGATCCTTGGATTTAGTGTCTTAATGTAAGTGGTTTCCAGATTTTGTGCCTTGATGTGACTGGTCAATGGTTTTGGTGCCTCAGTATCGGAGGTCCATGGACTGGGTGTTTCGGTGTCAGAGGTCCATGGACTGGGTGTCTCGGTGTTGGAGGTCCACAGACTGAGTGTCTTGGTGTTGGAGGTCCACAGACTGGGTGTATCGGTGTCAGAGGTCCACAGACTGGATGTCTCGGTGTTGGAGGTCCATAGACTGGGTGTCTCGGTGTCAGAGGTCCACGGACTGGGTGTCTCGGTGTTGGAGGTCCACAGACTGGGTGTCTCAGTGCTGGAGGTCCACAGACTGGTGTCTCGGTGTTGGAGGTCCACGGACTGGGTGCTTCGGTGTCGGAGATCCACGGACTGGGTGTCTCCGTGTTGGAGGTCCACGAACTGGGTGTCTCTGTGTTGGAGATCCATGAACTGGGTACCTCAGTGTTGGAGATCCACGAACTGTGTGTCTCGGTGTCACCAGTCCATGATTTGCGTGCCTCAGTATCAGCGGTCCACGGACTGGGTGTCTCTGTGCCACCGGTCCATAATTTGGGTGCCTCGGTGTCACCGGTCCATGGACTGGGTACCTCGGTTTTGGAGGTCCACGAACTGGGTGTCTCGGTGTTCGAGGTCCATGGACTGGGTGTCTCAGTGTCGCCAGTCCATGGACTGGGTGTCTCGGTGTTGGAGGTCCACAGACTGGGTGCCTCGGTATTGGCGGTCCACAGACTGGGTGTCTCGGTGTTGGAGGTCCACAGACTGGGTGTCTCGGTGTTGGAGGTCCACAGACTGGGTGCCTCGGTATTGGCGGTCCACAGACTGGGTGTCTCGGTGTTGGAGGTCCACAGACTGGGTGTCTCGGTGTTGGAGATCCACGGACTGGGTGTCTCGGTGTTGGAGGTTCACAAACTGGGTGCCTCAGTATCGACAGTCCATGGACTGGGTGTCTCGGAGTTGGAGGTCCATGGACTGGGTGCCTCAGTGTCACCGGTTCATGAAATGGGTGTCTCGGTGTTCGAGGTCCATGGACTGGGTGTCTCGGTGTCGACGGTCCAAGGATTGGGTGTCTCGGTTTTGGAAGTCCATGGACTGGGTGTCTCAGTGTCGCCGGTCCATGAAATGGGTGTCTCGGTGTTCAAGGTCCATGGACTGGGTGTCTCGGTTTTGGAAGTCCACAGACTGGGTGTCTCGGTGTCGCCGGTCCACAGAATGGCTGTCTCTGTGTTCGAGGTCCATGGACTGGGTGTCTTGGTGTTGCCAGTCCAAGGATTGTGTGTCTCAGTGTTGACGGTCCAAGGATTGGGTGTCTCGGTGTCACGGTCCATGTACTGGGTGTCTCTGTGTCGCCAGTCCATGGATTGGGTGTCTCGGTTTTGGTGGTCCATGGACTGGGTGTCTCCATGTCGCCAGTCCATGTACTGGGTGTTTCGGTTTTGGAGGTCCACGGTCTGGATGTTTCGGTGTCGACAGCCCATGGACTGGGTGCTTCATAGATGGGGAAAATGAGATTGTTACACTGAGGTCTTTGGGTACCTATTAAACATGCCCACTGTGGATGGGTTTAAATTTATTGAGGCATAAAACCAGCAGTAGGAGGTGTGGAGCCTCTTGATATATGTTGACCCTTTTATAAACAGGACTTCATACACAAAAGGTGACACAAAAATCAATGATATATCGTTTCACATAACGTTCCAAAGTACAGAGTAATCTCTCTTCAGTTACACACATTTTTCTGATGGTACCCCATTTCTCATCCATTTACCATGCTCCCTGCAGTCTCCATTTCTGTTCTATTTGGTATACCAACTAGTTGTATACCAATTAGTAATTTTAAAAGGAACAGGATGTATAGTCTGTGCGGCTAAGCACAGCTCAAATGCCATCTGATGACACCACTGTTGTTGGTAGAATCTCAGATGGCGACAAGGAGGTGTACAGGAATGAGATAGATCGGCTGGTTGAGTGGTGTTGCAACAACAACCTCACACTTAATGTCAGCAGGACCAAGGAATTGATTGTGGACTTCAGGAAGGGGAAGTTGGGAGAACACACACCAGTCTTTATTGAGGGGTCAGAGTTGGAAGGGGTGAGCAGCTTCAAGTTCCTGGGCATCAACCTCTCGGAGGATCTATCCTGGGCCCAACACATTGATGCAATCACGAAGAAGGCAGACAAATGCAGGGCACAGATAGGTCCATAGGTTGAGGGATGGGAAGGACTGGCAACTCAGTGTTCTAGAGTACAGATGCAACAGGCATGATAGAGGTTGAAGTAAGGGGGAGGGGGATGTGTTTCTGATCAGGGAAGAACATCACGGCAGTACTTAGAGAGGATATTTCTGGGGAGCATCCTGTGAGGTGATGTGGGTAGAACTCCGAAGTAAGAAGGGGGTGATCACTTTGATGAGATTGTATTACTGAAATAGTAAGTGGGAACTAGAGGAGTAAAGATGGATGGAGATCACAGATAGCTGTAGGAATAATAAGGTTGTAGTGGTAAGGGATTTTCACTTCCCTAATATTGACTGGGACTGCCATTGTGCAAAGGGTTTGGATGGGGTGGAATTTGGTAAATATGTCCAGGAAAGTTTTCTCAAGCAATATGTACTGTAGGTGGCCCAACAAGAGTGGGGGCAACACTGGACCTCCTATTGGAAAATGAGTCAGGGCAGGTGACTGAAGTATCAGTGGGGAAGCAGTTTGGGACCAGTGACCATATTTCCATTAGTTTTTAAATAGTCAAAGAAGATCGGAGCAGTCCACAAGTTAAAGTTCTAAAATGGGGCAAGGCTAATTTTGTTGGCATTAGACAGGAACTTGCAAAAGTTGATTGGGAGAGGCTGCTTTCAGGTAATGGGAGGCCTAGCAAGTGGGAAGCTTTTAAAAGTGAGATGGGAGTGCTCAGGGCCAGCATGTTCCCGTTAGAGTGAAGGGCAAGGCTGGCATGATTAGGAAACCATGGTTGATTAGGGATACTGAAGCTTTGGTCAAGAAAAAGGAGGCATATAGGCAGCTGGGATCAAGCGGAATCAAGCTGGGATCCTTGAGGACTATAAGGTATGTACGTAGATCATGGAACGTTTCATGTAAATAACTGTTCCGCATCACTTATAAATGTTCGTTTCATTGCAGTGCTAAATCCTGTTTAGTTAGACTCAACTGTATCACAAGCATAGAACATAGGACAGTGCAGCACAGGAACAGGCCTCTCAGTGCACAGTGTCTGTGCCAACCATAATGCCAATGAAGCAACAAACCTGCCTGCACATGATCCATGGAGAAGGTCGCAAAAGCTAGGGAATTCAGGGAAGAGAACAGCAATGTCTTGAAACATATGCACATTATAAAAGAGGAGTTGTTGGCAGTCTTAAAGCGCATAAAGTTGGATATGTCTCTGGGCCTGAGGATGTGTATCTTCGAACATTGTGGGAAGGTAGTGAAGAAGTCACTAGGGCTCTGGTAGAGATACCTGTATCATTGTTAGTCACGGGTGAGGTACCAGAAGACTGGAACATGGCTGATGCTGTGCCTTTATTTAAGAAGGACTACAAAAATAAGCTAGGGGGCTATAGGCCAATGATGGATGAAGTGGTGGGAAAGTTACTGGAAGGGATTCTGAAAGTCAGGGTCCACTTGGATTTGAAAAGGATTTGTGCGTGGGAAATTGCGTCTCATGAATTTGATTGAGTTTTTTGAAGAGGTGACAATGAGGAATGATGAGGGCAGGGCGGTAGCTGTTGTCTACATGGACTTTAACAAGGCCTTTGACAAGGTCCCACATGGTAGGCTGATCTGGAACGTTTGATCACATGGGATCCAGGGTAAGCATGCCAATTGAATTCAAAATTGGCTTAGTGGAAGGAGACAGAGGGTGGCTGGGGAGGGCCTGTGACAGATTGGAGGCCTGTGACAGTGATGTGTCACAGGTCATGCCTCACAAGCCTGAATGAATTATTTGAGGATGTGACAAAGCACATTGATGAAGGTAGAGCAGTGGATGTGGTGTACATGGATTTTAGTAAGGCATTTGAAAAGGTTCCTCATGGAAGCATTATTCAGAAAGTCAGGAGGCTTGGGATCCAGGGAAACATGACTGTGTGGATTCAGAATTGGCTCACCCATAGAAGACAGAGGGTGGTTGTAGACGGAGCATATTCTGCCTGGAGGTTGGTGACCAGTGGTGTTCCACAGGGATCTGTTCTGGGACCCCTGCTCTTTGTGATTTTTATAAATGACTTTGATGAGGATATGGAAGAGTGGGTTAGTAAGTTTGCAGATGACACAAAGGTTGGTGGTGTTATGGATAGTGTAGAAGGTTGCTGTAGGTTACAACAGGACATTGATAGGATGCAGAGCTGGGCTGAGAAGTGGCAGATGGAGTTCAACCCGGAAAAGTGTGAAGTGATACCCTTTGGAAGATCGAATTTGATGGTAGAATACAAGGTTAATGGCAGGACTCTTAGCAGTGTGGAGGAACAGAGGGAACTTGGGGTCCACGTCCATAGATCCCTCAAAGTTGCCATGCAGGTCGATAGGGTTGTTAAGAAGGTGTAAGGTGTGTTGGCATTCATTAGTCGGGGCATTGAGTTCAAGAGTCACAAGGTAATGTTGCAGCCTTATAAAACTCTGGTTAGACCACACTTGGAATATTGTGTTCAGTTCTGGTTGCCTCATTACAGGAAGGATGTGGAAGCTTTGGAGAGGGTGCAGAGGAGATTTACCAGGATGCTGCCTGGATTGGAGAGTCAATTGAGTGAGCTTAGGCTTTTCTCTTTAGAACGATGGAGGATGAGAGATGACTTGATAGAGATGTACAAGATGATAAGAGACATAGATTGAGTGGACAGCCAGAGACTTCTTCCCAGGGCAAAAAGGCACCTCCACGCACTGGAGGGATACCATTAAAGCTATGTCTGTAAAATCCTTCAAATCCACTGGCAGGATATGCGAAGCATGTCAGTGTCTTTGCTTGGCTAATAAATCTTGCAATAATGCTTAGTTACACTCAGTCTACTCCATTGGACAGACCACATTACTCCCCATCCTGACACCAGACTCTATTCAGAACCAAGTGGTTACCAAGGGAAATGGGACAAGATTCCAAGATGTTCTCAACAATCCCATGAAAACGTTGAACATCCCCATCAATTCCAAGGATATTGGTGGGACCAAGTGATGCTTTGCTGAACACCTGCGCTCTGCCTTTCATGGCTGTCTGGAGCTTCTGGTTGCCAACCATTTTAATTCCCCTCCGCATTCCCACACTGACATGTCCATCCTCAGCCTCCTCAACTGCCAGGGTAAGGTCAAACATAAACTAGAGGAACAGCACCTCTTATTCTGCCTGAGTAGTCTACAACCCAATGGCATGAAGACTAAGTTATCCAGTTTCAGGTAACCTGCTCCCTCTCTGTTTCTTTCCCACTCCTGATCTAACCAGGCCCTGTCACACACCCATTTCTTGCTAATCACCCCCCCCACCTCCATCCCTCAGTTTCTTTCACCTCCCCTACTGTCTGCCCATCACCAACGTACTCTTCCCACTGAGTCGTACTTTTCCCATCTGCCCACCCTACCTCCCTTATTTGGTTCCTCTTCACCTTCCTTCCATCATCTTCACCCCTTTGTCACTTCCAGCTATCACCTCCCAGCTTCTGACACCATTCCTACTCTCCCCCTTCCCTCATCTGCCTATCACCCTTCCTCACCTGGATCCACCTATCGCCTGCCAGCTCTTGCTCCACCCCTTCCCTACACCTTTTTATACTGGCTATCTCCCCTCTATCTTTCAGTCAAGATGAAGGGTGTCAACCTGACTGTTCATTTCCCTCCACAGATGCTGCCTGATATGCTCAGTTCCTCCATCACTTTGTGTGTTGTTCTTGTTTCCAGCATCTGCAGTCTCTTGTGTCTCCTCTTAAATTCCTAACATTGCTCTAACATCTTCAAGTGCTGATTCCGGTCCACTTTTAATAAACCAGTTATTAATTGAGTAAAATTTGCCTTACTCCATTTGGAATATTTACTTTGATTTTATATTTGTCTTTCTCCATAACTCTGGCAAATCTCAGTACTAGAAAAATACTCAGTACGCAGTTTCATTCTCTTAACCTAAATACAGAATTGCTCTCCCATCCCACTCCAACCCAACCCATCTTGTTGTGCTTGTTACTTACTGATTAAGAAAGTTCTCCTAAATGCTATTTATGATTTCTGCACCTCTATACCTTTACGATGACTGTACCACAGTTGACGTTTGAATAGTTAAACCCTTTTCTATTACTGCATTTTCCAGTTTCTTTACAATTTTTCCCCTCTTGTTCTCTTAGACATTCTGTAAACTTATAGCATATTCCCAACAATGTAAGCCATCCTTTCATTGTTCTTCAGTTCAACGCACATGGCCTCATTTTATAATCTTGTTAATACATTGTAGCGGCTAGCTACACTACTGTAGAATAAAGACACGGAGTCTGTTGCTTGGAGTCAGAAGTCGATTGCTCGACAGGGGCGTGGTGCTACTTCTAATAGCGAAACTCTTCCCGCGCTTCAGTTCCCGTGCTGACGTCACGCGCGGGTCAACTTACCTTCCCACGAGCGGGCTTTCCTAGCCCAACGATGGAAAAGAAGGAGGGCCCCGTGCCATCTTGGGTCGGGGCCTCCGACGACACTCGTGATCTCGGGAGCCGGTTCGATACCGGTAAGGTGAGTCACCACATAACCCCGCCCCAGAACCGGCGATACCGTCGCGAAAGCCAGAATTAAATAAACTATGACTTGGGTGGCCTGCCCCTGCGTCGCGCTCACTGGACCACTACCAGTTGGTCCAGGTCTAAATGAGCCAGCTTCAGCTGGTCAATTGTAAAAACCTCCTCGCGTCCCCCTATGTCCAGCACAAACGTAGACCCATTGTTCTTGACGACCCGGAATGGCCCTTCGGACGGCCGCTGCAGCGGTGTTTGGTGCGCGCCCCTCCTGACAAAGACAAACTTACAGTTTTGGAGGGACATTGGCAGACGGGTCGGAGCCTGTCCGTGTCGCAAGGTGGGTATTGGGGCCAGGTTGCCAAGTGACTTGTGCAGCCCATCGAGTGTCGCAGCAGGTTCTTCCTCTGGCCCCCGAGCGGCTGGTAGGAACTCACCCAGGACAACCAAGGGCATTCCGTAGACCATCTCTGCGAACGAGGCATGCAGGTCCTCTTTTGGCGCGCTACGTATCCCCAGCAGGACCCAGCGGAGTTCATCCACCCAGTTGGGCCCCTTAAGGCGGGCCATGAGTGCCGACCAGGTGTCGATGGAACCTCTCCACCAGCCCATTGGATTGCGGATGATAGGAGGTGGTGAGGTGGATCTGGGAACCCCACAAGTCGGCGACGGCAGACCACAGGCCGGAGGTGAATTGAGCTCCCCTGTCTGAGGTGATATGGGCCGGGACACTGAAACGGGCGACCCAAGTTGACAAAAGGGCCCGTGCACAGGACTTGGTGGAGGTGTCCACGAGGGGAATGGCTTCGGGCCAGTGGGTAAAGCAGTCGACGACCGTGAGGAGGTACCGCGCTCCTCAGGAGACTGGGAGGGGACCGACAAGGTCGACATGGATATGGTCGACCCTCCGGCAGGTAGGTTGAAAGTCCTGCAGAGGGGCCTTGACATGCTGCTGTACTTTCGAGGTTTGGCAGTGTGTGCAGGACCGGGCCCATTCGGAAACCTGTTTACGCAGGCCATGCCAGACGAACTTGTCAGACACCATCTGGACAGTAGTCCGGATGGATGGGTGCGCCAGGCCGTGAATGGAATCAAACACCCGTCGACGCCAGGCAGCTGGAACGATGGGGCGGGGTTTACCGGTGGAGATATCACAGAGCAGGGTGCGCTTACTAGGGCCTACCAGTAGGTCTTGCAGTTGAAGGCCCGAGACTGCGGTGCAATAGCTGCGCATCTCCATGTCCATTCGTTGTGCCTCCGCCAAGGCGCCAAAATCCACCCCCGGGACAAAACTTGGATGGTGGGCTGTGAAAGCGCATCTGCGACCACATTCTTTTTCCCAGACAGATGGCGGACGTCAGTGGTGTATTCTGAGATGTACAACAAGTGCCACTGCTGCCTTGCTGACAAGGGATCTGAGACCTTGTTGAAAGCAAAGGTCAACAGCTTGTGGTCAGTGAAAGCTGTAAACGGTCTGCCCTCTAAGAAGTATCGGAAGTGTCTGATGGCCAGGTACAACGCCAACAGCTCGCAGTCGAAGGCGCTATATTTGAGCTCTGGTGGTCGAAGGTGTCTGCTGAAGAATGCCAACGGTTGCCAACACCCTTCGATGAGCTGCTCTAGAACGCCTCCGAACGCTGTGCTGGAGGCATTGACCATGAGGGCAGTCGGGACGTCCGTACGAGGATGCACCAACATGACTGCATCCGCCAAGGCCTGCTTGGTTTTGACGAATGCGGTGTCAGCCTCCTCTAACCAAACAATGTCCTTGCTTCCACCCGACAGGAGAGCAAACAACGGGCGCACGATGCAGGCCGCGGATGGTATGAACCGGTGATAAAAGTTTACCATACCGAGAAATTCCTGCAGGCCCTTGATGGAGGTGGGTCTGGCAAAGTGGCGGATGGTGTCGACCTTTGCAGGCAGGGGTGAGGCGCTGTGTTTGCCGATCCGATGGCCCAGGAAATTGATTGTCTCGAGTCCGAACTGGCATTTGGCTGGGTTGATGGTCAGGCTGAAATCCCTCAGACGAGAACAGAGTTGACGGAGGTGCGTGAAATGTTCCTGGCGGCTGCTGCTGGCGATCAAGATGTTGTCGAGGTATATGAAGATGAAGTCAAGGTCGTGCCCGACCGTGTCCATCAGTCGTTGGAAGGACTGAGCAGCATTCTTGAGGCCAAAGGGCATCCGGACAAATTCAAAGAGGCTGAAAGATGTGATCAGCGCCGTCTTTGGAAGGTCGTCCGGATGCACGGATGCACCGGGATCTGGTGATGTCCGCGGATGAGGTCGACCTTGGAAAAAATGGACCACCCGTGCAGGTTGGCAGCGAAGTCCTGAATATGCGGTACGGGGTACTGGTCTGGGGTAGTTATGTCGTTCAGGCGTTGGTAATCGCCGCAGGGTCACCAGCCTCCGGCTGCTGTCCGACCTGCAGATGATCCCCAACTCCTCCATCTTCTTGAATTCCTCCTTCTCGAGGCGGAGCTTGTCTGGAGGTAGCCGTCGGGCGCAGGCGTGGAGGGGTGGGCCCTGAATGTGATGCTGGAAGCCGTGCTTGGGCAAGGTGGTGGAGAACTGGGGCGTTAGTACAGACGGGAACTCTGCCAGGACCCTGGCAAACTCGTTGGTCGACATGGTGACGAAGTCAAGGTGTGGGGCCGGCAGCTTGGCCTAACCCAACGAGAACGTTTGGAAGGTCCTGGAATATACCAAATGCTTACCCCGCAGGTCAACCAGCAGACTGTTGGCACGAAGGAAATCTGCCCCGAGGAGTGGTTGTGCAACGGCGGCCAGGGTGAATTTCCAGGTAAAGTTGCTGGTGCCGAACTGGAGTTGCACTGAACGGGTGTCAAAGGTCCGGATGGCGCTGCAGTTGGCGGCTCTGAGGGCAAGTCCTGGTGTGCAGTTGCGAGTCTTATGGCTGTTGGGAGGCATGACGCTGACCTTGGCCCTGGTATCTACCAGGAAACGACGGCCAGAACGCCTGTCTCACACATGCAAGAGGCTATCCGGGTGGCCAGCCGCCGTAGCCATCAGCGGCGGCTGGCCCTGGCGTTTCCCGGAAACCTGCATGGTGGCCAGCACCTGCGGGTGTCTGCGCCCCACCGCTGGTGGTAGAAACACCATTGGTCGGTCGGCATCTCAGACCTGGTGGCAGGTGGGGTGCGGTCGATTGCCGGGTCTGGCCTGCTGGGCCACTGGGTATGTGGCATGGCAACGCGCTCGACAGATGCCTCACTCTCCTTCGCCCACCAAAGGACATAAGTACATGTGGCCACCTTCCGGGGGTTGCTGAAGTCGGCATCCGCCAGAAGCAGGTGGATGTCATCGGGTAACTGCTCCAGAAAGGCCTGACCGAACATCAAGCAGGGTTTGTGGCTGTCTGCCAGGGCCAACATCTCGTTCATGAGCACAGAGGGGGGTCTGTCACCCAACCCATCGAGGTGGAGGAGGCGAGAGGCCCGTTTGCATCAGGAAAGGCCGAAAGTCTCAAGAAGGAGGGTCTTGAACTTATCATACTTCTCCTCCTCCGCGGGTGCCTGGATGAAGTCCTCGACCTGGGCTGTGGTGTCTTGGTTGAGAGCGCTCACCACGGAGTAGTACTTGGTGTCGCCCCTGGTGATCTGGCGAATCTGGAATTGGGCCTCGGCCTGGTCGAACCAGACATGTGGCCGGAGGGTCCAAAAGGTGGGCAGTTTAAGGGCTACTGCCTGTACCTCTTGTTGCGCAGACATCGTGGGTCCAAAAACATTTGGGCCCGTCGGGGTCACCAATGTAGCGGCTAGCTACACTACTACAGAACAAAGACGTGGAGTCTGTTGCTTCCAACGACTGAAGTCGATTGCTCGACAGGGGTGCGGTGTGCCTTTTAATACCGAAATTCTTCCCGTGCTTCAGTTCCCGCGCTCACCTGACCTTACCGCGCACGGGCTTTCCTAGCCCAACAATGGAGAAGAAGGAGGGCCCCACGCCACCTTGGGTCAGGGCCTCCGACCACGCTCGCGATCTCGGGAGCCGGTTCAATACCGGTAAGATGAGTCGCCACAACATCATCCCTTCCAGCTGTGATTGTTCTTTTCAACCAAGATTGCCACCCAATAACTCCTACTTTATTATCCTACTCTCTATTTCCTCTGAAAACATTAAATGAGAACATTAGGCTTCCATACGGACTCTCTTTGTCATATTTCAGTTATAATTATAATATGCTATGTGCCTTTAACTCCACTGCCACGTTTAATATACTTGCATTGAGATAAATACCATTAAGCAGAGTCA
The DNA here is from genome assembly GCF_009764475.1 of Pristis pectinata. Classification (NCBI taxonomy): domain Eukaryota; kingdom Metazoa; phylum Chordata; class Chondrichthyes; order Rhinopristiformes; family Pristidae; genus Pristis; species Pristis pectinata. Next base: position 44,160,151 of record NC_067416.1, on the reverse strand, counting down.
GAATCCTTTCTTTTACATTTTCTAATCTTCTTCTTCTGTGCTTTTCAAATTCTCTCTTTAGTTTTCTGCCTTCCATTTCCATTTCAGCTTTACTCCCTTCAGACTCTTTGCTCAGCTTACCTTCTCCATGTGAAGCTAGCCTAAATCTTCTCAAAAAGCATGAGTAAAACTATCTATTGGTCTGAGCCCTGTACAGGTACCAGCTTCCCCAGAACTGGTGCCAATGCTCCACCAATCTAAAGTCCTCCTTCCTTCACCACTTCTCCAGCCATGTCTTCATTATCAAGAGCAAAAGGATAACTAGGGAGGGGGTAGGACCACTCAAGGATAAAGGAGGGAACATGTGCTTGGAGGCAGAGGATGTGGGCAAGGTCCTAAAGGAGTACTTTGCATCAATATATACCAAGGAGAAGGATGAGGGGGATATTTATTCTTGTAACTTATAGTAATTTTTATGCCTTGCACTGTACTGCTACAGCAAAACAACAAATTTCATGATATATGTCAGTGATAATAAACCTGAGTCTGTTTCTGATAGTGATATCAGTGTGGAGCGTGCTAATATGCGAGGGCATTTTGAGATAAAGAAGGAGGTATTGTTGGGTCTCTTAAAGAACATTAAGGTGGATAAGTCCAAGATCTTTGTGTCCTGTCTAGCCACAGGCGAGGTCCCGGAGGGCTGGCGAGTAGCTAATGTTGTTCCATTCTTTAAGAATGGAAATAGGGATAATGCTGGAAACTATAGACCAATGAGTCCCACATCAGTGGTGGGGAAGCTACTGGACAGGATTCTTAGGGGTAGGATTTATGAGCATTTGGAAAATCATGGCCTAGTTAGGGACAGTCAGCATGGCTTTGTGTGGGGCAAGTTGTATCTTACTAACGATTGAGTTTCTTGAGGAGGTGACAAAGGTGATTAATCCAGGTAGATCTGTGGATGTTGTCTACATGGATTTTAGTAAGGCGTTTGACAAGGTCCCTCGTGGGAGGCTCATCCAGAAGATTCAAATGCATGGGATCCACCATCAATAGGCCGTTTGGATTCAGAATTAACTTGCCAGTAGAAGACAGAGGGTAGTGGTCGATGGGACTTATTTCTAGCTAGAGGTCCATGACTAGTGGTGTTCTGTAGGGATCTGTACTGGGATCTCTGCTGTTTGTGATATATAGAAATGCCCTGGATGGTGAAGAAGGTTGCTAAAAGACACAGCACAATATAGATGATTTGCAGATATGGGCAGAAAAATGGCAGGTGGAGTTTATTCTGGCCAAATGTGATGTGTTGCACTTTGGAGGATCAAATGTAGAAGGAGTGTGTACTATTAATGGCACAACCCTTAACAGTATATATGTACAAAGGGATGTTGGGGCCCAAGTCCATAGCTCCCTAAAAGTTGATGCAGGCGTAGATAGGGTGGTAAAGAAGGAGTATCACATGCTTGCCTTTATTAGTCAAGGCATTGAGTTCAAGAGTCAGGAAGTTATGTTGCAGCTCTATAAAGCTCTAGATTATTGCTTCCAATTCTGGTCACCCCATTATCAGAAGGATGTGGAGGTTTTGGAGAGGGTGCAGAAGAAGTTTACCAGGATGTTGCTTGGATTGGAAGGCATGTACTGTAAGGAGAGGTTGGACAGACTTGTGGAGACATAAGAGAGACTGAAGATGCTGAAGTCTGGAGCAACACACAAAATGCTGGAGGACTGTCCACTTCCCTCCATAGATGCTGCCTGACCCATTGAGTTCCTCCAGCATTTCGTGTTTTGGACAAACTTGTGTTGTTTTCTCTGGAATGGTGGAGGCTGAAGGGAGATCTGATTGATGATTTTCAGTCAGATTATGAGAGGCATAGAGAGAGTAGACAGCCAGTAATTTTTCCTAGGGTGAAATGTCTAATACTAGAGGGCATGCGTTTAACGTGAGAGGGGGTAAGTTTAAAGAAGATGTGCGGGTTAAGTTTTTTACACAGAGAGTGGTGGGTGCCTGGAATGTGCTGGCAAAGCTGGCAGTGGAGGCAAATACAATAGAGATGTTTAAGAGGCTCTTAGAAAGACGCATGAATGTGCAGAGAATGGAGGGATATGAACAATGTGTAGGCAGAAGGGATTAGTTTACTAGTTTAATTCATTCGGCACCACATCGTGGGCCACAGGGCCTGTTCCTGTGTTGTACTGTTCCATGTCCTATGTTCTATAATACATGAGTAATCCAGCAAGAAACATAAAAACAAACTGTAAAAAAGAAAAGAATAGTTAATGTGGGTGTTTTACAGACTGAGGTGGGAAAAAATTTTACTGGGAAATAAGGGGAATGGCAGAGAACCTAAACACATATTTTGTGTATGTCTTCATGGTGGATCATCCTGTGAGGCCACATGGGTAGAACTTAGAAACAAGAAGGGCATAGTCACTGTGATGGTATTGTATTGTAGCCCCCCCCCCAATAATCAGTGGGAATTGCAGGAGCAGATATGTAGAGAGGTTGCAGCAAGTTGTAAACATACTAGTGTGGTATTAGTGGGAGATTTTAACTTCCCTAATATATACTGGGCCAACCATAGTGTGAAAGGCTTGGACAGAGTGGAATTTGTGAAATGTGTCCAAGAAAGTTTCCTTGATCAATATATAGAGGGACCTACTAGAGAGGTTGCAACACTGGACCTTCTCCTTGGGAATAAGGTAGGGCAAGTGGTCGAAGTGTCAGCGAGCACTTTGGGTCCAGTGACAGTAATTCTATTAGTTTGGCACAACATCGTGGGCCAAAGGGCCTGTTCCTGTGCTGTACTGTTCTATGTTTGATGTTATTACTGTCCTGTTTCCATACTCACTAGCATGTAGCACTGAGAGTATTCCATAGATTATTAATTTTGATCTCCTGTTTTTTAATCCCTACCTCTTTAAAATCTGTCTGCAGGGTCTCATTTCTTTCTTTAACTATGTTGTTGATACAACTTCCAGTTGTTCACCACCACCACCACCACCCCCCCCCCCCCCCACCCCACTCCCCTTCAGAACGTTCTGCAGCCACCCAGTGATATCCCTGATCCTGGCATCAGGAAACCTACATATCATCAGAGAATTACGTTTGCAACTGCAGAAATGCCTGTCTAATCCGGTCACTATAATGATCTCCATTGATTATTGCTCCCTGTGGAGCTGAGCCATCTACAGTCACAGCGTGGAAACAGGCCCTTTGGCCTGACTCGTCTATGCCGACCAAGATAACTATTTACATTAGTTACATCTTCCTGCATTTGTCCCACATCTCTCTATTCCTTTCCTGTCCAAAATCTGTCCAAGTGCTTTTTAAATGCTCCCTTTATCACCTTCTCTGGCAGCTAGTTGCATATATCCCCCAGACTGTGTGTGAAAAACTTGCCCCTCAGATCTCCTTTGAATATTTCTCCTCTCATATTAGAAGTAATGTCCTCTAGTTTTAGATACCCCTACCTTTGTAAAAGGACTGTGACCATCTACCCTATCTATGCCCTTCATAATTTTATAAGTCTTGCTCATGTCGGCCCTCAGCCTCCTGTGCTCCAATAAGAACAATCCCAGGCTATCCAATCTTTCCTTATAACTAAAGTCCTCCATTCAAGGCAACGTCCTGATAAATCTCTTCTGTGCTCTACCCACCACTACCACATTAGAATATAGAATGTAGAACAGGAAACGGTCCTTCAGCCCGCGATATTTGCTGAACTAGAGCCATAGAGTCATACAGCATGGAAAAAGGCCCTTTAGCCCAACTGGTCCAAGCCAACCAAGATGCCCCATCCAAGCTGGACCCATTTGCCAGCGTTTGGCCCATAACCTTCCAAACCTTTCCAATCCATGTACCCGTTCAACTGTTGTTATTCTACCTGCCTCAACCACTTCCTCTGGGCAGGTGATTCCACAGGTGTATCACCCTTAATGTGTAAAAAAAAGTTGCCCCTCAAGTTCCTGTTAAATCTTTCCCCTCTCAACTTAAAACTATACCCTCTAGTTCTTGATTCCTCAACTCTGGTAAAAAGACTGAGTGCATTCACTCATGATTTTATACATCTCTATAAGATCACCCCTCAGTGTCCTATGCGCTAAGGAATAAAGTCCTTGCCTGTCCAAACTCTTCCTGGAACACAGTCCCACAAGTCCTGGCAGCATCCTTGCAAATCTTTTCTGCACTTTTTCCAGATTAATAACATCTTTCCTATAGCAGGGCGAACTAAACTGAACACAATACTGCAAGTGCAGCCTTACCAGTGTCCTGCGCAACCACACTATGACCTCCCAACTTTTATACTCAATGCCCTGACTTATGAAGGCCAGCATGCCAAAATCCTCCTTCACCACCCTGTCTACCTGTGACTCCGTTTTCAGTGAATCATGTACACTTAACTGCATGCCTTGTTGATTCTTATCCAAATCGTTGTTATAGATGCCTTCTGAGCTACCCCTCGCCCTCACTTTGGTAAATCAGACCACCAGGCTGTGCACCCTGCATGCAAACAGAAACTGAAATGGGAGGATCCAGTACAGAGAGTTGTGCAGTGCTGGTCTGAGATGAGCTTCTACATGACTCCTTTGAGTCAGTGGACTGGTCCATGTTCAAAGACTCAACTGCCAGCCTTGATTAGTATGTCATCACCATCATGGACTTTATCAGCAAGTGTGTTGAGGACTGTGTAACAAAGAGGGCAATACGGGTGTTCCCAAACTGGAAACAATGGATGAACCAGGAGATCCACTCCCTACTGAAGTCGAGGACTGCTACATTTCAATCAGGTGATCCTGACCTTTACAAGACATCGAGATATGACCTCCGTAAAGCTATCAGAGATGCCAAGAGACAATACCAGATGAAAGTAGAGTCCCAGACCAGCCATCAGTTGTTGCAGGGCTTACATGCTATAACGGGCAACAAAATGAAGTCTGAGAGCATAGTCAACAACAGCACATCCCTTCCTGATGAGCTTAATGCATTCTATGCATGTTTTGAACAGAAGGGGAGTGGTTTGTCACCACCCACTCTGACAGCCTCCAATGCAACTGAACCCGTGGTCAGTCTTCCGGAGAGTGAACCCCAGGAAAGCATCTGGCCCGAATGGTGTCCCTGGCCATGTCCTCAGATATTGTGCTGATCAGCTGGCAGCGGTATTTCCTGCTTCAATCTGAGGTTCGCACCTGTTTTAAGAAGACCACTATCATCCCAGTACCAAAGAAAAACAAGGTAACATACCTTAATGACTACCGACCGGTGGCTCTGACATCCACCACCATGAAATGCTTCGAGAGGCTGGTTACAGCGCCCAGAAAACATGACATCCAGCCTCCCGGAAAACCTCAACCCCCTGCAATTCACCTATCATTGAAACAGGTCTACAGTGGATGCCATCTCCCTGGCCCTACACTCATCTCTGGACCATCTGGACAGTAAAGACACCTATGTTAGATTATTGTTTATTGACTACAGCTCCGTCTTCAATACTATAATTCCAAGCAAACTCATCACCAAACTCCGAGACCTGGGACTCAACACCTCCCTCTGCAACTGGATCCTTGCCTTTCTGACCAACAGACCGCAATCAGTGAGGATAGGCAACAACACCTCCAGCACGATTATTCTCAACACTGGTTCCCCACAAGGCTGTGTCCTCAGCCCTCTACTCTACTTCCTGTATATTCATGACTACGTGGCCAGATTCTGCTCTAACTCCATCTACAAGTTTGCAGATGATACCACCGTAGTAGGCCATATGTCAAATAACAATGAGTCGGAGTACAGGAAGGAGACAGAGAGCTTAGTGGCATGGTGTCATGGTAAAAGCGGTTCTCTCAATGTCAGCAAAACAAAAGAGCTGGTCATTGACTTCAGGAAGGGGGGCAGTGTACATGCACCTGTCTACATCAGTGGTGCTGAGGTTGAGAGGGTTGCGAGCTTCAAGTCCCTAGGAGTGAACATCACCGATAGCCTGTCCTGATCCAACCACATGGCCAAGAAAGCTCACCAGCGCCCCTACTTCCTCAGCAGGTTAAAGAAATTTGGCATGTCCCCTTTGACACTCACCAACTTTTATCGATGCACCATAGAAAGCATCCTGGCTTGGTATGGCAATAGCTCTGCCCGGGACTGCAAGAAATTGCAGGGAGTTGTGGACACAGCCCAGTGCATCATGGAAACCAGCCTCCCCTCCATGGACTCTGTCTATACCTCTCACTGCCTTGGTGAAGCAGCCAACATAATCAAAGACCCCACCCACCCTGGTCATTTTCTCTTCTCCCCTCTCCCATCAGGCAGAAGATACAGGAGCCTGAGGGCATATACCACCAGGCTCAAGGACAGCTTCTATCTCACGGTGATAGGACTATTGAAAGATTCCCTTATAAGATGAGATGGACTCTTGACCTCACAATCTACCTTTTTATGACCTCTCACTTTATTGTCTACCTGCACTGCACTTCCTTTGTAGCTGTGACACTTTACTCTGTATTCTGTTATTGTTTTTACCCTGTACTACCTCAATGCACTGTGTAATGAATTGATCTGTTCGAACAGTATGCAAGGCAAGTTTTTCACTCTATCTCAGTACAAATGACAATAATAAACCAATACAAATAGCAATAGATGACAAACAACAATGGGCCCAGCACCAACCCCTGAGGCACACCACTCGTCATGGGTCTCCAGTCCGAGAAACAAGCTTTCACCATCACCCTCTGCTTTCTACCATCAAGCCAATTCTGTGTCCAATTAGCCAGCTCTCCCTGGATTCCATGCAATCTAACCTTCCAGAGCAGCCTAACATGTGGAACCTTATCAAAAGCCTCACTAAAGTCCATATAAACCACCTCCACCCCCCTACCATTATCAACTTTCTTGGTCAACTCATCAAAAAACTCAATCAAGTTCATAAGGCATGATGTCCCACACAGAAAGCCGTGGTGACTACCCCCAATCAAACCTCGTCCTTCCAGGTGTGCGAAAATTTTGTCCCTCAGTTTCCTCTCCAGTAACTTACCCACCACAGATGTTCAATTTACTGCCCTATAATTTCCAGGTTTTTCTTTGCCACCCTTCTTAAATAAAGGCACAACATTCGCTACCCTCCAGTCTACTGGCGCCTCACCTGCGGCTAACGATGATTCAACTATCTTATCCAGGGCTCCCACAATTTATTCTCCAGCCTCCCACACTATTCTTGGAATATGCCTGGTCAGGCACTGGAAATTTGTCTACCTTCAATACCTTTTAAGACATCCAGCACCTCCTCTACTATCCTCAAGACCTCCCCACTTACTTTTCCTAGTTCCGCAGCCTTAATGTCTTTCTGCAAGGTAAAAACAGAGGAGAAATATTCATTAAGGACCTTGCCCATCTCCTGTGACTCCGTACAAAGGTGTCCCCTTTGGCCTTTGAGGGGCCCTATTCTCTCTCTCCTTACTCTTTTTCCTTTAATATACATAAAATCTCTTTGGATTTTCCTTAATATCCTCTGCCAAAGTTATCTCATGCCCCCCGTTTGCCCTCCTGATTTCCTTATTGAGTACACTTCTGCATCCCTTATACTCATCCAGAGATTCGCTTGATCCCAGCTACCTGTACCTGACCCATGCCTCCTTCTATTTCCTGGCCAGGGCCTCAACATCCCTCATCATCCAGGGTTCCTTACTCCTACCAGCCTTGCCCTTCACTCTAACAGCAACATGCAGATCTTGAGCTCTCACTATCTCACTTTTAAAAGCCTCCCACTTGCCTTTGCCCGCAAACAACCTACTCCTATCAAGTTTTGCAAGCTCCTGTCTCATACTGTCAAAATTCGCCTTGCCCCAATTTACAACTTAAACCTGTGGACCAGTTCTGTCCCTTTCCATAACTATTTTAAGAACTAATAGAACTGTGGTCACTGGTCCCAAAATGTTTCCCACAGTCACCTCAATCATTTCACCTCAGTAAAGGAAAAGGAGGCCCATATCAGGTATAGGCAGTTAGGATCAAATGAGGTGCTTGAGAAATTAAGAAATGCAAGTGAACATTTAAAAGAGAAATCAGGAGGGCAAAAGGGGCAAAATGAGGTTGCTCTGGCAGACAGGATGAAAGAGAATCACAAGGGTTTCTATAGCTACAGTATATTAAGAGTAAAAGGGTAGCAAGGGACAAAATTGGTCCTCTTTAAGATCAGCATGGACATCCATGCATGGAGCTGAAAGAGATGAGGGAGATCTTAAATGAGTTTTTTGCATCCGTATTTACTCTGGAGACAGACACAGAGACTATAGAACTGAGGCAAAAGAGTAGTGAGGTCATGGACCATATCTGGATTACGGAAGAGGAGTTGCTGGCTGTCTTGAGGCAAATGAAGGTGGATAAATCCCCAGGGCCAGACAAGGTTTTGAAATTGAAAAACAGCACAGTACAGGCTCTTCGGCCCACAATGTTGTGCCGTCATTTTATCCTGCTCTAAGATCTATCTAATCCTTCCCTCCCACATAGCCCTCCATTTTTCTATCATTCATGTGCCTATCTAAGAGTCTCTTAAATGTCCCTAATGTATCTGTCTCCACCACCTCTGCTGGCATTGTGTTCCACGCACCCACCACTTTCTGTGTAAAAAACTTACCTCTGACATCCCCCCTATACCTTCCTCCAATCAACTTAAAATTATGCCCCCTTGTGTTAGCCATTTTCGCCCTGGGAAAAATGTCTCTGGCTGTCCACTTGATCTAGGCCCCTTATCATCTTGTACACCTCTATCAAGTCACCTCTCATCCCCCTCGTCTCCTCGGACCTTGTGGGAGACTAGTGCAGAAATTACAGGGGCCCTGGCAGAGATATTTAAAACATCCTCAGCCATGGGTGAGGGGCCAGAGGACTGAAGGAGAGCTAGTGTTGTTCTGTTGTTCAAGAAAGGCTCTAAGAATAAGCCTGGTGTGGCGACTCACAGTCTAGTCGGGCGAACCGGCTCGGCAGTCGGGTCGCGCGGCGTCGGAGCGACGAGGCCCAAGATGGCGGCGGCCCTCGTCTTTCCGAGCGACGGGGAGAACCCGCGCGCGGGAAAGTCCTGATGACGTAGGACTTACGTCATTGCCGGTTTTTTTTGGGCGGGAGTTTTTCTCCCTTAAAGGGCCCGCACAAGGCAGGAAAATAAACCAGTTCTGTTTGGCAATCCTCCGAGTAGAGTCTTGTTTTATTCCGCAGTAGCAACCGCTACATTGGTGACCCCGACGGTCCAAACGGCTTTTGGACCCGCGAAATAGACGACAGCGCAGCAGCCAACGCAGTGGCCCTTAAGCTGCCCACCTTTTGGACACTTCGGCCCAGCGTCTGGTTTGACCAGGCCGAAGCGCAATTCCACCTTCGGCAGATCACCTCCGACTCCACGAAGTACTACCATGTGGTTAGCTCTCTGGACCAGGAGACAGCCGCCCAGGTTGGAGACTTCATCCAGTCGCCTCCGGAGGAAGATAAGTACCCGGCTTTCAAAGATCTTTTGATCCGGACCTTCGGCCTCTCCCGTCGTGAGCGCGCCGCCCGCCTGCTTCATCTGGATGGCCTGGGGGACAGATCCCCATCCGCCCTAATGAATGAGATGCTGGCATTGGCCGAGGGACACAAGCCATGCCTGATGTTCGAACAGGCCTTCCTCGAACAGCTCCCCGATGACATCCACTTGTTGTTAGCTGATGCCGACTTCAGCAACCCCCGTGAGGTGGCCGCCTGGGCAGATGTCCTGTGGAGGGCCAAGCGCGAGAGCGGTTCGTCCGTCAGTCAAATCACCAGGCCGCGAGCCCAACGCCTGCCTCGCCCGGCCCCAGCAACCGAGCAGCCACGCCCCAGGAACGCAGACGACGACACGGGTGACCAGCTGTGCTTCTACCATCAGAGGTGGGGTGCGGAGGCCCGTCGATGCCGCCCACCCTGCAAGTTTCAGGGAAACGCCAGGGCCAGCCGCCGCTGATGGCTATGGCGGCTGGCCGCCGACAGAGCCTCCTCTTCGTTCAGGACAAGAAATCTGGACGGCATTTCCTCGTTGATACTGGAGCGGAGGTCAGTATTTTGCCCCCGACAGGCCGCGACACTGACAGGCCACCAGGTCCTCTACTCAATGCCGCCAACGGTACAACGATACGGTCTTTCGGCACCCGTACGCTTCAATTACACTTTGGCGGCAGCCGTTTTACCTGGACCTTTACCCTTGCCACCGTCGCCCGACCACTCCTCGGCGCCGATTTCCTTCGGGCCCACAACCTGTTAGTCGACCTGCGAAGGAAGCGGTTAGTCCACTCTAGCACTCTCCGGACCTATCCCCTGGGAGAAATCAGCCCACCAGCCCCGCGCCTGGACTCCATTACCCTTTCTGGCGACGATTTCGCCAAGCTCCTAGCCGAATTCCCATCGATTTTGGCACCTTCGTTTACAAATTCTCGGCCCACACATGGGGTACGACACCACATCATTACCACAGGGCCACCCCTTCATGCCCGAGCACGACGATTACCTCCAGACAAGCTCCGCCTGGCAAAGGAAGAGTTCCATCACATGGAGGAGCTGGGGATTGTTCGCAGGTCAGACAGCCCCTGGGCCTCCCCCCTGCACATGGTCCCCAAAGCCACCGGAGGGTGGAGGCCCTGCGGCGACTACCGCAGGCTGAATGACGCCACCACCCCGGACCGCTATCCCATCCCTCACATCCAGGACTTCGCAGCGAACTTACACGGGGCCCGCATCTTTTCCAAAGTGGACCTCGTTAGGGGATACCACCAAATCCCGGTCCATCCGGATGACGTCCCCAAAACTGCGATTATCACCCCATTCGGCCTGTTCGAATTCCTTCGGATGCCGTTCGGCCTTAAGAACGCCGCGCAGACCTTCCAGCGGCTGATGGACGCGGTAGGCCGAGACCTGGACTTCGTGTTCATTTACTTGGACGACATACTGATCGCCAGCCGTAACCGCCAGGAACACCTTTCCCACCTCCGCCAGCTGTATTCCCGCCTCCGCGATTTCGGCCTCACGATTAACCCGTCCAAGTGCCAATTCGGACTTGACTATCGATTTCCTCGGCCACAAAATCACCAGCGACGGGGCAACACCCCTACCCGCCAAGGTGGATGCTATCCGCCATTTTGCCCGCCCCGACACAGTCAAAGGCCTACAGGAATTCCTTGGGATGGTCAACTTTTACCATCGTTTCATCCCTGCAGCAGCCCGTATCATGCGCCCTCTGTTCTCGCTGCTGGCTGGTAAGGGCAAGGACATCACCTGGACTGACGAGGCTGCGGCTGCTTTCGTTAAGGCCAAAGACGCCCTGGCAGACGCCACGATGCTGGTACACCCTAGGACTGACGTCCCGACTGCCCTCACGGTAGACGCGTCCAACACCGCGGTGGGTGGGGTACTGGAACAGCTACTCGAAGGCCGCTGGCAACCCTTGGCATTTTTCAGCAAACACCTTAGACCGCCCGAACTGAAGTACAGCGCTTTTGATCGGGAACTTCTAGCGCTGTATCTGGCGGTCCGGCATTTCCGATACTTTCTAGAAGGCAGGCCTTTCACCGCTTTCACCGATCATAAGCCTCTGTCCTTTGCCTTCTCCAAAGTCTCCGATCCCTGGTCAGCTCGTCAGCAGAGACATTTATCCTACATTTCCGAGTTCACAACTGACATCCAACATGTCTCCGGAAAGGATAATGTCGTTGCTGATGCACTTTCCAGACCAACCATCCACAACCTATCCTTGGGTGTCGACTACACGGCCCTGGCTGACGCACAGCAAGCCGACGACGAACTGCCCAGCTACAGAACCGCAGTCTCGGGTCTGCAGCTCTGAGATTTCTTGGTTGGTCCGGGTCAGCGGACCCTACTTTGCGACGTTGCGACTGGTCAGCCCCGCCCTATAGTCCCTGCAGCCTGGCGGAGACGCGTTTTTGACTCGGTACATGGGTTGGCGCACCCATCCATCAGATCTACTGTCCGACTGGTCGCCAGCAAGTTTGTCTGGCATGGCCTGCGCAAACAGGTCAGTGAGTGGGCCAGGACTTGTCTGCACTGCCAGACGTCAAAAATCCAGCGACACACCAAGGTCCCACCACAGCAGTTCGAGCCTACCCGTAGGAGGTTCGACCACATACACGTCGACCTCGTGGGCCCTCTGCCGGTTTCAAGAGGAGCCCGGTACCTCCTTACCATCGTGGACCGGTTCACGAGGTGGCCTGAGGCAACCCCCCTGACTGACATCACAACTGATTCCTGCGCCCGAGCGCTGCTCACAACTTGGGTCTCACGTTTTGGCGTTCCGGCCCACATCACTTCAGACAGAGGCACCCAATTCACTTCCAGTCTCTGGGCTGCATTAGCGAACCTGCTAGGGACGCAGCTGCACACCACCACGGCCTACCATCCTCAATCAAACGGGTTGGTGGAACGTTTTCACCGCCATCTAAAATCGGCCTTGATGGCCCGCCTGAAGGGTCCTAACTGGGATGACGAGCTGCCTTGGGTCCTGCTCGGCATACGCACTGCCCCCAAAGAAGACCTCCGCACTTCGTCAGCTGAGCTTGTTTACGGGGCGCCACTAGTTGTCCCCGGGGATTTCATACCTGCCCTTCAGGACCAAGGGGAACAACCCCCAGCAGTTCTACAAAGACTGCGCGAGCAGCTCGGTGCCTTGGCCCCGATTCCCACCTCATGGCACGGTCAAGCCCCATCCTGCCAGCCCAAGGAACTACGGGACTGTAAGTTTGTTTTCGTTCGCAGGGGCACACCTCGGGCGCCATTGCAACGACCATATGAGGGACCGTTCCAAGTCATACGGAATAACGGATCCACTTTTATTTTGGACATTGGAGGCAGGGAACAGGTTTTCACGGCGGACCGCCTCAAACCGGCCCATTTGGATCTGCAACAGCCTGTCGAGGTTGCCACGCCACGACGCAGAGGCCGCCCCCCTAAGCGGCAGCTGGCACAGCCCACGGACCTTGGGGACTGTCTCGCCGGTTCTGGGGGGGGTTGTGTGGCGACTCACCGTCTAGTCGGGCAAACCGGCTCGGCAGTCGGGTCGCGCGGCGTCGGAGCGACGAGGCCCAAGATGGCGGCGGGCCTCGTCTTTCCGAGCGACGGGGAGAACCCGCGCGCGGCAAAGTCCTGATGACGTAGGACTTACGTCATTGCCGGTTTTTTTTGGGCGGGAGTTTTTCTCCCTTAAAGGGCCCGCACAAGGCGGGAAAATAAACCAGTTCTGTTTGGCAATCCTCCGAGTAGAGTCTTGTTTTATTCCGCGGTAGCAACCGCTACACTGGAAATTATAGGCAGTCATGGGTAAATTATTCCACGTTTAAAACCAGGCGAATTAAAACCACGTTAATGTCCCGGGGTACAGCTGTCCCTCACTTAACCATGTTTCCGTAATGGCTATAATGCCCCAGTCCCATGTAGCTATCCAACCCCTAAATTCATCTGCCTTACCTGTCAGACTTCTTGCACTGAAGTAAGTGCAACTTAATCCAGTAGGATTTCCTTGCTCCATGCCATTCTCCTGTCATGTCTACTCCCCTATCTGAATAGGTTTGTCACGCCTATTCACTTTGCTTTCACTGACTTCTGCATCACTTTCCAGCCTCTCATTTGCTTAGGATCCCCGCCCCCACCCACTAAGTCAACTAATTCAAGTAATAACATTCTTTCTATAGTGTCATGACCAGAACTGCACACAACTTTCTAAGTGTTGGTTAACCAATATCTTGTACAGCTGCAATATGATGTCCCAACTCTTATACTCAATCCCCCTGCCTTTGAAGGCAATCAAGCTAAATGCCTTCTTAAATAGGCTATCTACCTATGTCACCATTTTCAGGGAGCTATGAACTTGGATCCCAGGGTACCTCTGTATATCAATGCTTCTAAGGTCTCTGTGTGTACTGTATATATCCAACCGGCTTTAGACAACCCAAAATTGTGTTCAGTTCTGGTCGTCTCATTATAGAAAGGATGTGGAAGCTTTAGAGAGGGTGCAGGGGAGATTTACCTGGATGTTGCCTGGATTGGAGAGCATGTCTTATGAGGATAGGTTGAGTGAGCTAGGGTTTTTCTCTTTGGAGAGAAGGAGGATGAGAGGTGACTTGATAGAGGTGTACAAGATGACAAGAGGCATAGATCGAGTGAACAGTCAGGGACTTTTTCCCAGTGCGACAATGGCTAACACGAGGGGATGTAATTTTAAGGTAATTGGAGGAAGGTGTCAGGGGGATGTCAGGGGTAAGTTTTTTACACAGAAAGTGGTGGGTGTGTGGAACACACTGCCGGCAGAGGTTGTGGGGGCAGATACGTTAGGGACATTTAAGAGACCCTTAGAAAGACACATGAATGATAGAAAAATAGGGGGCTATGTGGGAGGGAAGGATTAGATAGATCTTAGAGCAGGATAAAATGTCGGCACAACATTGTGGGCCAAGGGGTCTGTACTGTGCTGTAGTGTTCTATGAAAAATACACTTCCTTGCACTTATCTGGAGTAAATTTCACCTGCCACACCTCTGCCCAACTTTCCAGCTGATCTTTCCCGCTTTATCTTTAAGTAACCATCCTCGTTATCTACAACTCCATCATGGCATCAGCAAATTTACTTATCAGACCACTGATATTTTTATCCAAGTTATTTCAATATACGACAAAGGTATACCACTGGTTACAGACTTCCAGTTAGAAAAGCAATCCTCCACCACTATCCCCAGCCTCCTACCACCACGCCAATTTTGGATCCAGTTTGCCAAAATACCTTGGATCCTATGCACCCTAAGTTTCTACACCAGTCCACCATGCTGGACACTGTAAAAAGCCTTGCTAAAGTCCACATATACCACATCTGATGCAGGGTTTCGACCTGTAACGTTGACAATTCCTTTCCTCCCACAGATGCTGCTTCAACCTGCTGAGTTCCTCCAGCAGGTTGTTTGTTGCTCCAGATTCCAGTATCTGCAGCCTCCTGTGTCTCCGACCTTTCCTTCGTTTCACAGTTCATTTTATTCAAAGGAAAACATTGCCTTGGTGAAATTCCAAATCCAGCTGCATTTTTATTACTCAGTAAGTTTAAGCAATAATTACGCCATTCTTCAGTATGCAAAACCTTGTTTCTCTTTACAAAATAAATATGAGAAATACCACTCATTTTATAACACAATTTTTGATAGATTTTGTTGTGGAAAGCAGCCCTGAATTTTCTGTGGATTTGGATTCCAAGCCCATTCCTAGACAAACTACTGTTCATGGATTTATCTCCTTGGCTTCCCAAAAATCCAGCATCTGTTAAAGACTGAAATGTAAAATTATATATAAATGAAATAAAAACAGAAAATGCTAGACATTCAGCAAGTCAGGCAGCATCTGTGGAAAGAAGAGTGAACGTGCCACGTTCGAAGATCCAGCTGCTGTCTGAGTATTCCAGCATTTTCTGTTTTTATTTCAGATTTGCAGCATCTGCAATTTTCCATTTTCATTATTTAGAAGTTAATTTAACATGACTGCAATATGACTGCAGACTGCCAATGCTGCGCCTGCGCAGGAATGAACTGCGCTCCGAGGATATTAAGTGGAGGTTGTGGTCCGAGCAGATCACTCAGGTCGTGATTTGCTGGGAGACTGTGGACGCCGGGCAGGAGTTGCACCCCCGGTGGACTGGGAAGTTTCACCGACGCGATGTTGGTACCAAGCCCTGAATAAGAGCCCGTTATCCCCGCGCTGGAGAGCCGTTTGACATGTTCGTTTTCCCGGGAAGCTGATCTGCCATCGCCTGACGAACGGTGAGAAGTAGGGCGCATGCGCAGCCATCTTGGTGACGGGGCAGAGTGGATCTGGGTTTCTGAGAGGGGGAGGCGGTGATTGGCTGCGGTGATTTGATTGACAGCGCACACCGGGTGTCTTGCCTCCCTTTGACTGATTTCATTCTTCTCTCAGTTTTTAGGTCCTGACAGACTTCACTTTGCATTGAAATCCAAGGACTTTAGTTTATTTTCCATTCGCTTAAGTTATTAATATCTCTTTTGTAATTTTAACGCTTCCAGCAACACTGCTTTCAATGTCAATTTTCCTTGTGAGGTCAGCAAACTTGGATTCGTGGTTCTCATGCCCAAAGATGTCCATAAAAGTGACAAATAGTTGCAGTCTCAATACAACCATTATTGCAAGATCCCACTGGTCACGTCCTGCCAGTTAGATTAACTGCCATTTATCACAACTCTTTGCTGCTACTAAAACTATTTTTAACCAGATCAACAATTTGCATCCAATCCTGTCAATACCTCTGTATGAAAGGGTTAGTAAAATGGTTTCTGGGTCATCATTTTTCCATTGTTTCCATGGAATGGAAAATGGGAAAGAATTCCTGAATGAACCCCTGTCTGCAATAAATTAAATTGTTGGAAAACACAGAAATGAAACACACAACCTTCCATCCAACATCAAAACATTAAAAACAAAAATAACTATCAATTATCACATCAGTAACGCGTGAATTATGATATTATTTACAAGTAAGCAGCTGTTTCTCTTTATAGTGCAGAGCTTCCTGTGTACTAGATCTTTTGTTTTGAAGCAATTTTTTAATATAGGTTCATTTGTCTTTCAGCAATTTAGCATAAACGGCTTCACAGCTGAGGTCAAAATTTTACCTGCACACACAAAATGGTCTTCATTATAGGATCGCTGACACTTGACTTTTCAGGTTTCTAGACAGTGTTAATTATCAAAAAGAATTTGTCAACAGGAGCTGTGCTGCTGTGTGGTAGATATGCCATGAACTGAGTTGCCTTTGCCAGAGAATTGTTTCGGGTTGACATCCTTTCACTAGGACTGAAGTTTGATCAGTTTTAATAAGAAGCAATTGACCTGAAATGTTACTTTGTTTTTCACTCTCTACAGATATTGCTAACCAGCTATTTCCAACATTTTCATTTTAATTTGAGATTTCCAGTATCATTTTTTTTGCTTTTCACTTTGAGATTTGCAGATTTAAAGCAAAAAATGATGAAAATATGTTGCTTATGAATTTGTATCCTGTACTTATAATGCTGATTTCTGCAAGTCCCTTTCTCCAGGTGTTAGAAGGGGAGGAATTGCCAACAGGGAAGTTCAAGCCAAACGTCATGTTAGGATCAAGTAGATTCACTCAACTTATCAGAAAATGAATATAATCGTTATTTTCAGTGAAGAAGGGGATATGTTTGTCAGTGGAAAAAGATTTCAAACATCAGAGTGACTAGAAAAGCATCAAGGCCTAGACCCTGCTGAATGAGGGAGTACCACTACACAGACTATGGAAAAAGCTTTAACCAGTTATAAAGCTTGAAAAACTGTTGCACCATTCAAAGTGTGGAGAAAGTGTTCTGTGTGTGGACGAGACTTCAACCAACCTGGAGGAACACAAGGACATCCTCACCACGGAGAAACCATATAAATGTGGGGACTGTGGGAAGGGATTCAATTATCCATCCTTACTGGATGCTCACCGGCGCACTCATACTGGGGAGAGGCCATTTACTTGCTCTGTGTGTGGGAAGGGATTCACACAGTCATGCACCCTCCAAACACACCAGCGGGTCCACACTGATGAGAAGCCCTTCAGTTGCAGTCAATGTGGGAAGGGGTTCCGGTGTTCTTCCAACCTTATCCAACACCAGCGAGTTCACACCGGGGAGAAACCCTTCACTTGTTCTGTTTGTGCAAAGGGTTTCAGTCAGTCAACTACTCTGCTGACACACCAGCGAGGAGTTCACACTGGTGAGAGACCATTCACTTGTTCCATGTGTGGGAAGGGATTCACGAATTCATCCCATCTGCTGAAACACCTGCGAGTTCACACTGGTGAGAGACCATTCACCTGCTCTGTGTGTGGGAAGGGATTCACGCATTCATCCACCTTGCTGATACACCAGCGGGTTCACAATGGAGAGAGGCCATTTACCTGCTCCGTGTGTGGGAAAGGATTTACTCACTCATCCAACCTGCTGACACATCAGCGGGTTCACACTGGGGAGAAGCCGTACACATGTTCTGTTTGTGGCAAGGCATTCACCCGTTCATCTCACCTCATGAGACACCAGCGAGTTCATGAATAACTTAGGGTTTGGATTCTGCTGTTATAGCAGCAGTTAATTCCATCCAAGGCTGAACATGTTACAATTGACATTTGTTTCAGATGTCAGAGATGTGGTATCCTTTTAAAATCTACTTGGTGATTGTTTACTTTTATTCTAATTTACAACAAGTTATTTTCCAATAAAATTGTAACATTTTGCAGAAAAGTTCCACTTATTAACATTCCAATTCAGAAAGTGCTGATTACATCTTGCTGACGATGTTACACACAGTGGCAAACTCCAGAATCCATCGGTAAAACAGAGAATAGGAATGGTGCTGTCAAGTACCTCCAAATGTTGTCCCTCAAATTTTTCTACAGGAACCCCCTTTACACAGAAATGGAGATGAGTCCAGTTAAAGAAACAGACTGAGCTGATCTGTGGCTTAGTTACTATCAAATGAAATGTCTGTCTGACAAATGAAATATTCATGTGTGACTGTAGGAATGGTTTGTATCAGAACAGAAAAACATCTTAAAACCAAAAATATTATTAAATGTTAGCATGGATCACAAGAGGGAAGGTGATGGTTCACCAACATAATTGAATAAAGGAAATGCAGTAGATGTGACAATCATTAACGATTTTCAAAGGCCCTTTAATAGATGTTGCTTTGTAGATTCATGACAAAGCCAAGCATAAGTGAAATTAGGAAAGAGGTAACAGGACTGGATTGCAGGCTACGGATGGGTGAGTGTAAATCCTTTCAGGCCCCAGTAAACAATGGGTTAATGGCAATTCAGCATGAGTGTAAGTAGTCTGATCTTTACAATTAAAGAAAGGAAATGTATGAAATTGTGTCAGGCAGCAGGTTAGTAGAGTGGGGAATCATCTTCACTTGGTTTTTTTTTGCTACCAGGCAACATGACAGAAAATGTCTGTTCGGTCTTAAGACATCCTACGCTTGTACCACATGTCTTTAGTGCTTCCTGTGGTCTTCAACATAGCTTCTCAGTAGCTACAGCACTGAATTAAATAACTTGTAGATAAAGTTATCTGCTGGAGCACTGTGTTTAATATTCAAACAAAAAAAAACTGTTCATTCCTGCACATTGGTCTTTGAATATGTTGTTTAAGTTTATTTCTGCTGATATTAATTACTGCTATAATTGAGCTGGAGTTTATTATTTGACTATATATCAAATAAACTGTAATTTTTCAATGATGATGAACAACTTTCATTTGGGGTGAGATTTGAGATGAGCGTTTGGAGGATATGGATGAAGGGGGAGTTTGGGTATGAGGAGTCAGAGAGTGGGATGAAATAGGAGCTGTGTTGAGTTAGGCTCACTGTCTATTATTATGTGGAGCCTATTTCTCTTTTACAGTATTTTGAATTGTGTTTAAATAAGGTTTGATGCAGGATTGCAGTTACTTGCATGCCTGCAATTCCTATTGGGTTACGTTGGGCTGGTATTTATGTGGAAGAGATTGGTATAGAAAGAGTCACAGAGATACACAGCAGGAAAACAGGCCCTTCGGCCCAACTTGTCCATGTTGACCAAGTTGCCTACCTGAGCTAGTCCCATTTGACTGCATTTGGCCCATATCCTTCTAAAGCTTTGCTCCTGTACAAAAGCCATGCACTTTTTAAAGATTGTAATTGTACACAACACCACCGCTTCCTCTGTCACCTCATTCCACATATACTGTACCTTGCTTGTGGAAAAAGTTGCCCCAGAGGTCCCCTTTAAATCTTGCCCCACTCACCTAAAACCTATGCCTTCTTGCTTTAGACTTCCTTACCATGGGTAAAGGACTGTGACCATTCACCTTGTCTGTAACTACTCATGATTTTATATACCACTATAAGGTCATCCTTCAGCCTCCTTTGCTCTGGTCTCTCTTTATAACTTAAACACTCCAGTTCTGGTAGCATCCTTGTGAATCTTTTCTCTACCCTTTCCAACCAATGGGACCATTCTATGTTGAACATGATGTTTTGCAAACTGGAATATCTCCAGCTGAAACCAGAGTGTGGAGAAATGTTTAAAATACAAAATTGAAGTTCTTCTAATGCAAGCAGTGTTTTTTGCAGCATAAGTAGCACAAATAGGTATAAATAGACGTGATCTAATAGCCATTACAGAGGTATGATTGCAAAGTAACCCAGGTTGGGAATTCAATATTCCAGGATACATTTGGAAAAGATAGGAAAAATGGAACAGAGAAGGAGTACCACTGATGATAAAGGATCTGAAGCTGGAAAATAATTAAGTTGGTTAGAAAATGTTGGCAAGCTGTGTCTGGACACCCAAACAATTCTAATCTTGGGCATGGTACAAATCAGAAAATTAAGGTGTACATGGTAAGAGTAGTAGGGGACATTGCACACCAACCAGTCAAAGCAAGTTAGCAATAATCAGATGCAGATAACTTCATGCAAAGTAAATGAGAGAGTTTTTTGGATCAGTATGATGTGGGAACTATCTATTTTAGAACCAGTCCAATCAAAAGGGGTTAATTGCTGTAAATGTGTTAAATTTTATATTGGATTGAAAGTGATTAAGTTCAATCTGAAACTAATCAAGCAAACTATGAAGGTGTGAGACATAAAAAATTGGGAAGCTATGCTAGATTGGGAAGGTACGACAGTGAACAAGAAATGGTTGACATTTAAAGAATTAATACATGGTTTATAACAAATAAAGATACAGAAACCAATAGGAAAAGTGGCTAGTGAGGTCAGAGGTTTTGGATCAAAGGAAAAGGTTCATACTGTAATGCTGCCAACATACGAGGACAGGAAAATCTGACATTTCAGAAGAATTGATAAGGAAATGGAAAGTAGAATACGTGGTCAGTGGCACTGTGGCCAGCTCTGAGGATCAGCAAGGAAGGATAAAGTCAGGCAGAACAATAGTCACAGGAGACTGAATAGCTAAGGGGACGAACAGGAGATGCTGTGGCTGCAGAAGAGATGCCAGGATGCTGTGTTGCCTCCTGGGTGCCAGAATCAAGGATGTCTCAGAGCAGCTGCAGAACATTCTCAAGGGGGAGGGTGAGCAGCCAGAGGTCCCAGTGCACATTGGCACCATTGACACAGGTAGAAAGGCAGAAGAGGTCCTGTTCAGTGAGTTTAGGGAGTTGGGAAAGAGCCTGAAAAGCAGAACCTCAAAGGTAGTAATTTCTGGATTATTCTCAGTACCACGTGCTGGTCAGGGCAAGAACAGGCTGATAGAACAGATGAATGAGTGGCTGAGGAACTGGTGCAGGGTTTCAGTTCTTGGATCATTGGAACCTCTTCTGGGGCAGGGGCGACCTGTACAAGAAGGATGGGTTGCACTTTAACTGGAAGGGAACCAATATCCTGGCCGGGAAGTTCACTTGTGCTACTCGAGAGGGTTTAAACTAGTTTGGCAGTGTGATGGGAACTAGAGCAACAGGTCAGAAAGTGGAGGGATTGAGAGGAAGGTAGATGTCATGACCAGCAAGTCTGTAAGGACGAACAGGCAGGAGCAAAGTAATAGACCTGATGGAACGGATGGATTGAAGTGCTATGAATCTTGCTGCTATGAATATTAGGGGTAATGGTGATGAGCTTCAAACATGGATCAGTACATAGACATATGATGTTGTGGCCATTACAGAGATTTCGTTGAGAGAGGGACAAGACTGGATGCTTAATGTTCCAGGGTTTTGATGTTTTAGAAAAGATAGAAAGGGAGGTAAAAGGAGAGGGAGAGTTGCACTCCCTCAGGAGCAATATCACAGCTGCAGTCAGAGGGGACATAATGGAGGGTTCATCCAATGAGTCGATATGGGTAGAAATCAAAAATAGGAAAGACGCAATCACTCTGAAGGGATTATGCTACAGACCCTCCCCCAAAGCCACCAGGACATTGAGGAACAGATTAGGGAAAGGTATAAAACCAACAGGGTTGTTGTCGTGGGTGACTTCAACTTCCCTAAAATAGAATGGGACCTCCTGAGAGCAAGAGGTTTGGACAGGGCAGAATTTGTTAGGTAGATTCTGGAGGGTTTCTTAAATCACTATTCAGATAGTCCCATGAGATGAGGAGCCATACTGGACCTGGTTTTGGGAAGTGAACCTGGCCAGGTGACTGGCCAGTGGGAGAACATTGCAGGAACAGTGACCACAAGATATAAGGTGACAGAAGATAAAGATAAATATGGACCTTGCCAGAGAGTCTTAAATTGGAGCAGGGAAAATTACAAGAGTGTTGGCAGGAACTAGGTAGAGTTAATTGGGAACAGTTGTTTTTGGGCAAGTCCACATCTGACATGTGGAGGATGTTTAAGGACCAACTGCATAGACTACTGGACAGGTACGTTCCAGTAAGAAGTAAGGACAAAGATGGAAAGGGAACTTTGGATGTCAGAGAGGTGGTGAATTTAGCCAAGAAGATAAAGGAAGCATATATGTAAGGTTTATTAAGCTAAAATCAAACAGAGCCTTTCAGGATTATAAAGAAACTGGAAAAGAACTCAAAAAGGGAATTAGGAGAGCCAGGACAGTCCATGCAAAGTCCGTGGCATGGGATTAAAGAGAATCCTAAGGCATTCTGTACATACATCAAGAGCAAAAAGGTAACTAGGGAATGGGTAGGACCACTCAAGTGTAAAGGACGGAGCATGTGCATAGAGATGGAGGATGTGGGCAAGGTCCTAAATGAGTACTTTGCATCGATGCTTACCAAGGAGAAATACAGTGAGACCAGTGTGAAATGTGCTAATATGCTCGGGCATTTTGAGATAACAAAAGAGCTAGTGTTGGGCCTACTGAAGAATGAAAAGTCCCCAGGGCCTGATAATCCCCAGGTTATTGAAAGAGGCAAGAGATGAGATCGCTGGGGCCTTGACCAAGATCTTCGTGTTCTCTCTAGTCACAGGCGAGGTCCTGGAGGACTGGCGAGTAGCTGATGTTACAAAGATTGGTGGTTATAGAGTCATAGAGCAATACAGCACGGATACAGGCCCTTTGGCCCAACGAGTCCATGCTGACCATGGTGCCCACACATCTAGTCCCAATTTCCTGTGTTCAGCCCATATCCCTCTCACGGTGGTGATATGGAATGCGTAGAAGATTGCTAAAAGATTTAACGAGAGAAATGGGTGGAGAAATGGCAGATGGCATTTAAGTTGGCCAAATGTGAGGTGGTGTACTTTGGGAGATCAAATATAAAGGGGCAGTACACTGTTAATGGCAGGACCATTAACAATGTTGATGTACAGAGGGATCTTGGGGTCCAAGACTATAGCTCCCTGAATGTGATTGCACAGGTTGATAGGGTGGTAAAGAAGGCATATGGCACCTTTATTAGTCGAGGCACTGAGTTCAAGAGTTGGGGAGTTATGTTGCAGCTTTATAAAACTCTGGTTAGGCTGCATCTGGAGTGTTAGAAGTTTATAAGATTATGAGTGGACAGAGTACATAGAGTAGACAACTGGTATCTTTTTCCCAGGGTCAAACTATAGGTGAGAGGGAGTAAGTTCAAAGGAGCTGTGCAGGGCAAGTTTTTTTACACAGCAAGTAATGGGTGCCTGGAATGTGCTGCTGGGGTGGTAGTGGAGGCAAGTACTATAGAGGGGTTTAAGGGGCTCTCAGACAGACAAGTGAATGTGCAGAGAATGGAGGGATATGGACATTATGCAGGCAGAAGGGATTAGTTTAGTTAGACATTTAATTAATAGTTTAATTAGTTTGGCACCACATCATGGGCTGAAGGGCCTTTTCCTGTGTTCTATAACACATAGGTAATTCAGCAAGAAATATAAAATGACTGTAAAAGGGAAAAGAATAGTTAATGTGGGTGTTTTGCAGACTGAAGTGGGAGAGATTTTACTGAGAAATAAGGGGAATGGCAGAGAAACTAAAATATTTTGTGTATGTCATCATAGGGGATCATCCAGTGAGGCCACATGGGTAGAACTTAGAAACAAAAAGGGCATAGTCACTCTGATTGAATTATAGGCCTCCCAATAGACAGTGGGGAGCAGATATGTAGAGCGATTGCAGCTGGTTGTAAACATAATAGGTTGGTATTATAATGGGAGATTTTAACTTCCCTAATATTGACTGGGCCAACCACTGTGTGAGAAGCTTGGACAGAGTGGAATTTGTGAGATGTGTCTAAGAAAGTTTCTTTGATCAATATATAGAGGGACCTACTGGAGAGGGTGCAACACTGGACCTCCTAGGGAATGAGGTAGGGCACGTGGTGTCTGTTGCCGAGCACTTTGGGTCCAATGACCATAATTCTATTAGTTTAAAATAGTTATGGAGAAGGATATGACTGGTTCATGGATTAGGGTCTGAACTGGGGCAGAGCAAATTTTGGAGCCATTAGGCAGGATCTTGCAGAGGTTGATTGGGTGAGATTGTTTGCAGGGAAAGGAGCGTTTACCAAGTGTAATGTCAAGAGTTCAGGGCCTGCATATTCCTGTTAGGGTGGAAGGCAAAGCTGGCCAGTTTCGGGAACCCTCTTGACGAGAGATATTGAGGCTCTGCTTAAGAAAAAGAGGGAGGCATACACTGCACAGAAGCAATTGGGAACTAGTGAATCTCTTGATGACTTCAAGAAGTGTAGGAGTGCTCTTAAGAGAGAAGTTAGGAGGGCAAAAGGAGGATATGCGAAGGATCTAGCAGGCAAGGTGAGGCAAAATCCCAGGAGATTCTGTAAGTATACTAAGAGTAAAAAGGTGGCTTGGGAGAGAATAGGTCACCTTAAAGAAAAGCATGACTGTGTGTGAAACCAAAGGAAATGGGTGAGATTTTCAATGAACATTTGTCTTCAGTTTTTCCTCTGGAGAAAACAATAGAAGCTAAGGAACTGAGGGAAATGAATGGTGGTGTCTTGGACCACACACAAATTAGCAGGGAGGAAATATTGGAGGCCATAAAGTGCATTAAGGTGGATAGATCCCCAGGACCTGATCTGGTGCACTCTCAGACCTTGTGGGAAGCTGGAGAAGAAATTGTGGAGGCCCTTGCAGAGATTTCTGTTTCATCTCTGGCAACAGGTGAGGTTGCAGAGGACTGCAGAGTGGCTAATGTGGTTGCATTGTTTAAAAAAGGTAGCAAAAACAAGCCCGGAATCTACAGGCCACTGAGTCTGACATTGGTGGTGGGTAAATTGCTGGAGGGAATTCTGAGGGACAGGATCTACCAACATATGGAGAGACAGGGTCTGATCCAGGACAGTCAGCACGGCTTTGTGCATGGGAAATCATGTCTGACAAATCTCTTTGAGTTCTTTGAGAAGGTAACAAAGAGGGTAGATGAGGGTAGGGCGGTGGGTGTTGTCTATATGGACTTTGGCAAGGCCTTTGACAAGGTCCCTCATGACAGGCTAGTCTGGAAGGTTAGTTCACATGGGATCCTGGGAGAGATAGCAGATTGGATTCATAATTCGCTCAGTGGTAGGAAGCAGAGGGTGATTGCCGAGGTTTGTTTCTCAGACTGGAGGCCTGTGTCTAGGTATGTGGGCTGAGGATTGGCAAATGGCTTTCAATCCAGATAAATGTAAGGTATTGCATTTTGGGTGATCAAACCAGAGTAGGACTTGTATAGTGAATGGTAGGGCCCTGGAGAGTGTTATGGAACAGAGGACCCTCAGAGTTCAAGTTCATAGTTCACTGAAAGTGGCATCTCAGGCAGGCAGGGTGGTGAAGAAAGCATTTGGCATGCTGGCCTGCATCGGTCAAGGCATTGAGTATAGGAGTTGGGAAGTTATATTGCAATTATATAAGATGTTGGTAAGGCTGCATTTGGAGAATTGTGTACAGTTTAGGTCATGTTATAGGAAAGATGTTATTAAACGAGAAAGAGTGCAGAAAAGGATGTTGCCTGGACTTGGGGTCTTAGTTACAAGCAGAGATTGCATAGACTAGGACTTTATTCCCTGGAATTTAGGAAATTGATGGGTGATGTGATGGAGGTATATAAGATCCTGAGGGGCATAGACAGCATGAAATCATATAGTTTTTTTTCCCAGGGAGGGGCTGCTAAAAACAAGAGGGCACAGATTTAAGATCAGAAGTGAGAGTTTTTAAAGGGGCATCGGGGGCAGCTTCTTCATGCAAAGGGTGGTGCATATTTGGAATGAACTGCCATAAATGGTGGTTGAGGCGGGCACATTAGCAATATTTAAAAGCCATCTAGATAAGTACATGGATAGGAGAGGTTTTGAGGGCTATGGGCCAAACGCAGACAGATGGGACTAGCTCACTGCGCAACATAGTCGGCATGGATGAGTTGGGCCAAAGGGCCTGTTTCCATGCTGTATGACTCTATGACTCTATGGGAGAGAACACAGATAAGACAAATAATGGAGAATAACAGGTCTCAAGTAAATTAAATAACCAATAATAAATAAAAGTTGAAGGAATCAATGGGACTGATAGCTGATGGATCCCCAGGACTTGATGACCTGTATCCCAAGGTTTTAAGAGAAGCACTGGTTGTCATCTTCCAAAATTCCACAGATCCTAGAATGGTTCCCACAGATTGGAAGGTGGGTATTTTAAATCCATTATTTAAACTAGGAGGCAAGGAGAAATTGGATTAGAAGTTGGCCTGATATTAGTAACAGGGAAAATGTCACAATCTCCTATAGAGGAAGTGAATGCTTGACACTTAGAAAACCATAATAGGATTGCAATACCCAGCAGAATATATGAGGGGAACCTCTGGATATGTTGTATTAGGACTTTAAAAAATCTTTGAACATTTGCCACACTAGAGGTTGTTAAACAACGTTAGTGTACTTGGGATGTGTGTCTGTTTAACATGTACTTGATGTTGCACTACAAAAAGCACATGTGTGTCTGTTTAACATGTACTTGACGTTGCATACTTCACAAATCAACCAACTGATTCCAATGGCATGGAAACCACGACGATGGGAACATTGGCTCTGAATTCTCACCAGTTCTTTATCAACAGACTCCCATTTTCTGAATGTAGATTTATCTGCAAGTAGTTGTTCCCAGTCTGTGTTTGCCAGTCCCTGTCCAATGACATTGAAATTGGCCTTGCCTGGCCACCCCCAACCCCTCAAATTCAGACACTAAATTTCCTAACTATCCTCGTCACTTTCCATGACAACTTTGAAACTTACCTGGTTATTCCCTTATAGGATTGGCCCAAGAACCGTTGGAGCAGCATGTCTCTAACAGGTAGGGGTTGAGTATTCAAAAGGCTGTGTTTTTCCGCAGGCTTTTACCTTACAGGATCAGCCGGGAGATGTTGGAGCAGCGTGTCTCTAACAGGTAGGGGCTGAGTGTTAATTGGTTGATTAGAGGGATTGAATACTTGAGATAATTGGCAGGGACAAATATAAGGAGGGGTAACTGTAGAGAAGCGGCCAGTGAGGAGCGGCCAGTCTGCGAGTGGCTCAGGGTAGGAGTCGAGCTTTGAGGCTCGAGAGGCTTCGCCAAGCAGAGGCTGAGGACGAGCTTGCTCCCAGTGACGTAAGGCCAGGTAAGTTCCTTCAATTAATTTAATTAACTTAGGAATAGGTAATGAAGGCAGCAGTTAGTCGTGTGCTCCGTATGCAGTATGTGGGAAGTCAGGGACAGCACACTTGTCCCTGATGACTACACCTGTAAAAGGTGCATCCAGCAGCAGCTCCTGACAAACCAAGTTATTGAACTGGAGCAGGAGCTGGATGAACTTCGGATCATTTGTGAGGCAGAGGCAGAAGTAGACAGGAGTTTCAGGGAGATAGTCACCCCTAAAAGTCATGAGGCAGGTAGCTGGGTGACTATCAGGAAAGGGAAGGGGTAAAGAAGTATACCGTTTTGGATACTGCTAGTGGGGATGACCTACCAGGGACAAGTTGTAGTGGTTGCATCTCTGGCACCAAGACGGGACCTTCAGCTCAGAAAGAAAGGAGGGAAAAGAGGAGAGCAGGAGTAATATGGGATTCAATAGTTATGGGGACAGATAAGAGGTTCTGTGGGAGAGATCGAGAATCCCGGATGGTCTGTTGCCTCCCTGGTTCCAGGTTCTGCGATATCTCAGATCGAGTTCTTGACATTCTCAGGAGGGAGGGTGAGCAGCCAGATGTTGTGGTCCATGTAGGGACCAATGACATGGATAGGAAGGAGGAGGAGGTCCTGCAAAGAGAGTTTAGAGAATTAGGTGCAAAGTTGAAGGACAGGACCTACAAGGTTGCAACCTCAGGATTGCTACCCATGCCATGTGCTAGTGAGGCTAGAAAAAGGATAATGCAGCTAAATACGTGGCTAAGGAGATGGTGCAGGAGGATTTCTGGACAATTAGGCTTTGTTCCAAGGTGGGACCTGTTCCAACGGGATGGTTTGTACCTGAACTGGAAGGGGACTTGCAGGTAGGTTTGCTAATGCTGCTCTGGGGGGTTTAAACTAGATTTGCAGGGTTAGTGGAACCAGAGTGTTAGAGCAGATAGTGAGGTGGAGGTGGAAAAAGGTCATATGAGGACTGCAGGTATAGACAGAAATCAATGGTTTGTACGTGATAGAAATGTTCTCAGGTGCATCTATATCAATGCAAGGAGTATTGTAGGTAAGGCAGATGAGTTTACAGCGTGGATTGGCATGTGGGATTACGACATTATTGCTATTAGTGAGACATGGTTGCAGGAGGGTCAGGACTGGCAGCTTAATGTTCCAGGGTTCCGTTGTTTCAGACGTGATAGAGGGGGAGAGATGAAAGGGGGAGGAGTGGCATTACTGGTCAGGGAAAATACCACAGCTGTGTGTAGACAGGGCAGCCCAGAGGTCTCGTCGACAGAGGCCATATGGGTGGAGCTGAGGAACAGGAAAGGTGTGACCACACTAATAGGGTTGTATTATAGACCACCCAATAGTCAAAGAGAATTGGAGGAACAAATCTGTAGGGAGATAGCAGACCGATGTAAGAAACAGAAAGTTGTAATAGTAGGGGATTTTAACTTGCCACATATTGACTGGGACTCCCACACTGGCTTGGAATTTGTCAAATGTGTTCAGGAAAGTTTTCTAAATCAATATATAGAGGTACTGACGAGAGAGAATGCAGTACTTGATCTCCTATTAGGGAACCAGGCAGGTCAGGTAGCAGAAGTATGTGTAGATGAGCATTTTGGGTCCAGTGACAATAATGTCATTAGTTTTAAGTTAATTATGGATAAGGATACGTCTGGTCCTCAGGTTGAGGTTCTGCATTGGAGAAAGGCCAATTTTGTGGAAATGAGAAAGGATCTAGGAAGAGTGGATTGGGATAAATTGTTTTCTGGCAAGGATGTGTTCAGTAAGTGGAAGGCCTTCATAGGTGAAATTTTGAGAGTGCAGAGTTTGCAAGTTCCTGCCAGGATTAAAGGCAAAGTTAACAAGCACAAGAAACCTTGGTTTTCAAGGGATATTGGTGATCTGGTTAAGAAAAAGAGAGAGGTGTACAGCAGGTATAGGCAACTAGGAACAAATGAGGTACTTGAAGAGTATAGAAAATGTAAGAAAATGCTAAAAAAAAAGGAAATCAGGAAGGCAAAAGAAGACATGAGCTTGCTTTGGCAGATAATGTGAAGGTAAACCCGAAGGGTTTCTACAGGTATATTAAAAGTAAAAGGATAGTAATAGAAAAAATTGGTTCCCTAGAAGATCAGAGTGGTCGTCTATGTGTGGGAGCCTCAGGAGATGGGGGAGATCTTAAACAGTTTTTTGCATCAGTATTTACTCAGGAAACTGGCATAGTGTAAATGGAAGGAAGGGAAACGAGCACTAGTGTCATGGAACATATAGAGATTAAAGAGGAGGAGATGCTTGCTGCCTTACAGTGAATAAAGGTAGATAAATTCCCCAGGCTTGACAGGATATTTCCTCGGACCTTGAGAGATATTAGTGTAGAAATTGCAGGGGCCCTGGCAGATATATTTAAAATGTCCTTAGTCAAGGGTGTGGTGCCAGAGGACTGGAGGGTAGCTCATGTTATTCCGTTGTTTAAAAGAGGCTCTAAAAGTAAACCAGGCCAGTGAGCCTGACATCAGTAGTAGGTAAATTATTGGAAGGTGTTCTGAGAGATCGGATATACAAGTATTTGGACTGCCATGGGCTGATTAAGGATAGTCAGCATGGCTTTGTGCATGGTAGATCATGTTTAACAAATCTTGTAGAGTTTTTCGAGTAGGTTACCAAGAAAGTAGATGAAGGAAAGGCTGTGGATGTTGTATACATGGACTTTAGTAAGGCCTTTGACAATGTCCCACATGGGAGGTTAGTTCAGAAGGTTCAGACACTAGGTGTCAATAGAAAGGTTGTAAACTGGATTCGAAATTGGCTGTGTGGGAGAAGACAGAGTGGTAGTGGATGATTGTTTTCAGACTGGAGGCCTGTGATTAGTGGTGTGCCTCAGGGATCTGTGCTGGAGCTATTGTTGTTTGTTGTCTATATCAATGATCTACATGATAAGTTGGTAAATTGGATCAGCAAGTTTGCTGATGACACTAAGACTGGAGGTGTAGCGGACAGCGAGGAAGGCTTTCAAAGCTTTCAAAGGGATCTGAACCAACTGGAAAAATGGGCCAGAAAATGGCTGATGGAATTTAATGCAGACAAGTGTGAGGTGTTGCATTTTGGAAGGACAAATCAAGGAAGACGTCAGGACTTCAGAGCAGATAAGTTTTTTCTTTTTTTTTAAATAGGGTTTTTATTATAAGGGTTAGAATGTAAGGTTTTTTTTAAGTTGTTTTATAAGTTTTAAATCGGGAATAGTGAGGGCTGGACTGCGCAGGCGCGTGACATTGGCAGGTAAGGCGCGGGCAGTTTAAAAAGAAAACAGACATATCCAGCAGGCAGCGTTGTAGCGGACAGCTGAGTGAGAGGGAGCAGAGTGGTCGGGCTTTGGCTCAAGAGGATTCGGCGTAAAAGGGCAAGGCAGGTGAGTAGCTGGTAGGTAGGTAAAGGTAAGGTTTACCTGTTTTCCATTATAAATTTTTAAGTAGAAAAACTAGGGGAAAAAGAATTAGTTCTGATGGAGGACATGGTGGTATGCTGCAACTGCTTGATGTGGGAGGCCGTGGACCTTGTTGCGGTCCACGATGGCCACATCAGCAGTAAGTGCTTGAGGCTGGAGGAACTTCGGCTCACAATCGATGAGCTGGAGTTGCAGCTTCAAACACTGCGCAGCATCAGGGAGGGGGAGAGTTTTGTAGATACTGTACATAAGGCGACGGTCACCCCCCCCCCCTTAGAGCAGGTACTACTGGAGTCCAGGAAGTAGATAGAATAGTGACTGTCAGGGGAGGGAAAAGGAAAAAGGAAATGAACAGGCAGATAGAGCAGAGGACCCCGGAGGCTGTTCCCCTCAGTAACAGGTTTTTAGCTTTGGAGGCTGTTGAGGGAGATGACCTGCCGGGGCCTAGCAGCAGTAGCCAGGTCTATGGCACTGGGACCGGTCCTGCTGCTCGGAAGGGAAGGGAGGAGAAGAGGAAGGCAGTAGTGATAGGGGACTCAATAGTCAGGGAAACGGATAGGAGGTTCTGTGGCAGTGAGCATGAATCACGGATGGTATGTTGCCTCCCAGGTGCCAGGGTCCGGTATGTCACTGATCGGGTCCACGGGCTTCTAGAGCGGGAGGAAGAACAGCCAGAAGTCGTGGTTCATGTTGGTACCAACGACATGGGTGGGAAGAGGGATGAGGTCCTGAAAAGTGAGTTTAGCGAGCTAGGCATAAGGCTGAAGGACAGGACCGAGGGTAGCAATCTCGGGATTGCTGCCAGTGCCACGCGATAGTGAAGGTAGGAATAGGAGGAGTGGCTGAGAAGTTGGTGCAGGAGGGAGGGTTTTAGATTTTTGGATCATTGGGATCTCTTCTGGGGAAGGTGGGACCTGTACAGAGAGGACGGGTTACACCTGAACCTGAGGGGGGCCAATATCCTTGCAGCCAGGTTTGCTAGGGTGGTTCAGGAGGGTTTAAACTAGATTGTGAGGGGGAAGGGAACCGGAGGAGTAGGTCAGAGGAAGAAGGGGATGGGGAAAAGTCAGATCTGACAGGTAGAGAGGCTTTGAGGAAAGAGAAGTGGAGTACAGGCTATAAAAGTAGTAAGGTGGATGGGCTAAATTGCATTTACTTAAATGCCAGAAGCATCAGGAATAAGGGAGATGAACTGAGAGCTTGGATAAGTACATGGGACTATGATATTGTGGCTATTACAGAGACATGACTGACATCAGGGCAGGAATGGATATTGAATATTCCTGGTTTTCAGTGTTTTAAAAGGGATGGGGGGCAGGGGAGAAGAGGAGGAGGGGTGGCAATACTGGTCAGGGACGCTGTTACAGCTGCAGAAAGGGTAGATAATGTAGAAGGATCCTCTCTAAAGTCAATATGGGTGGAAGTTAGGAACAAGGAAGGGGCAGTTACCCTCCTGGGAGTATTCTATGGGCCCCCTGGTAGCAGTAGGGATACTGAAGAGCAGATTGGGAGGCAGTTTTTGGAAAGATGCAAAAATAACAGTGTTATTATAATGGGAGACTTCAACTTTCCAAATATTGATTGGCACTTACTTAGTGCCAAGGGTTTAGACAGGGCAGAGTTTGTTAAGTGTGTCCAGGACGGATTCCTGACACAGTATGTTGACAGGCCGACTAGAGGGAATGCCATATTAGATCTAGTTTTAGGTAATGAACCGGGACAGGTGACAGATATATTGGAGGGTGAGCATTTGGGGGACAGGGATAGGACCAAAGAGGACAGGAAGATATTTAATTGGGGAAAGGCAAATTATGAGGCTATAAGGCGAGAACTTGGGAGTGTAAATTGGTATGACATTTTTAAAGGAAAATGTACTATGGTCAATGTTCAGGGATCTTTTGCAGGATGTTAGGGATAAATTTGTCCCGGTGAGGCAGAGAAGGAATGGTGGGGTGAAGGAACAGTGGGTGACGAGAGAGGTGGAACAACTAGTTAGGAAGAAGAAGGCAGCATACATAAGGTGTAAGCAGCAAGGATCGGACAGGGCCCATGAGGAATATAGAGTAGCAAGGAAAGACCTTAAAGGGCTGAGGTAAGCGAGAAGGGAACATGAAAAGGCTTTGGCGAGTTGGGTTAAGGAGAATCCCAAGGCTTTTTTCTCGTACGTGAAGAGCAGAAGGATGGCTAGGATAAAGGTGGGTCCGATTAAAGACAAAGGTTGGAGGATGTACCTTGAAGCTGTGGAAGTTGGTGAGGTTCTCAATGAATACTTCTCTTCAGTATTCATCAAGGAGAGGGGTCTTGATGATGCTGAGGACAGTGTTGATGAGGGTAATGTTCTAGAGTATGTAGATATTAAGAAAGAGGATGTGTTGTAGTTGTTAGAAAATATTAGGACAGATAAGTCCCCGGGACCTGATGGAATATTCCCCAGGCTGCTTCGTGAGGCAAGGGAGGAGATTGCTGAACCGTTGGTTAGGATCTTTGAGTCCTTGTTGGCCACGGGGATGGTACCGGAGGATTGAAGGGTGGCGAATGTTGTCCCCTTATTCAAGAAAGGTAGTAGGGATAGTCTAGGGAATTACAGGTCGGTGAGCCTTACGTCTGTGGTGGGTAAGCTGTTAGAAAGAATTCTAAGAGATAGGATCTATGAGCATTTAGGGAATCATGGACTGATTAGGGACAGCCAGCATGACTTTGTGAAGGGAAGATCTTGCCTCACAAGCCTGATAGGGTTCTTTGAGGAGGTGACCAGGAAGATTAATGAGGGTAGTACAGTGGATGTAGTCTACATGGATTTTAGTAAGGCGTTTGATAAGGTTCCGCATGGTAGGCTTCTTCAGAATGTCAGAGGGCAAGGGATCCAAGGAGGCTTGGCTGTCTGGATTCAAAATTGGCTTGCCTGTAGAAAGCAGATGGTTGTGGTGGAGGAAGTACATTCGGATTGGAGGGCTGTGACTTGTGGTGTCCCACAGGGATCAGTTCTGGGACCTCTACTTTTTGTGATATTTATTAATGACTTAAATCAGGGGGTGGAAGGCTCGGTTAGCAAGTTTGCAGATGACACGAAGATTGGTGGTGTTGTGGATAGTGTGGAGGGCTGTCAAATCTTGCAGATGGATATTGATAGGATTCAGAGCTGGGCTGAGAAGTGGCAGATGGAGTTCAATCCAGAGAAGTGTGAGGTAGTACACTTTGGAAGGACAAACTCCAAGGCGGAGTACAAGGTAACTGGCAGGATTCTGGGCAGTGTGGAGGAGCAGAGGGATCTGGGGGTTCATATCCACAGATCATTGAAAGTCGCCTCACAGGTAGATAGGGTAGTTAAGAAAGCTTATGGAATGTTAGCTTTCATAAGTCATGGGGTCGAGCTTAAGAGCCGCAAAGTGGTGATGCAGCTCTACAAAACACTGGTTCGACCACACTTAGAGTACTGTGTCCAGTTCTGGTCGCCTCATTATAGGAAGGATGTGGAGGCTTTGGAAAAGGTGCAGAGGAGATTCACCAGGATGCTGCCTGGATTAGAGAGTATGGATTATGAGGAGAGACTGAAGGAGCTAGGGCTGTTCTCATTGGAGAGGAGGAGGATGAGGGGAGACAAGATAGAGGTATACAAGATATTGAGAGGAATAGATAGAGACAGGCAGCACCTCTTTCCCAGGGCACCAATGCTCAAAACAAGAGGACATGGCTTTAAGGTAATGGGTGGGGAGTTCAAGGGAGATGTCAGAGGGAGGTTTTTCACCCAGAAAGTGGTTGGTGCATGGAATGCGCTGCCTGGGGTAGTGGTGGAGGCTGATACATTGGACAAGTTCAAGAGATTGTTAGATAAGCATATGGAAGAATTTAAGATAGAGGGATATGTGGGAGGAAGGGGTTAGATAGTCTTAGGTGTGGTTTGAAGGGCGGCACAACATGGTGGGCTGAAGGGCCTATATTTTGCTGTATTGTTCTATGGTTCTAAGGTAGGACATACACAGTAAATTGTAGGGCACTGAGGAGTGCAGAAGAACAAAGGGATCTGAGAGTTCAGATACATTATTCCCTGAAAGTGGCATCACAGGTAGACAGAGTTGTAAAAAAAGGCTTTTGGCATCCTGGCATTCATAAATCAAAGTATTGAGTATAGGAGTTGGGATGTTATGGTGAGGTTGTATAAGACATTGGTGAGGCCAGTTTGGAGTATTGTGTGTAGTTCTGGTCACCTAACTATAGGAAGGATATCAGTAAGATTGAAAGAGTGCAGAGAAGATTTACTGGAATGTTGCTGGGTCTTCAGGAGTTGAGCTACAGGGAAAGGTTGAACAAGTTAGGACTTTATTCCTTGGAGCATAGAAGAATGAGGGGAGATTTGACAGAGGTTTATAAAATTATGAGGGGTATAGACAGAGTTAATGCGAGTAGGCTCTTTCCACCTAGATTAGGAGAGATAAGTACAAGAGGTGAAAGGGGAAAGGTTTGGGGGAACTTCTTCACTTAATGGGCAGTAGGAGTGGGGAATGGGCTGCCATCTGATGTAGTAAATGCAGGCTCACTCAAATTTTAAGAATAAATTGGATAGATATCTGGATGGGAGAAGTCTGGAGGGTTATGGACTGGGTGCAGGTAAATGGGACTAGCAGAATAAAGTTTCGGCACAGACTAGAAGGGCCGAATGGCCGGTTTTCTGTGCTGTAATGTTCTATGGTTCTATGGTAATGGCCACTATCCCCAAAGTGCTTTCCCAGTGTGGCACTTCCCCATCCCTGGTATGACTATCTATGTTTCAGCACAAGTGCTCTCCTAGATGTACTTTAAAAATGCCATCTCATTTTATCCTTTCACTCTACGACAATCCCAGTCAATACTGGGAAAGTAGAAATCCCCCACTAATGTAACCCTCTTCCTCTTACACCTCTGATTTTCTCCTTTATCTCCTGCTGGGAAGTCTTTCATATAAATCCATCAAAGATATTGTACCTTTTTTATTAATAAGAACATAAAAACATAAGAAATAGCAGCAGGAATAGGCTATCTGGTCCATTGAGCCTGCTCTGCCATTCAATAAGATCATGGCTGATTTGTCTGTGGACTCAGATCCATCTACCTGCCTTTCTCCCATGACCCTTAATTCCCCTACTATTCAAAAATCTTAAATATGTCTTAAATATACTTGATGAGGTAGCCTCCACTGCTTCCCTGGGCAGAGAATTCCACAGATTCACTACTCTCTGGGAAAAGCAGTTTCTCCTCATCTCTGTCCTAAATCTACTTCCCTGACTCTTGAGGCTATGTCCCCTAGTTCTTGTGGAAACAACATTCCTGCCTCTACCTTACCTATCCCTTTCATAATTTTGTATGTTTCTATAGGATCCCCTCTCATTCTTCTGAATTCCAGTGAGCATAGTCCCAGATGACTCAATCTCTCCTCATTGGCTAACCTCCTTATCTCTGGAATCAATCTGGTCGACCTCCTCTGCACCATCTCCAAAGCCAGTATATCTTTCCTCAAGTCAGGAGATCAGAACTGCATGCAGTACTCCAGATGTGGCCTCACCAGTACCCTGTACAGTTGCAGCATAACCTCTCTGCTCTTAAATTCAATCTCTCTAGCAATGAAGGCCAGTATTCCATTTGCCTTCTTGATAACCTGTTGCACCTGCAAACCAAACTTTTGCGATTCATGCACAAGCACTTCCAAGTCCCTCTGCACAACAGCATGCTGCAATCTTTCACCATTTAAATAATAATCTGATTTTCTATTTTTCCTTCCAAAGTGGATGACCTCGCATTTACCAACATTGTGTTCCATCTGCCAGACCCTTGCCCACTCACTTAACCTATCTATATCTCTCTGCAGCCTCTCTGCAGCCTCTCTGCATCCTCTGCACAATTTGCTTTTCCATTCAATTTAGTGTCATCAGCAAACCTGAACTTTACTCATAAGCCTCAATTGAAAAGCCTTCTCAGATATCCTTCCCCATTACTGTAGCGATGATCTTCTTGATCAATAGTGCAATGCAGCCGCCTCTTCTGCATTGCTCCCTATCACACCTGAACCTTTTATAGATTGGACTGTTGACATGGTAATCCTGTCCTTCTTTCATCAATATCATATCCCCATATCAATGCTCTAGTTTCATCCAATTTATCAGTTTGGCTTGTTGCATTAAAATTAATGCAGTTTAGCCTTCCAATCATCCCATAGGCCTTATCATGCCATTTCTGCTCTGCCAACTGGACTGAAAAGTTTTTCTTCTATATTTGACTGAATCTTCTCTACATTAGCTGTCTGTCCCTTACTCCTAACAAATTAGGTATAAGATTTCCCCAAAACCATAAGTAAACCTCCCAGGTTCTGGTTAAGGTGCAACCTGTCCTGCTTCAGTAGGTACCAGCTGCTACAGAGCTGTTCCCAACTGATGGGCAACTGGATTGTTGCCCTTTTGGGATGAATGGAGGCGTTCTGCAAGATGGTCACCCAATCTGTGCATGTTTTATCTTTTGTAGAAGTATTAGGTTGGTAAAGGAGAAAAAAAGATCTGTGATTGTGCGCCGAAAGAAAGGCCAAAAAGGATTGCTCCAACAATGCACAATGTAAGCTTGAGAACAGTATCTCATCTTTTATCTGGTTACATTTAATTCCTCGGGACCTAATAATGAATTTAATAATTTCAGGTAACCACTCAATTTTTGCTCTCCACAGATCTTTCTGTTTCTTTTTTCTTTACTGTCTCCAACAGTCATTGTTACTTGCACAACTTTGGTCTGCATCCTTTCACAGATTCTCCACACCCTGTTGTCTGTACTCTTCCTCTCTGCTTGTTTTCCCACTGTTCTAATTCTGATGTACTGTCCTTGAGTCAGAACATCGACTCTATTTCTCTCTTGGTCATTCTGCTTTACCTGCTCAGTGTTCTTAGCAAATGCACCAAGTGGCAGCAAAGAGATCTGGAGACTGAAGTCAATGGACATCAAGGGGAAAACACTCCAGTGCTTGCAGTCATACCTTGCACAAAGAAAGATGGTTGTGGTTGTTAGAGGTCAATTGTCCTAAGCCCAATACATCACTGCAAGGTTCCTTAGGGCAGTGCCTCAGGCCAACCATTTTCAGCTGCTTCATCAGTAGCATCAATACCATCAGAAGGTCTTAAGCAAACATTATTCAGTTCCATTCACCACTCCTCAGCAAATGAAACAATTCACATCTGCATTTACCAAGACCTTGACAATATTCAGACATGGGCTGATAAGCAGTAACAGAATGGCACAGCTGGTAGAGCCGCTACCTCAGAGCTTCAGTGACCTCCTGCACTGACTGTCTGGAGTTTGCAATTCTCCCTGTGATCACCTGGGATACCCCCAGGTGCTGCAGTTTCCACCCACACCTCAAATATGTGCTGGTTGCTAGGTTATTTAGCTGATTTAAATTTCCCCTGGAGTAGTTGGGCAGGAGAATCTATGGGCGATTAACGGGAGTGTGGGGAGAATAAAATAGGATTAGTGTAAAATCGGTGCAATTGGGCTTTTAATAGTTGGTGTGGATTTGGTAGATCAAAGGGCCTGTTTCTGTGTTGTACAACTTGACAAGTCCAATGTCACAAAAGTGCCAGATAATGATCACTTCTAACAAGAGAGGGAGTCTGACATTTGACATTTAATAGTATCACCATCACTAAGTCCCTCACCATCAATATCTTGGAGTTCTCCATTGACCAAAAAAAAATCAACCGCACGAGCCACATAATCACTGTTGACAAGAGGATTTCAGAGGCTGGATATCCTGTAGGGAGTGACTCACCTCCTGACACCCCAGTGCATCTACCAGGCACAGGTCAGTACAATGATGGAATACTCTCCACTTACCTCAATGTCTGCACTCCAACAGCACTCAAGAATTTTGATACCAAGCAGGATGTATCAAACCACTTGACTGGCAGCCCAGCCAACACCCAAAATGCTCATCTTTCTACCGCAAAGGCTGCTACATGTCCTGGTTCAGCAGCATCTGAGATATATGATGGATACAACCAAGAAGGACAAAGGCCCAAGTCCATCAGGCATGCATTGCACCCGTCTAATAACCCTGAATCCTGTGGTCTCAATCATAGAATTGTTGTGGCAGAGAAAGAGGCTATTTGGTCCATCAAGTCAATAATGGAGCTTAGCACAACAATCCCACCTGTCCCAGTTCCTTCTTATTCCACTAGCCCTATATTCTTTCTCAAGTGTTGATACAGTTCTTTTGATGGCACTGATTTGTTTATTTCCAAAACCCCTAGAGGTAGCAAATTTCATATCACAACTATTCTGTTTAAAGCCACTACCTTCACAATTCTCTTTGTACCCTTTGCCCAAATTTTATTTCCAAGGTTTTTAAAGGATGTGCTTTAAGGAACTAGAGCTGTAGTTGGACATACCAGGATGCCGAGAACATCGTAGACAAGAATTTTAGTGAGGTGGTCACACCTAAGGTGCAGGCGGCAGATAGTTGGGTAACCACCAGGAAAGGTAGAACGAGCAGGCAGACAGTGCATGATTCCCCTGTGGCCATTCTTCTCAGTAACAAGTATAGCCCTTTGGATACTGCTGGGGGGAGTGACCTATCAGAGCACAGCAGCAGCAGCCAGGTCAGTGGCACTGTGGCCGGCTCTGAGGCTCAGCAGGAAAGGGTAAAGTCAGGCAGAGCAACAGCGATAAGAAGCTCAATAGTTAGGGCGACATACAGGAGGTTCTGTGGCTGCAAAAGAGAAAGCAGGATGATGTGCTGTCTCCCAGGTGCCAGAGTTGAGGATGTCTTGGAACGGCTGCAGAACATTCTCAAGGGAGGGGGTGAGCAGTCAGAGGTCGTGGTGCACATTGCCTCCAATGACACAGGTAGAACGGGGGAAAGAGGTCCTGCGCAGCAAGTATAGGGAGTTAGAAAAGAGGCTGAAAAGCAGGACCTCAAAGATAGTAATTGCTGGATTACTCACAGTGCCATGTGCTGGTCAGGGCAGGAAGAGAAAGATAGAATGGATGAATGTGTGGCTGAGGAACTGGTGCAGGGGGCAGGCTTTCATGTTCTTGGATCATTGGAACCTCTTCTGGGGCAGGGGTGACTTGTACAAGGATGGGTTGCACCTCAACTGGAGGGGAACCAATATCCTGGCTGGGAGGTTCACTAGTGCTACTTGGGAGGGTTTAAACTAGTTTGGGAGGGGGATGGGAACCAGAGCACCAAGTCAGAAAGTGAAGGGATTGACAGGAAGGTAGATGTCATGACCAGTATATCTGTAATGAAGAACAGGCAGGAGCAAGGTAATAGACACGACGGGACGGATGGACTGAAGTATGTTTATTTTAATGCTAGGATTAGGGGTAAGGGTGATAAACTTAGAGCATGGATCAGTACATGGAACTATGATGTTGTGGCCATTACAAAGACTTGGTTGAGAGATGGTCAGGACTAGATGCTTAATGTTCCAGGGTTTCAATGTTTTTGAAAATATAATCGAGTGAAGTAAAAGGGGAGGGGGAGTTGCACCATTAATCAGGGACAATATCATAGTTGCACTCAGAGGGGACATAATGGAGGGCTGACCTTTCAGTGGGAGAACAGTTAGGGAACAGTGACCACAACTCCTCAAGTTTTAAGATGGTTAGAAATAAGGATCAGTTTGGGTCTTGTGAGAGTTTTAAATTGGAACAGGGCAAATTACAAGAATATTAGACAGGATCTAGGGAAAGTTAATTTGGGAACAGCTGTTTTTGGGCAAGTGTTTAAAGGCCAACTGCACAGAGTACAGGACTACTATATTGCAGTTAAAAAGGAGGGATGAGGATGGCAAGGTAAGGGAAGCTTGGATGACAAGAGAGGTGATGAGTTTAGTCAAGATGTACAAGGA
The DNA here is from genome assembly GCF_009764475.1 of Pristis pectinata. Classification (NCBI taxonomy): domain Eukaryota; kingdom Metazoa; phylum Chordata; class Chondrichthyes; order Rhinopristiformes; family Pristidae; genus Pristis; species Pristis pectinata. The sequence continues at coordinate 44,119,286 of NC_067416.1, read as the reverse complement.
AGTGTATGTAAGGTTTAGGAAGCTAAAATAAAACAGGGCCCTGAAGATTACAGAGAAACTAGAAAAGAACATTCATACTAAATGTCCTCTTCTTATGTATCATCCATATCCCTCCATTCCCTTTATAATCATGTGTCTATCTAAAAGCCTCTTGAACTCCACCGAACTGCCTGATTCCACTACTACCCCTGGTAACCCATTCCAGGCATCCACCACTCTCTGCGTAAAAAGGTTGCCCCTCACGTCAGATTTAAACTTCCCCCCTCTAACATGTCCTCTTGGTGTTTAACATTTTTACCTGAGGGAAAAGATTCTGACTGTTTACCCTACCGGTGCCTCCCATAATTTTAAAAACCTTTATCATGTCTCCCCTCAGTGTCCGACGTTCAAGGGAGAGCAACCCAATTTTGTCCAACCTTTCCTTATTGCTCATACCCTCTAATACAGGCAGCATCCTAATAAACCTCTTCTACACCATTTTCACAGTCTCCACATTCTTCCTATTATGAGGCGACCAGAACTGCACACAATACAAGTGCAGTCTGACTGAAGTTTTATACAGCTGCAGCATGACTTCCTTACTCAACATCCCTACCAATGAAGGCAAGCATGCCATATGCCTTCTACCACCTTATCCACTTGCATAGCCACATTCAGTGAACTATGGACTTGGACCCCAAGATCCCTCTGTACTTAAATGCTATTAAGAGGCCTACCATTAACTGTATACTTTCCCCTTTCATTTGACCTGCCAAAGTGCAACACCTCACGCTTGCCTGGATTAAACTTCGTCTGCCACTCCTCTGCCCATATCTGTAACTGATCTATATCTCACTGTATTCTTTTACTCTATTACTAACTGCTATACCACTATAGAGATCTATATCTCGCTTATTCCTGTACATTGTCCACAACTCCACCAATCTTGGGGTCATCTGCATACTTGCTAATTCACCCATCTACATTTTCATCCAAATCATGAACAACAGAGGTCCCAGCACCGATCCCTGTGGAATACCACTGGTCACGGATCTCCAGCCAGAATAACAGCCTTTCACCCTACTCTGTCTTCTATGGGCAAGCCAGTTCCAAATCCAAACTTGCAATTCACCCGGAATCCCATGCATCTTTATTTTCTGAATCAACCTGCCATGAGGAATCTTATCAAGTGTCTTACTAAGGTCCATGTGGATAACGTCCACTGCATTACCCTCATCAAGCACCTTTGTCAGGTCCTCAGAAGATCTCCATCAATTTGTAAGGCATGGCCTGCCCGGCACAAAGCCATGCTGACTGTCCCTAAGTAGGCCATGCCTTTCCAAATGCTCATAAACGGCACAAGATTTGCTACTGTCCAGTCCTCTGGGACCTCACCTGTTGCTAGTGAGGACACAAAAATCATTCTCAAAGCCCAGTAATCTCCTCACTTGCTTCTTTCCATAGTCTGGAATATCTGCCATCAGGCCTTGGGGATTTACCCACCTTAATGCTTTTCAGAAGACTCAGCACTACCTCCTCCTTAATCTAAAATGTCCCAGCACATTAGCATGTCCCACTCTGTTTTCACATTCCTTCAAATCCTTCTTTTCAACATAAAGTACACAATTAGCACCTCAGACACTTGCTCTGACTCCAAGCACAAATTCCCTCCTTTATACTTGAAAGGACCTGCCCTCTCCTTAGTTATCCTCTTTTTTTTAATATGGATAAAATGCCTTGGGATTCTCCTTGATCCTGCTCGCCAAGGACATTTCATGCCCCTTTGGACCTTCCTAATTGCCTGCTTGAGGACTTTCCTACTATCTTTATATTCTACAAGAGTCCAGTCTGATTGTAGCTTCCTAAACCTTATGTATGCTTCTTTTTCCTTCCTTACAAAAATTAGGACCTGTCGGTTCATCCAAGGTTCTTACCTTACCATCCTTGTCCTTACTCCTTCCCAGAACATTCTGATCCTGAACTCTGATCAGCTGGTCTTCAAGCAACTCCCACATGTCAGACGTGGACTTGTCCATCAGCAGCTACTCCTAATCAATGCCCCTTAGCTCCTGCCTTATCCTGTGGCAATTTACCTCACCCAGTTTAGTATCTCCTGCAAGATCCAATTTTATACTTATTAAAACTTAAAACTTAATGAGTTGTGGTCACGCTTCCCAAAATGTTCACCCACTATCAGGTCTGTGACCTGGCCTGGCTCATTTCCCAAAACTACGTCCAGTATGTTCTCTCCTCTGGTTGGACTCTCCACATATTGTTTCAAGAACCCCTCTTGGATGCACTGCAGTTGTTCCACCCCATCTAAGCTTCTTGTATTAAGGAATTTCCAATCAATATTGAGGAAGTTAAAGTCCCGCACTGTGACAATCCTGTTGTTTTTGCACCTTTCCGTAATCTGTCTACATACAGTATCTGTTCCTCCACCTCTCAATGGCTATTGGGGGACCTATAGTACAATCCCATCAGTGTAATTGCACCTTTTTTATTTCTGAGCTCCACCCAAATTGCCTCCGTGGATGAGCCCTCCAGTGTGTCCTCTGAGTAGCGCTGTGACATTCTCCCTTATCAGTAGTGCAACCCCTACACCTCTTTTACCCCCCCCCCCCCCCATCACATCTGAAACCACAAAACCCAGGAACGTTGAGCTGCCAGTCCTGTGCCTCATACAACCAGGTCTCTATAATGGCAACATTGTAATTCCACGTACTGATCCAGGCTCTAAGTTCTTCCTCCTTACCCATAATATTCCTGGCTTTGAAATAAATACATTTCAGCCCATCAGACCCACCATGTTTATTAGCCTGTCCCCTGCTGTCCTTCCTTTCAGTCTTACTTGTCACAACACCTTTCTTGTCCTCAACTCTACCACCTGTTGCCCTGCTGCTGTGGTTCCCTTCCCCCTGCCACTCCAGTTTAAACCCTCCTGAATAGCACAGTAGTATGGCGGTTAGCACAATGCTGTTACAGCACCAGCGACCTGGCTTCAATTCTGGCCACTGTCTGTAAAGAGTTTGTACGTTCTCCCCGTGTCTGCATGGGTTTCCTCCAGGTGCTCCGGTTTCCTCCCACATTCCAAAGACGTACGGGTTAGGAAGTTGTGGGCATGCTACAGTATGTTGCCGTTGGAAGTATGGTAACACTTGCGGGCTGCCCCAAGAGCACTCTATGTAAAAGGTGCATTTCACTGTGTGTTTTGACGTACATGTGACTATTAAAGATATCTTATCTTATATTATCTTACTAGCAAACCTCCCAGCGAGGATATTGGTTCCCCTCCAGTTCAGATGCAAACTGTCTTGTTTGTACAGGTCCCACCTGCCCTGGAAGAGAGTCCAATGATCCATAAATCTGAAGCCCTCCCTCCTGCACCAGCTCCTTAGCCACATGTTGAATTGCATTGTGTATCTATTTCTCACCTCACCCACATGTGGCATGGGTAGTAATCCTGAGATTACAACCCTGGAAGTCCTGCTTTTTAACTTTCTACCTTGCTCCCTAAAATCATTTTGCAGGACCTCATCCCTGTTCCTGCCTATGTCATTGGTACCAATATGGACCATGACCTCTGGCTGCTCACCAGCCCCTCTAAGAATGTTCTGTACCCGCTGCGAGATACTTCATCCTTGACCCTGGCATCAGGGAGGCAACACACCATCCTGGAGTTTCGATTGCGGCCACAGAAACGTCTATCTGTGTCTCTTACTATCAGGCCCTGTATCGCTATCGCGCTGCCTGACCTCACCCTTCATTCTTCGCCTCAGAGCCAGGCATGGGGCCACTGGCCTGTCTACTGGTGTTGGCCTCTGAAAGGTCATTCCCCCCAACAGTACCCAAAGGGGTATACGTGTTACTGAGGTGAATGGCCACGAGGGAACCCTGCACTGTCTGCCTACTCCCCTTACTTCTCCTGGTGGTCACCCATCTATCTGTAGCCTGCACTTTAGGTGTAATCACATCACTAAAACTCTCATCTCTGATGTCCTCAGCATCCCGGTTGATCCTGAGTACATCCAAGTGCATCTCCAGTTCCCTGACCTGTTCTGTCAGGAGCTGCAGCTGGGTGCATCAGGGAGACCATGAGGTTCCCTGTCTTCCCACATCTTGCAGGAGGAGCATTCCACTGCCCTGACTGCCATTTTGTCTGCACTAAGTCAAAGGTCATGGATTAACAGGAAAATAAAAACCTTACCTGCCCCTCACCTATGCCTCCTCGCAGAAGCTTCTTGAGTCAAAGCCTCAGAAATCCCACTCCTATACTGGTCCACTCTCACAATGGCTGCTCCACTTGACCTCAGCTTCCTTTTATTGGCTGAGCTGCAACACACTTAGCCAATCAGAAACACAACTTGCACAAATGGCTCCTTTTTCAAGGTTCCTGCTCTCTCACTGCTCTGCTCAGCTCCTTCTCCCGATACTCACGCATGGTTAGGCCATGGTTTTTCCAATGCTCATAAATCCTGTAATAATCATCTCCAATACCTTCCCTACCACTGACGTGAGACTCACCAATCTGTAGTTTCTAGGATATCCGTATTTCCCTTCTTGAACAACAAAACAACATTAGCTTCTCGACAGACCTTCCCTGTGGCTAGAGGGGACACAAAGATCTTGATCAAGGCCCCAGCAATCTCATTATTTGATTCTCTCAATAAGCTGCAGTATATCCCATCAGGCCCTGGGGACTTATCCACCTTAACATTCTTCATGAGACCCAAAACTATCTCTTTCTTTACCTCAAAGTACCCTTGCATATTAGCACACTCCACACTGATCTCACTATCCTCCATGTCCTTCTCCTTGGTAGGTGCTGATGCAAAATACTCAGTTAGGGCCTCGCCCATGTGCTTCGCCTCCAAGCACATGTTCCCTCCTTTGAGTGGTGCTACCCTCTCCCCAGTTATCCTCTTGCTCTTGATGTACTGTATGTGTAGAATGCCTTGGGATTCTCTTTAATCCTACTTGCCAAGGGCTTTTCATTGCCACCACCACCCACCCCGCCTCCCCCAGGCTCTCCTAATTCCCTTCTTGAGTTCTTTTCTAGCTTCTTTATAATCCTCAAGGGCTCTGTTTGATTTTGGCTTCCCAAACCTTACATATACTTCCTTTTTCTTCTTTACTAAATTCACCACCTCTCTCGTAATCCAAGTCTCCCTTACCTTGCCATCCTTGTCCTTCCTTCTTACTGGAACACACCTGTCCTGTAATCTATCCAGGTTAAATTCCATCTGCCATTTCTTTGTCCACATTTCCAACTGGTCAATACTCTGCTGGTTTCTTTGACAACCATCCTCACTATCCAGAACTCGGCCAATTTATGTGTCGTCTACAAACTTCTTTATCAGCTCACCTGGATTTTTGTCCAAATCATTGAGAACATAGAACAGTACAGCACAGGTTGTGCCAAACCAATTACATTAGTAACAAAATGTCCAACTAAATGAATCCCTTCTGCCTACACAATGTCCATATCCTACCATTTCTTTCACATTCATGTGCCTAAGAGCTTCTTGAATGCCCCTATCGCATTTGCCTCCATCACCACCTGAGGCAGTGCATTCCAAGCACCCACCACTCTCTGAGTAAAAAAACTTGCCCCGCATATCTTTGAACTTACCACCTATCACCTTAAATGCATGCCCTCTGGTATTAAACATTTCAACCCTGGGGAAAAGATACTGGCTGTCTACTCTATCTATGCCTCTCATAATCATATAAATCTCTATCAGATCTCCCCTCAGCCTCTGTCGCTCCAGAGAGAACAACCCAAGTTTGTCCAACCTATCCTCATAGAACATGCCTTCTAATCCAGGCAGCATCTTGGTAAACCTCTTCTTCACCCTCTCCAAAGGCTCGACATCCTTCCTATAATGGGGTGACCAGAACTGAATGCAATACTCCAAATGCAGCCTAACTAAAGTTTTATAAAGCTGCAGCATAACTCCCTGACTCTTGAACTCAATGCCTCGACTTACCGCCCTATTAACCCATGTACCACGTTAAGGGAGCTATGAACTTGGACCCCAAGATCCCTCTGCTCATCAACACTGTTAAGGGTCTTGCCATTTTCAGTGTACTTTCTCTTTACATTTGATCTCCCAGGGTGCAACACTTCACATTTGGCTGGGTTGAACTCCATCTGCCATTTCTTCACCCATATCTGCAACTGATCTATATCCTGTTGTATCCTTTGCCAGTATTCTATGCTATCCACAACACCACCAATCTTTGTGTCATCTGCAAACTTACCAACCCATCCTTGTATATTTTCATCCAGGTCATTTATATACATCTCAAACAGCAGAGGTCCTAGTACAGATCCCTGAGGAACACCTCCAGCTAGAATAAGTCCCATTGATCACTACCATCTGTCTTCTATGGGCAAGCCAGTTCTGAATCCAAATGGCCAATTCACCGTGGATCCCATGCATCTTAATCTTCTGGGTGAGCCTCCCATGAGGGACCTTGTCAAACACCTTACTAAAATCCATGTGGACAGCATCCACAGCTCTATCTTTATTAATCTTCCTTGTCAAAAAACTCAGTCAAGTTAGTAAGGCACAACTTGCCCTGCACAAAGCAATGCTGACTGTCCCTAATTAGGCTATGGTTTTCCAAATGCTCATAAATCCTATCCCTGAGAATCCTCTCCAGTAACTTCCCTGCCACTGATGTGAGACTCACCAGTCTATAGTTACCAGGATTATCTGTTTCCCTTCTTGAATAATGGAACAACATTAGCTACTCGCCATTCCTCTGGGACCTTGCCTGTGGCTAGAGGGCACACAAAGATCTTGGTCAAGGCCCCAGCAATCTCATCTTTTGCATCTTTCAATAATCTGGGGTATATCTCATCAGACCCTGGGGACTTATCCACCTTAATGTTCTTCAAGAGACCCAACACTACCTCCTCCTTTATCTCGAAATGTCCTAGCATACTAGCATGCTCCACACTGATCTCCCTATCCTCCATGTCCTTCTCCTTGGTAAATACTGATGCAAAGTATTCATTAAGAACCTCACCCACATCCTCTGCTCCAGGCACGTATGCCCTTACCCGTATCTCCTCCACTTACCCCACGTCTGCCCTCACCCCCTCCCCCTGCCGACATAACAGGGACAGGGTTCCCCTTGTCTTCACCTATCACCCCACAAATATCCAACACATCATCCTCCGCAACCTCTGCCACCTCCAACGGGATCCTACCACCACAAACATCTTCCCTAACCCCTTCTCTCCGCTTTCTGAAGGGATCACTCTCTCCACAACTCTCTTGTCCACATGTCCCTCCCCACCAGTAACCCCTCTGGCACATATGCCCGCAACCACACCAACTGTTACACCTGTCCCTGCACCTACTCCCTCACTACCATTCAGGGTCCCAGACAATCCTTCCAGATGAGGCAGCGCTTCACCTGTGAGTCTGAGGGTGTCATTTATTGCATCCGGTGCTCCCAGTGCGGCCTCCTGTACGTCGGTGAGACCTGACGCAGATTGGGTGACCCCTTCATCGAGTACCTTCGCTCCGTCTGCCACAACAGCCAGGACCTCCCGGTGGCCACCTACTTCAATTCCACATCCCACTCCCATACTGACATGTCTATCCATGACCCCCTCTACTGCCACGTTGAGGCCAGATGCAGGTTGGAGGAACAACACCTCATATTCCGCCTTGGGGTTCTCCAACCTGATGGCCTCAACATCGATTTTTCTAGCTTCTGGTAACCCCACCCCTTCTTCACCCTGCCCCCCCCCACTCCTTTGTCTTCCCTTATTCCTATGGCTGCATTCCCCCACCTTGATGACCTGCCCATCTCCTCTCCTCCCCTCCTCCATCCTTTATTCCATGTTCCACTGCCCTCTCCTACCGGGTTCCTCCTTCTTCGGCCCTTTGCCTCTTCTACCTATCACCTCTCAGCTTCTCCCCCTGTCCCACCCACCTACCTTTCCCCTCTCACCTGCACTCGCCTATCACCTGAACTCATCTATCCCCTGCCTGCATGTGCTGCTCCCCCTCCTCCCACCTTCTTATTCTGGCTTCTGCCCTCTTCCTTTCCTGTCCTGATGAAGGGTCTTGGGGCCAAATGTCAACTGTTTATTTCCCTTCATGGATGCTGCCTGACCTGCTGAGTTCCTCCAGCACCTTTTGTGTATTGCTCCAGATTCCAGCATCTGCAGAATTTTTGTGCAGAACCTTGAGCGGTTCTACCCTCTCCCTAGTCATTGTCTTGCTCTTGATGTATGTATAGAATGCCTTGGGATTCTCTTAGGTCCTCTTCATGGACTTTTCATGGCCCCTCCTGGCTTTACTAATTCCATTCTTGAGTTCCTTTCTGGCTTCTTCATAATCCTCAGGTGCTCTGTTTGACCCTAGCTTCCTAAGCTTTACATACTTTTCCTCTTTCTTCTTGATTAAATTCACCACCTCTCTTGACATCCAAGGTTTCCTTACCTTGCCATCCTTGCCCTTCCTTCTGATTGGAACATACCAGTTGTGTAGTCTGTGCAGTTGGTCTTTAACCATACTCCACATGTCAGATATGGACTTGCCCAAAAACAGCTGTTCCCAATTAATTCTCCCTAGTTCCTGCCCAATGCGCTCGTAATTTACCCTGCTCCAATTTAATACTCTCCTGGAAGTTCCATACTTATTCTTACCTATCCTAAGACGTAAGGAGTTGAGGTTACTGTTCCCTAACTGTTCTCCCACTGGGCAGGCTCATTACCCAACACCAGGTCCAGTACATATTGATTTAAGAAATCCTTCTGGATGCACCAAAACAAATTCTGCCTCATCTAAACCTCTTGTACTAAGGAGGTCCCAGTTTGTATTAGGGAAGTTGAACTCCCCCACAACAACAACCCTATTAGTTTTACACCTTTCCCTGATCTGCCTGCATATCTGTTCCTCAATGTCCTGGTGGCTACTGGGGGGTCTGTAGTATAATCCCATCAGAGTGATTTCACCTTTCTTAGTTTTGAGTTCTACCCATATTGACCCATATGTCCCCTCTGACTGCAGCTGTGATATTGTCCCTGATTGGTACTGAACACCCCCCCCCACCCACTGACCCCTTTTACCTCCTTCTCTATCTTTTTTTAAAACATCAAAACCCTGAAACATTAAGCACCCATTCTTGTCCCTCTCTCAACCAGGTCTCTGCTATGGCCACAACACCATGTTCTAAGTTCATCAACCTTAACCCATAATACTCCCAGCATTCAAATACACACACTGCAAACTATCCATCCTATCGTGTCTATTACTTTGCTCCTGCCTGTTTTCACTGGCCCTGACATCTACCTTCCTCTCAATCACTCCATTTTCTGACCCGGTGTTCTGGTTCCTATCCCCCTGCCAAGCTAGTTTAAACCCTCCCGAGTAGCATCAGTGAACCTCTCGGCTACGATATTGGTTCCCCTCCAGTTGAGGTGCAACCCATCCTTCTGAGTTCTGCGTCATCCCTGCCTCAGAAGAGGTTCCAATGATTCAAGAACCTGAAACCCTGCCCCCTGCACCAGTTCCTCAGCCACTCATTCATCTGTTCCCTCATCCTATTCCTGCTCTGACTAGCACATGACACCAGGTAGTAATTACTACCTTGGAGGTCCTGCTTTTCAGCCTCATTCCTAACTCCCTATGTCACTGTACAGGAGCTCTTCCCCCTTTCTACCTACGTCATTGGTGCCAACATACACCATGAACTCTGGCTGCTCACTCTTACCCTTCAGAATATTCTGCAGCTACTCTGTGACATCCTCGACCCTAGCACCTGGGAGGCAACACACCATCCTGGTGTCTCTTTCACAGCCACAGAATCTCCGGTCTTTCCCCCAAACTATCGAGTCTCCTATCACTATTGCTCTGCCTGACTTTACTCTTCCTTGCTGAGCTGCAGAGCCGGCCACAGTACTACTGACCTGGCTGCTGCGCTCTGATAGGTCATCACCACAGCAGTATCCAAAGGGGTATACTTGTTGCTGAGGGGTACAGTAACAGGGGAACCCTACACTGACTGCTTACTCCCCTTACTTCTCCTGGTGGTCACCCATCTATCTGAAGTCTGTACACAGGGTGTAAACACCTTGCTAAAAGACTCATCTATGAGGTTTTCAGCTTTCCGGATGGTCCTGAGTACATCCAATTCCAGCTCCATTTTTATTGCAAACAACAGAGCTCCTAGCACTGATTCCTGTGGAACACCATAGATCACAGATCTCCAGACAGATTAACACCTCTCCACCTCTACCCTCTCTCTTCAATGGCCAAGCCAAATTTGAATCCAATGTACCAGGTCACCATAGATCCCATGTGCTTTGGTATTCAGCCGAGGGACCTTGTCGAAAGCTTTACTAAAGTCCATACATGACCGCCCTACCCTCATCAATGTTCTTCGTCACCTCCTCAAAAAAATGCAATTAAGTTTTTAAGACATGACCTCGCCTTCACAAAGCCATGCTGAGTATTCTAAATAAGTCAAAGTACTGAAGAATCTTCTCCAGTAATTTCCCTACTACTGAGGTAAGGTGCACTGACATAATTTCCTGGTTTGTCTCCATTGCCTTTCTTAAACAGAGGAACTATGTTGGCTATTCTCCAGTCCTCTGGGACCTCACCTGTGGCTAAAGAGGATACAAATATCTCTTGTCAAGGCTCCTCAATCTCCTCTCTTAATCTGGGCTCTGGGGACTTCTCCATCTTTATACATCAATAACTCCTCCTTCTTGATATCAACAATACACTGGAGCAGAGGAAGCTGAGGTGGGAGCTGACGGAGGTGTACATAACTACGAGAGGCACAGGTAGGATGAATAGTGGAAAACTTTTCTCCACAATGGAGATGTCTGAAACAAGAGGGCACAGGTTTAAGGTGAGAATTAAGAGGGTTAGGGAGGAACTGAGGTAGGTAAAAACATTTATCCAGATGGCGGTTGCATTCTGGAACACACTTTCTGAGATGGTGATGTAGGCAGTTACTCTCACAACATGATGTGCACAGAGACACCAATCATTTTCTGTACATTTGTGAAAGAGGAGCTGAGAAATACCAATGAGTACACAGATACCCTATCAGAAAGGCCTGAAATTAGTAAGCATACAGATAGTAATGGTGAGCCACTAAACAGTATACAAGTACCAATCTGTGAGAGGAATCAAGTAAAGCTGGTCCGTACATCACTAGGTATGAGAGATGTGGGATAAATTACAGTAAATTGCTGCAAGCATCTGAAACAAGATTGGATGGATTTAAAAAAAAAGTATAAATAGATAATTAAGTAACACTAAGAAAACAATTAATTAAAAATATGATTGAAATTAATTGAGATAGAGACAAGCATGTAGCTGATGTAACTGCAGCATGTGGGGTATGGAAGCCAGTGAGATCTCAAGCAACCACATCTGCAGAAAGATCTGCAGCTCACAGTTGTTGGACTGGAGTCTGAGCCTTGGACATTCCAATACATCAAGCAGGAGAGAATTATCTTTGTTCAGGTAGTGGTCATATTCTTGCGTTCAGCAAAAACTTACAAATTAACAGCATATGTCGGTCCCCAGCTCCTTGACCTTGTTCTGCCATATCTTCACTGATGTGAATGTAATTTCAATTCCATATTTCCTATTTTTACTCCCTTGCTATAGAATTTATTACTGTCCCTGAAAACTACTCAAACTCTGCTTTCAAAATCCTTTGAGGAAGTATTCCAAAGAGTTATGACCCTCAGAAGAAAATATTTGCCTCACTATCCGCTTCCCTATCTTAATACCAATCTATCCTCTTAGCTACCTCTTCAAAAAAACTCCAGAAGATTCATCAGACATGACCTCCCACTCACAAAACCATGCTGACTATCCCTGATCAGGCCTTGACTGTCCAAGTGGTGGAAGATCTTGTCCCTCAGAATTCCCTCCAGTAACTTCCCTACAACTGAAGTCAGGGTCACCGGCCTGTAGTTCCCTGGCCTGTCCTTGCTACCCTTCTTGAACAATGGAACAACATTAGCCACCCTCCAGTCTTCTGGAACTTCACCAGGGGCTAACAACGAAGCAAGTATCTCTGTGATTTCTTCCCTGGCCTCCCATAAGGTCTGGGGGTGCACTTAGTCAGGTGCTGGGGATTTGCCCACCTTAATGCTCTTCAAGGCTGCAAATACCTCCTCCCTCGTAATATGCATATGTTCCAAAATCTCAATGCTTATTACCTGCATTTCTTTGGCATCCATGATATTCTCCTTAGTAAACACCAAAGATGGTGAGGTTGGACATACTTGGGTTGTTTTCTCTAGAGCAGCGGAGGCTGAGGGGAGACCTGATAGATGATTATGAGATCACAAGAGGCATAGATAGAGTAGACAATTGGTATCTTTTTCCCCAGGGGGCATGCCAAGGGCATGCATTTAAGCTGAGAGGGGGTAAGTTCAAAGGAGATGTGCAGGGTAAGTTTTTATACACAGAGAGTGATGAGTGCCTGGAATGTGCTGCCAGGGGTGGGGGTGGAGGCAGATACAATAGAGGTGTTTAAGAGGCTCTTAGATAGGCACATGGATGTGTAGGGAATGGAAGGACATGGACACTGTGTAGGCAGAAGGAATTTAGTTTAATTCAGCATCGTGTTCGGCTTAGATTGGTGACCCCTTATTTTTAAACAGTGACTCTTACTGCTAGATTCTTCTATATCCTCTCCATATCCACCCTGTCAAGATTCCTCAGAACTTAACATATTTCAGTCAAGTTCCCACTCTTTCTTTTAAAATACAAGCCTAGCCTGTCCAAGACAATCTGTCCATTCTTGGTGTCAATCTCATAAGCCTTAGCTGAACAAATTGATTTACATCCCTCCTTATGTAAGCAGACAATGCTGCACAGTGTACTCCTTATGTTGTTTCACCAACGTCCTATATAACTAAAGCTGAAACTCCCTGCTTTTGCATTCAATTTTTCCAACAATAAATGACAGCATTATGTTAGCTTTTCCAAATACTTGCTGTACCTGCGTAGCAAGCCTTCAGCAATGCATGCACCAGGACACTTTGATACTTCAGCATCTCAGAGCTCTGCAATCACAACCATTTATTAGCATTTTCTTTTTTAAATGTTCCTTTTCCATTTTAACATTTTTCCACATTATGCTCAATTTATCAGGTCTTTGCCCACTCACTTAATTTATCTGTAGACCTTTGTAGCCTCATACTTTAGGACCTCTCTTTGTGTAATCTGCAAATTTAACAACCTCACCTTTGGTGCCTTTTCCGGTAGTGTAGGGGCAGGCACGGTAGTGTAGCGGTTAGCGTAACACTTTACAGCGCCAGTTCAAATCTGGGTTCAAATCCGGCCACTGTCTGTAAGGAGCTTGTATGTTCTCTCTGTGTCTGCGTGGGTTTCCTCCGGGTGCTCCAGTTTCCTCCCACATTCCAAAGACGTACAGGTTAGGAAGTTGTGGACATGCTACGTTGGCACTGGAAGTGTGGCAACACTTGCGGGCTGCCCCCAGAACGCTACACAAAAAGATGTATTTCACTGTGTGTTTCGATGTACATGTGACTAATAAAGATCTCATCATCAATTGTATAAAGTTGAGGCTCCAGCAACAATCTCTGTAACACACCACTTGTTAAATGTTGCCTTTCAGAAAAAGACCCATTAATGTTTACTGGAGAAACAAAGGACTGCAGATGCTGGAATCTAGATGAAAAACACGATGATGCTGGAGGAACTCAGCAGGCTGGGCAGCATCCGTGGAGAAAAGCAGGCAGTCAACATTTCAGGTCAGGAACCTTCTTCAGGACAAGATAGGAAAAGAGGAAGCCCAATATATAGGAGGGAAAAGCAGAGCAGTGATAGGTGGACAAAAGAGGGGAGGTGGGGTGGGCACAGGGTAGTGATAGGTTGATGCAGGTAAGAAATAGTAATAGGCAGGTGTGGGGGAGGAGGGGAGCAGATTCCCCGGGGTCAAAGGTAAGGACAGGAGAAAAAAGGTAGGAAAAAAGAGGCTAGGAATGGGAAGAAGAGAAGAAGCATGGTGGGGGGGGGGAATTGTGGGGAAGGGGGGTGGGGATTATCTAAAGTGGGAGAATTTAATGTTCATGCCGTTAGGCTGCAAGGTTCCAAGATGGAAAATGAGGTGCTGTTCCTCTAGTTTGCGCTGGAATTCTCCTGGCAGTGGAGGAGGCCGAGGACTGACATATCTGTAATAGTGTGGGAGGGGTATTTGAAATGACAGTCAATGGGGAGATGCAGATTGCAGTTACGGACAGAGCACAGGTGTTCTGCAAAATGGTCACCTCATCTGCATTTGGTCTCACCAAATGTAGAGGAGACCACACTTGGAGCACTGAATGAAGATGATATTAGGGGAGGTGGAGGTGAATCTCTGCCTCGCCTGAAAGGACTGTTTGGGTCCCTGGATGGAGGTGGTGCACCTATGGCAAGGGCAGTGGAAAGTTCCTTGAGTGGGATCGGGATGGGTGGGGGGGTGGCGGGAAAGAGTATCTCTGACACCTCTCTCTCCTTCCTTGATCTTTCCATCTCCATCTCCAATGGATTCCTTATCCATTGACATCTTCTACAAACCCACTGATGCCCACAGCTACCTCGATTACAGCCCCTCCCACCCTGTCTCTTGCAAGGATGATATCCCTTTTTCTCAATTTCTCCGCCTTCGCCACATCTGCTCCCATGATGAGGCTTTCCACTCCAGGAGATGTCCAACTTCTTTTCTAACCAGGGCTCCCCACCGACTGTAGTCGAGAGAGCTCGCACCCGTATGCATGCCATTTCCTGCACCTCTGCTCTCACCCCCACCCTTCCCAGACCCAACAGGGATAGGGTCCCCCTTGTCCTCACATTTCACCCCACCAGCCTACGTATCTGACACATCATTCTCCACCACTTCTGCCATCTCCAACAGGACCCCACCACCAAGCATATCTTCCCCTCTCCACCCCTTTCTGCTTTTCACAGGGACAGCTCTCACTGCGACTCCTTCATTCACTCCTCACCCCCCCCCCCCCCCCCCCCCCACCCACCTCCACCCATCCTGCTCCCACCCCGGGAACTTTCCACTGCTCCCACCATAGGTGAAACACCTGCCCCTACGCCACCTCCATCATGGGACCCAAACAGTCCTTTCAGGTGAGACAGAGATTCACCTGAACCTCCCTTAATATAATCTGCTGCATTTGGTGCTCCAAGTGTGACCAAACACAGACTAGGTGACCGTTTCACCTGCGCTCTGTCCGTAACTGCGATCTGCATCTTCCCATTGCCAGTCACTTCAACTCCCCCTCCCACACTATCACTGATATGTCAGTCCTCAGCCTCCTCCACTGCCAGGAGTATTCCAAGCGCAAACTGGAGGAACAGCACCTCATTCTCCGTCTTGGAACCTTGCAGCCGAATGGAATGAACAGTGAATTCTCCCACTTTAGGTAATCCCCACCCCCTTCCCTGCCCCATCATGCTTCTTCTCTTGTTCCCTTTCCTAGCTTCTTTTTTTTCTACCTTTTTTTCCCTCTCTCTCCTTACCTTTGACGCACCCCTGGGGGATCTGCTCTCCCCTCCTCCCCCGCACCTGCCTATCACCACCTTGTGCCCACCCTGCCTCCCTTCTTTTGTCCACCTATCACTGCTCTGCTTTTCCCTCTTGAATACTGGGCTTTCCCTTTTCCTATCTTCAGTCCTGAAGAAGCATCCTGACCTGAAGCGTTTTCCGTCTGCTTTTCTCCACGGATGCTGCCTGGCCTGCTGAGTTCCTCCAGCATTATCATGTTTTTCATTAATGTTTACTGTCTGTTTACAGATATAGAGTCATAGAAAGTTATACCATGGAAATAGCCTCTTTGGCCCAATGACTCCACGCACCATCAACCACCCATTTACAGTAATTCTACATTAATCTCACATTCAAATCAACTCCCCCCAGATTCTATCACTCATCTACACACTAGGGGAAATTTACAGTGGCCAATTAACCTACCAATATGCACGTCTACAGTATGCGGGATGAAACCCATGCGGACACAGGGAGAACGTGCAAACTCCACACAGACTGCACCCAAGATAAGGATTGAACTCGGGTCTCGGGCACTGTGAAGCAGCAGCTCTACTGGCTGCTGCACTGTGTTGCCAATCTCCTATTTACTCCAGTATGTTGCTTCCTACGCCATGAACTTTAATTTTCCGCAATAACCTTTGACATGGCACTTTATCAAATGCCTCTGGAAGACTGTTTTCCCCTTTTATCCACAGCACATGATATATCTTCAAAGCGTTTTGTGGATAATGGGAAGCAGTGTATTTCTTGGAAGAATGCAAGGGTTGAGGCTTCTCTAACATCATCTTCTGGGGCCATGTGTCTGACCAATGTCATCATTATTGAAGGTTAGAAGAGCATAGCTAAGACAGTCAGGTGTTAAAACCCACAAGTAAGTAGTTTTCCAACAAATACAATGGTCTTTTAGTCTGCAGGGAAGTACTGCAAAGTGATAAGCAAATTGACCACAGGGTACAGGGAACCATTCAACTGAGAGGCAGTAAAAGGAATTTAGTTGCAGCAGTGGTTACACATGAGTTCTGAAAGGTTTATTGTCTGTATCTTGCCAGGATAAAGATACCCAAGGGCTTAAGATGATCAGAATAGGAAGGCAAGAATGCAAATGTTGTGGTTCACCTAGGAATGACAGAGGTAGGATCAAGAATGTGTTTCTGGTGAAGGAGTACAAGGAGCTAGGATGTAATTTAGCAAGTAGGACCAGAAAGGTAATAATTTCTGCATTACTACCTAAGCCTTTTGACGTAGGGTGAAATAGATTCAAAAATATGTGCCTCAGTGGTTTGTGTGGGGATAAAAGGGTTTCAGTTCATGTGGCACTGGCATCTGTATGGCAAGGAAGAGCTATTGTGTTGGTCTGGGCATCACTTAAAATTTGACAGGCTAATCAAATAACTGGGCTGCAGTACCCAAAGGGAAGGTAAAAAGTCCTGAAAGACTTAATTTGATGAAGGATGAAATGGAACTGTAGTCCAAGACAGTTTTGAAATAAAATGAATTAGTGCTGTTACAGAGAGAGGTCAAGAGTATGCAAGGCATTAAGTGTGGATCTCGCAATGCGTCGAGAACAGTGATTTTAAGAAATGCTGGATAGTTTGAATGTGATCAGAGTGGATCCAAACTGTGAAGGGTGGAATTTTATAAGTGGGGCTGTAGACTAGGCTTTTTAAAAAACTAAATAACAGGAAGGTATTAATCTCACGGTAGCATAGTGGTTGGGAGTGGCACACTAGCATAGCAGTTAGTGTAATGCTATTACAACGCCAGCGACCAGGGTTCAATTCTGCCACTGTCTGTAAGGAGTTTGTATGTTCTCCCCGTGACTGCGTGGGTTTCCTCCGGGTGCTCTGGTTTCCTCCCACATTTGAAAGACGCACGGGTTAGTAGGTTAACATCTGTGTAATCGGGCGGCGCGGACTTGTTGAGCCAGAAGGGCCTCTTACAATGCTGTATAAACTTTTAAATAAAGTTTTTAAAAAAGCTTTTTGAAGAGGAATTTATAAAGTTAAATAGGAAGTACAAGGTGAAATATGGATATGATTAATGATATCAATGTGATAGGAACAGACTAAGTGCACAACAGCAATTAGTGTCAAAGAAAGGAATAATCATATCAAGCTTAAAAATCCATTTCTCTGAGATGTGTAAAGTTTGGACAAAAAGCAAGTATAAAAGGAGAAGGGGAGGACAGAGAGAAATTACATGCTAGTTAGCCTATCAGCTGCCTGTGGTCATTAATTAGTCATTAATTAGTCATGATTAATTAGTCATTCAAATCTAAGGGATCCTTTTCTTCATTACATGATAGAATTTCACATTCAGTTTGAGAATAACAAATATGAGGTGGAAACTGGAGTCTTAAACTTGAGTGAGGACAAATGGATTGGTACGAAGTGAATACATTATTAAAGAAGTCGTAATAAGACACCAAGAAGTTTACTGTATGATTAAGCAGCATCAAAATAGTTTTATAAGAAAACTTGAATTTTTCACATTTCTTAAAGTTCTGAGGACATACCTAGGGGACTCCCTTGATTTATATATTGGGATTTTCAAAAGACATTCAACAGCACACTAGATGCTAAGGGTTCATAGTACTGAGGGGGCAGGAGACTGGTAAACTGACAGAAAACAACAGCAGAGATAAATGGATCAATTTCAGAATCACAAACAGTGGGTGTCATAAAGAGCAGTGCTGGGGCCTCAGCTATTAACAATATAAATTAATGACTTAGAACAAGGGACTGTGAGTGTGGGTAATTGGTGAAGTGAGGCTATTCACAGCAGCAGGAAAAAGAGAAAAAATGAATTGTAAATGGTATAAGACTATTAAATGTTGATATTCATATGTTCATATGAAACGTTGATTTGAGGAGTTTGAGGAGATTTGGTATGTCACCAAAGACTCTTGCAAATTTCTATAGATGTATGGTGGAGAGCATTCTGACTGGTTGTATCACTGCCTGGTATGGAGGCTCCAATGCACAAGATTGAAAGAGGCTGCAGAGGGTTGTAGACACAGCCAGCTCCATTACGGGTACCAACCTCCCCATCATTGAGGACATCTTCAAGAGGCAGTGCCTCAAGAAGGCAGCATCCATCATTAAGGAACCTCACCACCTTGGATGTGCCCTCTTCACATTACTATCATTGGGGAGGAGGTACACTCAACGTTTCATGAACAGCTTCTTCCCCTCTGTCACCAGATTTCTGAACGATCCATGAATACTACCTCATTATTCCCCTTTTGCACCGAGGAAGTGAAGGGTTAAGAATTGCAACCATACCTATAACTGGTAAACAAAAAATATATATATGCATTTATATTTCTCTAGCAAGGACTAGCAAGCTGCTGACCCACTAGTTAAGTTGGAATGTTAAGTATGTTAACTGCCTTTGTTTCGGGTAATGGACCATTTCCGATATGTCAGACGTGGCGATACTGGGTGTAATTAACATCGAGGTGGAGGCTTGGTCTAAACAATGAAGGGTGATACCTGCCTTTGAATGCCTTGATTATAATTCAATTATACTAAGACAAGAGGTGTGATAGCTGTCTCGGGATCTCTATAGCTTGACCGAAACTCACGGCACCATATGCATGGGATGTGCGTGACAATTCCTGTATAAATGTCTGTCTGCCCTTTGTGCGGGGAGAACTCGGGAAGTGACTCTTAGTGAGTGCTGAAGACAATTCTCCTAGCGGTGCTCTGCTAATAAAGGTATTTGTTCGAACTGACCTCATGGCACTGTGTTACTTACAGTGGACAGAAGGGGAAAATTAATTTCGGGACGACAATTTGGCGAGCCAGCCAGGAGTCCGAGACGAGGTTTCGGAAGCGGCATGAGTGACCAACGGGGATAACGGCCACCTGAGACGGAAGGGCCCACGAGGTACGATTCACCTTGATCCCTCTCAGGGAGCCGGACACCTGATCGATCCCTTCGCTTATCGAAAATCCTCTGACGGACTCCTTGCGAACCTGTCCGAGTGCCACAGGTAAGGAGGGGTTCGAGTCCCCAGTTAAGTTCTGTTCGGGGTTCGAGTCCCCAGTTAAGTTAAGTTCTGTTCGGGGTTCGAGTCCCCAGTTTCGGGTTCGGGGTTTTAGGTTTGTGAATTTCAAGGTTTTGAGCTCTAAGTTCTGAGATCGGTTCTCCGGTACTACCACCCTGCCTTAGACCGGTTCTTAAGAGGGGAAATCCCCCACGGAAAGGTCAGGAACCTGAAGTGGGTGAAAGAAAGAGACCTATCTTATAGGTAATTGCAGCGATTCGTACCGTCCGATCGGGAAGAATACAAAATGGGACAAACTCTCGATAAGTCTGGGTCCAATACCCCACTATCTAAGTTATGTAAAGACGATCCGAAGAATGAGAGTAACTTCCATAAATTATCAGCGTGCCTCAATAAGAAATTGGGAAACAAAATATGGCCATTGGGGGGAGCTTGGGACGTAGATAAATGCCTAAAGGCAGAAAAGGCAATTAGGGAGCGGAACACAGGGGAAAAATGGAAAATATTACTGTCCACTTGGAGAAAAACGGCCGAAGACCTAACAAATAAATCTAAGAAGGCTACCTGGGAACATAATGCGCGCAGAAGGGGAATTAGTGTGCGTGATGAACAGGGAAATCCTAAGAGTTGGGAAGTCCTTAAGTCTCAGTGCGGAGACCACGATGCTGAAAGGAGCAGAAAGGAGAGAGAAGAGGTAAATGAGGTGTATAAGGAGAAACGCAGAAATAAAAATAAAAGAAGTAAGGATAAAGTGGAGGTACCTCCCGACATGTCTGGCGTGCCCCTGTTGTTCCAAAGTAATGATACAGATGAAGAGGAGGAGGATTGGATGGTCCGACCCACAGCCCCTACCTACCCCCCATTTCATTGCTGCCCCCATATTATGTGGCTAGCCCGCAAGCCATCCCGCCCTTATCACCAGCGACTGCTAACCAAGTCCCGCCCCCGGGACAAGTCCATGGCCCGATTGCATCCCGAACCAGGATGCAGCTTAGACGAAGGGAAAGCCTACAGACAGGTGGCTCTAAGGCCACAGACAAGCCATGAAACTTTTTGGCAGGGGACAGTCCTTCAATAGATTCTCAGACGGACACCAACTCTGATTCTACCACTGATTATGGCAACCCTACAGATCCCAGCCCACCACCCATGTTGAACGGGGTTAAGGGAGCCAAGGTTAAGATACAATTCCCCGGAAGGAGTGTTCCCAATCCCGATCCAGCCCAAGCCAGCGCTAATCCTACAATCCAAATTTACACCCCTTGGAAGCCTCAGGAGATGTGCTTAATCATGAGTCAGGCGCCCAACCATAAAACCAACCCGGAGGATTTCTTAGATTATGTGATCCGAACAATTCAGATGTACCAGGCCGCCCCCGCCAAGACCTTTTCAGTCTTTGTTGCATGGCCCTTACAACTAATGAGGTGGCACAGTGGAAAGAACACCTGGGGAACTATGCTGACTGGACAGCCTTTCAGGCGGCTGTCCGGCCTCAGGACCAGATGGCCACTATTAGAACTGCCCTTCGCAAAACCCTTCAACAGCCTATTGACATAACTAAGGTTTTAGAATGCCGACCGAAACAGGGTGAGGATGGCCCAGACTTTTGGGAACGTTTCTGTTCACTTTACGGTAGCTATGTGGGGGACAATGCCTACAACAGAGGCAATGCCTCCCCCCAGTTTAACGCCCTCCTACGGGAGTGGCCTCAGCTATCCGCACTAATAACATGAACTGGCCTGACCACACACGACAAGCCATGAGGAGGGCGCTAGTCCACTTCTGGAGTAACGGACGCGATTTGAAAGCCACAAAGGTAAAACAGGAAATGGTGCAGAGACCCCCTCGGCCCCAACCTCCCTACTTCGACAATACAGGCTATCAAATGGAGCGGCAATTTTGCGTTCCAGAAGGGTTGACTGATCCGGTAAAAGATACCCACTGTACCCCAATGACTTAGGAGTCCCAGTGTACGGGCCCCCTTGTGGGCCACCACCACCACCCTCTCATAATTCCCTAGGACCCAGGGGACCCCAACAATCTGCACCGGCGAGCACCAGGCCGACAGGATGCTACCTTCGTGGGGCACCTGACCATTGGCGGAGGGACTGCCCCCACTACCGTCATCGGCAGATGAGACCCCCTGGTAGATGACAACCTTTTTCAACCAACAATCCGTTTTCTGCCTGACTAGCAGTAGAGAGTAGCCTTTCCATGTACCCTGCCCTCACCGATAACCCGGACGATGAACCCATCGTCAATTTCTTAGTTGAAGGAAAGCCGATTCCCTTTATGATAGACACGGGAGCAAATACTTCGACCCTCGAAGCCCCTTGTATTGCCCAGCATGATTTTAAACTGTCCACTGCTTCAGTTCCATTGAACGGGCTGGAGGGACAGGAAAGATCCTACCCCTTAACTGAACCCTTACAAGTTAAATTTGAAGATCGGGAATGCCTGATCCAGTTTTCGGTAACCATAAACCTGGGGGTTAACCTAGCCAGGAGGGACCTGCTCTGCTCCCTCTGACTCAAAATACAATGCCTGGATGAAGGTATTACCATTACTGGTCCTAAAACCCATAGGATCCTCTGGATTCACCAGCCTCCTCAGTGGTGGACGGTGAACTTCACCAGCAGCAATTTTGACCTACCCTTGAAAACCACTGACCCGCATGTGATGCTAGCTTATGACCCCACCAGGGCCTCAAGAGAGCTAGAAGGGTTGTATGCTCCTCTCCTGGGTAGCATGGTGACTGTCACTATTTTAGGGGAAGTAGTGGGAAAGGAGGGGGCAGCACTTCTAGTCCAAGTGCCTAATGAATTTTGGAATCAGTCAGGCTTGATGTCCCCTCACATTTCCCTGTCAGTTAACGAGGGACATAAACCGAAGGAACTGGGATTCCTAGCCCACCGGCTTGAGGTACAGGCAGACAAAGGCCTTTTCGGGGTTTCTCAGGCTCTGCCAGAGGGCACCCTGACTTATTCCTTCGTCCCTTTCTCGGTGACAGGTTGTTTACACCATCACCAGCCCCATCGACTCCCTTCAGATGAGCCCACCTCCGATTTATGGGCCGCATCGAAGTCCGAGGTAGTGTACACCCCAGTGACCCCAGTCCAGATCCGTGTAAGACCGGGAGCACAACTGCCTTCCATCCCACTGTATTCCCTTCGGAGAGAGGCAGTCAACGGAATAACCCAGTTAATAGATTCGTTCTGCAAACAGGGCATCCTGGTTCCTTGCCAATCACCTTGTAACACCCCCACTTTACCCGTCCCCAAACCCGAACGGACAGAGTGGCGCCTTGTACAAGACCTACGTAAGGTCAATGAGATAGTAGAGCCACTACATCCTGTGGTCCCGAATCCAGCTACCATTCTCAGCAGTATCCCTGCCGACTCTTGCATTTTTACCATTGTGGACTTACAGCATGCATTTTTCGCAATTCCCCTCTCTCCCGACTCGCAGTACCTGTTTGCTTTCACCTTCCAAGGTCAGCAATACACTTGGACGCACCTCCCACAAGGTTTTATACACTCCCCGACTATTTTTTCCCAAGTTTTACATGAACAACTCCAAGGGTTGCACCTTTCTGATAAATCCACCATTGTCCAGTAGGTAGATGACCTTTTACTAGCAAGTCCCTCAGAGCCCGCCAACATTGCGGACACGAATAGACTACTTAACACTCTTGGGGATACGTAATACCTCCACAGAAAGTAAAATGAACCCAGCGCCAGGTGAAATTTCTGGGCACCCTCTTAAGTGCTACCGAGCGGTGGCTCACTCCCGAACGTATTGCACCCATCATTGCCACCCCACCGCCCACCACCCCAAAGGGTATGCGCACCTTCTTAGGTTTAGTAAATTTCTGCAGGCAGTGGCCACCTAACGTGGCGCTCCTTACTAAGCACCTCACACCCCTGGCCTCAAGCCAGTCTGTGGGACCCTTTGAACTTACGAAGGAACAAAGCAAGGCCTTTGATAGCCTCAAACAGGCCCTTGCCAGTGCCCCAGCACTGGGACGCCTTTTGTATGATCGGCCATTTCAGCTCTTCTTGAATGTCCTAGAGGACTGCGCTACAGCCGTCCTTACTCAAACCCATGGGGATAGGAAAAGACCGGTGGCATACTACTCCACTTGGCTCGACCCAGTTGCAAGGGGACTTCCACCATGCTCACAGATGCTTCCAGCCATTTATTCCCTAGTAGTTGCAGCCTCCAATATAACCCTGCAACAGGTTTATTCCTCCCATACCGTAACGGCACTCTTAACCTCTCACCAGATGCAACACCTTACCCAGGCCTGCTTAAACAGATACGAGGTAGCACTCCTGAATAACCCACTCCTCACTTTTGCCTACTGTATGACCATTAATCCCGCCACCTTCCTAGAAGCCCCACCTGAGGATCTTGCGGACCCACCTCATGACTGTCTAATGCATAACCACTTTTTAACTGCACCCCATCCGGACCTTTCAGATAAGGCCGTCCAGTCAGCCGACTTAAACCTGTACGTCGACGGTAGGTCCTACATTTCTGAACAGGGCACCCGCCTTTGTGGCTATGCCGTAGTAAACAACTCCCAGAGTGTGGAATCTGCATCTCTGCAGCCTCCAGTCTCTGCCCAAAAAGCAGAACTCTTTGCCCTGACCTGAGCTTGCATTTTAGCCAAGGACAAAGTAGCTAATGTCTTCACTGACTCCCGCTATGCTTTTGGAGTTGCCCATGATTTTGGCCAACTCTGGGCACACAGGAGATTTCTGACCTCTACAGGTAGCCCCATACAGAATGTAGCTTATGTAAAGAACCTCCTCCAAGCCATCCGCCTCCCAAACAAATTGGCCAACATTAAATGCTCCGCTCACCTTTCAGATGTTTCCCCAGTAACCCAGGGCAATAACAGGGCAGATACAGAAGCTAAATTGGCAGCATGCCAGGGGTCTAAAATCGTTTCCACTGTGGAAAAACAAGCAGTTGTTTGCAAACCAAAGATAGCAATGCCGGGCACCCCAGACATGGTCACTGTGCAGCACTTACAGGGGGACGCCCCTGACTCAGAAAAACAAATGTGGAAGGCGCACAGGTGTATGCACTCTGCGCCACATGGCCTCTGGGTTGCTCCAGTTGGTCAAGTATGTATACCTGATTCTTTGTTACCAATGCTTATTGACTGCCTACATTCTGACACCCACCTTGGCAAGGAGGGAATGAGTAACATTTTATTACATACCTGGTGGCACCCCAGATTGGAGGAAGCAGCACAAGGCAAAATACGGTCGTGTTTGATATGCCAACAAACCAACACTGGGAAAGGGGTGAAATGCACCCCAGACAAAACCCCCTTGCCAGGTGGTCCTTTTGAATGTATACAACTCGATTTTATTGAATTACCGCGTGTACATTGTTACAAGTACTGTCTTGTTATTGTTGATGTATTTAGTAGATGGATTGAAGCTTTTCCAACCACCAACAATAAGGCCTCAACGGTGGTAAAGTTATTACTTACAGAGGTTATGCCAAGGTTTGGGGTACCCCGACAGATAAGTTCTGATAATGGCCCCCACTTCATAGGGAAAATAAATAAGGAATTGTGCGAGGCACTGCATACCGAACAGCAGTTCCACTGCACCTACCACCCTCAATCAGCGGGTGTATTAGAGAGAGCTAACAGCACCCTGAAGAACAAACTAACCAAATTAGTGTCAGAGACAGGCCTAAACTGGTTGAAGGTTCTCCCCTTAGCATTATACCATTCGAGAATCACCCCCCACTCGGCCACCGGGGTATCGGCTGCCAAAATCGTCTATGGGCGTCGGGGAAGAACCCCATGGGACGTCGACACCCTACCCCCCACACAGGTTGACCTTAATATCATGGGGGATGAACTACAAAGGTATTTCAGACAACTTACGTCCTCTTTAAAGTTTCTTCATTCACAGGTGGAGAGTGCCTTTAAACCACCTGAAGGGCAGAACACGGAATTGCCTGGCCTGACCTGGAAATCGGAGACTCGGTACTGATACGGGATTGGGAGCGCCCTAAACTGGGACCTCGGTGGAAAGGGCCCTTCCAGATACTGCTCCAAACACCGACAGCCGTGAAAGTAAAAGGCCAGGAACGCTGGATTCATCTGAGTGACTGTAAATGATGGCCACCGGAGGAAAGATAATACTTTTTAAATTCGGACTCCTTACCATTACCAGTACTCTTGTGTGGGTGTTAGAGGATAATTTGTTTTACAAAATACATATGCAGCTACATGGGAATTGCACCGTTTGTTACCCCTTGGCAAAGTCAGTGGAAGGCCTTTTTGTAGCCACACCAAGCTGGAGCCCCAGGGCCCTCTTAAAGTATGAACTTTCAAAAACAAAGTGTGTTGGGCAGACGGGAACTTACAGGAGGGTGCTGCCAGGTAAATGCTTGCAAGGAACAGTAACAGGACCTAGTAGCACAGCCCACCACCAGTCCTTCTCCCACTGTTTCACCGGCACAGGGTGGGGTTGTGGGCCAGCAATTGTACAGCATACGATAGCATGTGCCGCCACTACCTGCACAGAGAGGAATTGCGGGTTTAAGGGGGGATGGTTTAGCCGTGAGTGCGCTGCCACCAGGTGTCCTACGTTACTTGCAGGAGAGCAATGGGCTTGTGGGGAAGGGAATGGGACCCATGTGAGATTGTCTAATGTCTCTTTAGAATGGCTAGCCAGGGAGAATTACCTGAGGAAGCATGGGAGAGATGTTGCTGCGATCTCTTGGTATTCTCAAATGCCCAGTCTACGGCAATCGGGTAATGTAACCTGCTACCGGGCTAAGGAAGGGTATGTGTTCCTCTTTAATGGCACTTACACCACAGCCACCCCCACTCTGCCAGCCTGGTTTGCAATGAGAACGATCAGGCCGGTCACAGTCCTCTGCCCCCAGAAGGCTCATGTCCGATGAAGACTTGTGGTGCGGTCAGTTAGTGAGATGTTCTGTGAGGATTGGAGGGATCCTATGGCATTGGGATCTCCCTTAGCATCGTTAGGCTATGGATTCCTGAGTACTCTCTCTCTGGGGGGTTCGGCAGGAACTATAGCCGCAAAAAACCGGAACTACCTTATTTATGGACTGGCTGCACTGGGAAACAGTACTATGGAGGGCCTGAAGGCAGTGAACCGGAGCTTCGACTTTATGCCCAGCAGACCCGGTATGCTGTGGACTACCAGTTGGCTCAGTATGTGCCACAGTTGGGGACAAATGTATCACCAACGTGAGAGACGAGTCCTACAACATCTCCCATGCCATTCAGGACATTCAGAAGCAAGTAGATAGCTTTAGGTAGGGATTTACAGGAGGGACAAGTTGGTTGGGGTGGCTACTAGGAGGGTCATGGGCATCATACCTGCTGCATGGAGCTGTGGGACTAATCGTGATTATAATAGTATGCTGTGTGGTGCTGGCCTGTCTAAATACTTGTTGCAAGGTCCTTATTAATAAGTTATCGGCCCCGTTCTCAGCGCCGCTCTAGTTTATCATGAAATGATAAAAAGGAGGGAATGAGGAAGTGAAGGGTGAAGAATTGCAACCATACCTATAACTGGTAAACAAAAAATATATATATGCATTTATATTTCTCTAGCAAGGACTAGCAAGCTGCTGACCCACTAGTTAAGTTGGAATGTTAAGTATGTCAACTGCCTTTGTTTCAGGTAATGGAGCATTCCGATATGTCAGACTGTGGCGATACTGGGTGTAATTAACATCGAGGTGGAGGCTTGGTCTAAATAATGAATGGTGATACCTGCCTTTGAATGGCTTGATTATAACTCATCGTGGCACTGTGTTACTTACAGCAGACAGAAGGGGAAAATTAATTTCAGGATGACAGCACTATTTATTTATTTTTGTAACTTATAGTAATTTTTATGTCTTGCACTGAATTGCTGCCACAAGACAACAAATTTCGCGACATATGTCAGTGATAATAAACCTGATTCTGATTCTATTCATAAGTACCTGGATGGCCTTGTAGAAGACACGCAAAGTTAACATGCAGGTTAAGCATGCAACTACCAAGTGAAAGTTGGCATTTATTTCAAGAGGGAAGGAGTACAAAGAACAGAAGTCTTGCTTTGGCCTGCTCTGTGTACTGGTTTAGTTTACTTATTTAACAAAGAATATACTTGCCTCTGAAGCTGTGTATTAGATTTATTCCTGGGAAGAACACAGTGTTTTATGAGAAAAGATTGGACATATACTCTCTTCTGTTTAGAAGAATGAAGTTATCGCCCAGAGACATGATCCTGATGGGGCTGGACCGGGTAGATGTGAGAATGTTGTGCCTGAAGAGGATCAAGAAGTAGGGGCATATCTGTAGAATTGGTGTCAGTCACTTCAGATTGAGATGAGAAGGAACTTGTCTCAGACAATTATGAATCCTTATATTTTTCTACTCTTGTGAGTGGGGATCAAGGCTGAATCAAGGCTGAGGGGGAATCCAGGGGTTATGGGGCACAAGCAGGGAAGTAGAGTTGAGGCCAAGCTCAGAGAGCAGCCACTAACTTGCTGAATGATGGAGCAGGACCAAGACCAAGACCCTAAGTTGGGGAAAGAGCAGAGAAGTGGATCACACTCAATTATTCCTAGCAGAATCCTCCTTTTGTGTTGTCAGAGTCCATGATTCTATGGCATCTGTTACCCCATACCTGGAATCTGAGCATCGTTTATACGGCTAAAGACTAAGACAAAATCGTCATTTTGCCACCCTGTCAAAGCATGGGAATCTGTTCGAGTCGGTTGCCCTAAACCATCTTTATGGGGCTGCTGATTCCTTACATAGTTGGAAATGTTTTTGTGATTATTACCAGAATTTTGCACCAACTTTTTCCTCCTGTTTGCTCCTCCAATGACTGCTTTTGTTTCTCTCATAAGTGATTTTCAGTCCTGTTCTCTGTGAACTGAATTCCTCTTGATCCAAACTATGTTCGAGGAAAGACAGTACACAGGTTCAGGCATCATTCATTCCTGCATCTGTGCTGACAGGCACAACACTAGATGGCTTACCCATGATGATAACAATTACCCCTATAATTGAGCTAAAGTTTAAAATCTACAGAAATAAATGTTAAACATTGGAATGAACATGATTCAGTCTGCAATGTGATTAACATCAGAGTCCTGTTACAAGTCATAAGTGAACTCGTTCGTGTTTAAGCTGGTCAGATGAACGGGTAAATCTCTTCCCACACACAGAGCAGGTGAATGGCCTCTCCCCAGTGTGAGTGCGTTGGTGTGTCAGCAGATCCTGTGTGCTTTTAAAGCTCTTCTCGCACATGGTGCATTTAAATGGTCTGTTGTCAGTGTGAACAAGTTGGTGTGTCAGCAGATCCTTTGCAGTTTTAAAGCTCTTCTCACAGACGGAGCATTTAAAAGGTCTGTCATCAGCATGAACAAGCTGATGTCGCAGCAAGTTGGATGACCAAGAGAATCTCTTCCCACACACAGAGCAGGTGAATGGTCTCTCCCCAGTGTGAGTGCGTTGGTGTGTGAGGAGATCATTTTTACTTTTGTATTTCTTATCACACTCAGAACATTGGAAAGGTCTCTCCTCGGTGTGAACTCGCTGGTGTGCCTGGAGCTTGGACAACTCTGTGAATCTCTTCCCGCACAAGGAACAAGTAAATGGCCTCTCCCCTGTGTGAATACGTTGGTGTGTCACAAGGCCAGATGATTTAGTAAATCCCTTTCCACACAAGGAGCAGATAAATGGCCTTTCCCCTGTGTGGCTGCGCCGATGTGTTTCTAGCTGGGATGGGTAATTAAATCCCTTCCCACAGTCCCCACATTTCCATGGTTTCTCCATGTTGCAGGTGTCCCTGTTTTTCTCCAGACTGAACAATCACTTGAAGCCTTGTCCTCACACAGAACAGAGGTATGGTATCTCCACGTTGTTAACAGTACAATGTTTTGGCAGGCTATGTGACTATCTGTGTTTTCCAAAGGCACCGGTGCACTCTCTCTCAAGTGTGTGCGTGCTTCTTGGTAGTTTTCCAGTCGTAATGATATTGAAATCTTTATCCACTTGCAGAACAAACAAACATTTCTCCACCCACATTCAAAAGTCTGATGAATTGGGTGACTGTCAGAACTTGACGTGATACCTTGTTGAGTTTCTTCAGCAAATATACGTCCAATACCCTGTAAAAAGAGCTTTAAAAAGTCACTACCATAAGCAGGGGACTTTCTAAAACTTTATTTATACAGCATAACGAGCACAACGAGCCTGCGCTGCCCAATTACGCCCAGGTTAACCTACTAACCCGTACATCTTTAGAATGTGGGAGGAAACTGGATCACCCAGAGGAAACCCATGCAGTCAAAGGGAAAATACACAAACTCCTTACAGACAGCGGCGGGAATTGAACCCCAATCGCTGGTGCTGGCGCTGGTGCTACACTACTGTGCTGCCGACTTTTCACCAAACAACCCCAATGTCATCATTGCATTTCTTCTTGTTTCCCTAAATCTTTAAATTCTCCTGCCTATGCAGAAACTAAAATCTCCAAACCATACCCTTATCTGTGTATACTCTCCTTCCACAAAGTTACCTGTGGAATGAGGAATAGTGGAAAAGGAGCAGGTTATTAAGCTCATCGAGCCTGTTCCACTATTCAGTTGTTTCTTAACTTTTTGAAATATGGTTTCAATTTCATTTTTCTTCATTGATTGCAAGCTTCCATATCTTGCTCTCAATGCACCTTGTCATCCAGTGACTCTGTTACAGCTACACTCAGAGAGGACATACTGGAGGGCTTATTCACTGAAGCAATCTGCGTAGAGATCAAAAATAAGAAAGGTGCAATCACTCTGGATGGAGTTATACTACAGGCCTTGCAATAGTCGCTGGGAGATAGAGGAATAGATATATAGACAGACTATGGAAAAATGTAAAAGCAACAGGGTTGTTGTAGGGGTGACTTCAGCTTCCCCAATATTGACTGGAACTTCCCTAGTGCAAGACGCTTAGATGGGGCAGGACTTCTTAGGTATGTCCTTGAAACAGTACATGGATAGTCCAGCTAGAGGACCATGCTGGACCTTGTTTTGGGAAATGAACCTGGCCAGGTGACTGGCCTTTCAGTGGGATAGCATTTTGGGAACAGTGATCACAACTCCTTAAGTTCTAAGATAGTTATGAGTAAGTCTGGACCTTGCGGGAGAGTACCAACTTGGGAGGAGGGCAAATAATGACAGGAGTTGGGGGTGTTAATTGGCAAGTCCACATCTGACATGCAAGAGTTGCTTAAAGACCAGTTGATCAGAGTTCAGGAACCTTGGACGACTAGAGACATTGTGAATTTAGACAAAAAGAAAAAGGAGGCATATGTAAGGTCTCGGATGCTAAAATCAGATAGGGCCCTTGAGGAATATTGAGAAAGCAGGAAAGAACTCAAGGAGGGGATTAAGAGGGCCAAAAGGGGCCATGGAATGTCCTTGGTGAGCAGGATCAAGGAGAATGCCAAAGCATTTTATACTTAGATTAAAAACAAGAGGAAAACTACGGAAAGAGTAGGACATAAAGGAGGGAATTTATGCTTGGCGTCAGAGGATGTGGGTGAGGTACTAAACAAGCACTTTGCCATGGTATTCACTGGGGGAAGGACATGGAGCATAGTGAGAGCATGCTAATCTCCCAGGGCATTTCGACATTGAGAAGGAGGTGGTGCTGGGTCCCTTGAAGATCATTGAGGTGGATAAATCACCAGGACCTGATGGGATATATTGAAAGAGGCAAGAGAGGAGATTGCTGGGGATTTGACAGAGATCTTTGTAACCTCACTAGCAACAGGCGAGGTTCCAAAGGACTGGAGAGTAGCTGATGTTGTTTCCTTGCTCATGATGGGAAACAGGGATAATCCAGGAAATTACAGGCCCGTGAGCCTCACATCAATGGTAGGGAAGCTACTGGAGAGGATTCTTATGGATAGGATTTATGCACAGTTGGTAAAACGTGGCCTGATTAGGCACAGCTAGCATGGCTTTGAGTGGGGCAACTCCTTCGTAAATCTCCTCTGCACTCTTTCCAGCTTAGTGGCATCTTTCCTATAGCACAGTGACCAAAACTGAACACAATATTCCAAATGTGGCCTCAAAAATGTCTTGCACAACTGCAACATAACATCCCAACTACTATACTCAATGCTCTGACTGATGAAGGCCAGTGTGCCAAAAGCCTTCTTCACCAGCCCGTCAACCTGTGACACAACTTTTAGGGAACCATGTACTTTTACTCCGAGGTCCCTCTGTCCAAAAACATTCCCCCCACCCCTCTGCACCCCCTGGGCCTCACTGTTCCCTGTCCTATCCACATTTGTCTTCCCAAAATGCACACCTCGCATTTATCCAAATTAAACTCCATTTGCCAGAGCCAAGGACTTCTGCAGCTCTTCTAATCATGATCCCCCTGTAATTCCTGGTAACCATCTTCACTGTCAACGACACCACCTATTTTACTAACCTTACACATTCTCATCCAAATCATTGACATTGACAACAAAGGTTGATATAGGTTGATATAGGAATCCAGGGCAAACTGCAAGTTTGTATTTGGAACTGGCTTGCCCATAGAAGAC
Source organism: Pristis pectinata (assembly GCF_009764475.1). Taxonomy (NCBI): domain Eukaryota; kingdom Metazoa; phylum Chordata; class Chondrichthyes; order Rhinopristiformes; family Pristidae; genus Pristis; species Pristis pectinata. The sequence goes on along the minus strand of NC_067416.1, from coordinate 44,087,114 downwards.
AGAGTCGAGGTGGAAGGCTGTTATTCTGGCTGAAGGTCTGTGACTAGTGGGATTGGTGCTGGGACCTTGGTTGTTTGTGATATATATCAATGATTTGGATGAAAATATCGATGGGTGGATTAGCAAGTTTGTGGATGACACCAAGATTGGTGGAGTTGTGGACAGGGAGGACTATCAAAGAATACAGCGGGATATAGGTCAGTTACAAATATGGGCAGAGAAGTGGCAGATGGAGTTTAATCAGGGCAAGTGTGAGATGTTGCACTTTGGGAGATCAAATGAAAGGATAAAGTATACAGTTAATGGTAGGCCTCTCAATAGCATTAACATACAGAGGGATCTTGGAGTCCAAGTCCATAGTTCACTGAAAGTGACTACACAAGTGGATAAGGTGGTAAAGGCGGCGTATCGAATTCTTGCCTTCATTGGTCGGGGTCTTGAGTATAAGAGAAGTGAAGTCACGCTGCAGCTGTATAAAACTTTAGTCAGACCACACTTGGAGTATTGTGTGCAGTTCTGGTTGCCCCATTATAGGAAGGATGTGGAGACTGTGGAAAGGGTGCAGAAGAGGTTTACCAGGATGCTGCCTGGATTAGCGGGTATGAGCTGTAAGGACAGGCTGGACAGACTAGGGTTGTTCTCCTTAGAGCATCTGAGGTTGAGGGGAGACCTGATAGAGGTTTATAAAATTATGAGAGGCATAGAAAGGGTAGACAGTCAGAATCTGTTCCCCAGGATAGAAATGTCAAACACCAGAGGACATGCTTTTAAGGTTAGCTGGGGGGAGGGGGCAGGGGGAGGAGTTTAAAGGCATAAGTTTTTATATGCAGAGAGTGGCAGGTGCCTGGAATGGGTTGCCAAGGGAATTAGTGGAGTTTAAGAGGTTTTTATGAACATGAAAGGAATGGAGGAATATGCCTGATAAACAGGAGGAGAACCTTTAGTGTACATCGGCATCAAGATTGTCACCGCATTGTGGTCCGAATGGCCTGTCCGGTGCTGTACTGTTCTATGATCTGTGGAAGACCATGCGTCATGGGCCTCCAGTCTGAAAAACAATCTTAAATAGAGGCACATCAGCCACCCAGTCTTCCGGCATATGCATAGAAGATGCATATGTGATATGCATATGTGATAAAAATGCATCTCACATATGCATGTAAATGCAGAAAATCACAATTTCTTCTCTAGTTTCCCACAGTGTTCTTGCATATGCTCGATCTGGCCCAGAGATTTATCTACCTACATACATCTTAAGACATCCCATGCTTCCTCTGCTGTAATATGGACTATCTCAAGTTCCGAAGCCTTCATGCCTTTCTCCATGGTAAGAACCTCGCCCATTGCCTGTGGCTCCACATAAAGATATTTTGGTCTTTGAGGGGCCCTAGTTACCTTTTTTTCCCTCAAATATACTCATGGAGTGACACTGAGGATAGGGAGAGCAGTGCCGGGCATGCTAATATGCTGGGGCACTTTGTGATCAAGAAGGAGGTGGTGCTGGGTCTTTTGAAGAGCATTAAGGTGGGTAAGTCCCCAGGGCCTGATGGGATATTTATTGAAAGAGGCAAGAGAGGAAATTACAGGCTGGTTAACCTCACATCAGTGGGAGGGAAGCTACTGGAGAGGATTCTTAGGAATAGGATTTACATGCATTTGGAAAAACATGGCCTGATTAGGGACTCAGCATGGCTTTCTGCAGGGCAGGTCAGGTCTTTCAAATTTGAGCTTTTTGTCTTACAAATTTGAGCTTTTTTGAAGAGGTGAGGAAGATGATTGATGAGGGTAGGGCAGTGGATGTTGTCTGCATAGACTTTAGTAAGGCATTTGACAAGATTCCTCATGGTAGGCTGATCCAGAAGATTAAGATGTGTGAAATCCACGGTGACTTTGTACTTTGGATTCAGAATTTCTATGCAGCGTCAGAAGCTGAGGACAGATTTGTTGGAAGTTTATAAGACTATGAGAGGCATTGATAGCAATAGACAGTCAGAATCTTTTACTCATCTGCCACTGACGACACAACCACACCTCCAACCTTTGTGTCATCTGCAAACTTACTAACCCACCCCTCCACTTCCTCATCCAAGTCATTTATAAAAAAAAATCACAAAGAGCAGGGGTCCCAGAACAGATCCCTGTGGAACACTACTCACCAACCTGCAGGCAGAATATGCTCCATCTACTACCACCCTCTGCCTTCTGTGGGCAAGGCTATTCTGAATCCAGGCAGCCAAGTTTCCATGGATCCCATGCCTCATGACTTTCTGGATGAGCCTACTATGGGGAACCTTGTCATACGCCATATACACCACAGCCACTGTTCCATCTTCATCAATTTATTTATCACCTCCTTGAAAAACTCAATTAGGCTTGTGAGACACAACCTGTCCCTCACAAACCCATGCTGACTATCCCTAATAAGACCATGCATCTCCAAATGCTCATAAATCCTGTCCCTAAGAGCCCTCTCCAATAATTTGCCCACCACTGATGTAAGACTCATTGGTCTATAATTCCCAGGAATATCCCTATTACCTTTCTTGAACAACGCAACAACATTTGCCATCCTCCAATTCTGTGGTACCACTCCTGTGGCCAGGGAGGATGTAAAGATCACCATCAACACCCCAGCAATCTCTTTCCTCGCTTCCCGTAGTAACCTGGGGTATATCCTGTCCAGCCCAGGCAACTTATCTATCCTAATGTTTTTCAGGACTTCCAACAGTACCTCTTTCTTAACTTCAACATCCTCTAGAACATTAGCCTGTTTGATGCTGATCTCACATCTGTCAAAGTCCCACTCCCTGGTGAACACTGAAGCCAAGCATTCATGAAGGACCTCCCCTATCTCCTCCACCTCCAGGCACATTTCCCCCCTTATCCCTGAGCAGTTCTACACTCACTCTAGTCATCTTCCTGTTCTTCATGTACATGTAGAACATCTTGGGGTTTTCCTTAATCCTACTCGCCAAGGCTCCTTCTAACTCTCCTAGGTCCCTTTGTAAGCTCATTCCTGGCTACTTATAATTCTCAAGAGCCCAGCCTGATTTTTGCTTCCTGAACCTGAAGTATGCTTCCTTCTTAGATGATCTTGGGATCCCAGCCCACAGATCCCTGAAAGTGGTCACTAGATAGGGTAGTAAAGAAGGCATAGAGCAGGCTTTCCTTCAATGGTTGGAGCATTGAGTATAAGAGTAAGGAAGTCATGTAGTAAGGAGTAAAGGCAGATTGACGAGGGTAGTGCAGTAGATGTGGTCTACATGGATTTTAGTAAGGCGTTTGACAAGGTTCCACATGGTAGGCTTCTTCAGAAGATCAGAGGGCATGGGATGCAGGGAGGCTTGGCCTTGTGGATTCAGAATTGGCTTGCCTGTAGAAAGCAGAGGGTTGTGGTGGAGGGAGTGCATTCAGATTGGAGGGCCGTGACTAGCGGTGTCGCATCGCTGTTCTGGGACCTCTGCTTCTCATAATATTTATTAATGACTTGGATGAGGGGGTAGAAGGGTGAGTTAGCAAGTTTGCAGATGACACAAAGGTAGGTGGTGTTGTGGATAGTGTGGAGGACTGTCGAAGATTGCAGAGGGATATTGATAGGATGCAGAGCTGGGCTGACAAGTGGCAGATGGAGTTCAATCCGGAGAAGTGTAAGGTGGTACACTTTGGAAGGACAAACTCCAAGGCAGAGTACAAGGTTAATGGCAGAATTCTGGGTAGTGTGGAGGAGCAAAGGGACCTGGGGGTTCATATCCACAGATCACTGAAAGTTGCCTCACAGGTGGATAGGGTAGTTACGAAAGCTTATGGGACGTTCACTTTCATAAGCCGTGGGATCGAGTTTAAGAGCAGCAAGGTAATGATGCAGCTCTAAAAACTCTGGTTGGACCACACTTGGAGTACTGCGTCCAGTTCTGGTCGCCTCATTATAGGAAGGATGTGGAAGCGTTGGAAAGGGTGCAGAGGAGATTTACCAGGATGCTGCCTGGTTCGGAGAGTATGCATTATGAGGAGAGACTAAGGCAGCTAGGGCTTTACTCTTTGGAGAGGAGGATGAGGGGAGACATGATAGAGGTATACAAAATATTAAGAGGGATAGTGTAGACAGCCAGCGCTTCTTTCCCAGGGCACCAATGCTCAATACAAGAGGGCATGGCTTTAAAGTCATGGGTGGGAAGTTCAAGGGAGATATCAGGGGGAGGTTTTTCACCCAGAGAGTGGCTGGTGCATGGAATGCGCTACCTGGGATAGTGGTGGAGGCAGGTACGTTGGTCAAGTTCAAGAGATTGTTAGATAAGCATATGGAGGAATTTAAAATAGGGGGATATGTGGGAGGAAGGGGTTAGATAGTCTTAGGCGTGGTTTAAAGGTCGGCACAACATGGTGGGCCAAAGAGCCTGTATTGTCCTGTACTGTTCTATGGTTCTATGAGTATTGCATGCAATTCTGGTTGTCCCATTACAGGAAGGATGTGGAGGCTTTGGAAAAAGTATGGAAGTGGTTTACCAGGATGCTACCTGGACTTGAGGGTACGAGCTATAAGGAGAGGTTGGGCAAAGTTGGGTTATTTTTTCTGGAGCAGCAAGACCTGAGGGGAGCCTGATAGAAATAAAATTGAGAGAGACATAGCTCGAGTAGATGGCCAGAATCTTTTTCCCAGGGTAGAAATGTCAAATACTAGAGGTCATGTCTTTAAGGTTAGAAGGGCAAAATTTAAAGAATGTGTTTGGGGCAAGTTTTTATTTTACACAGAGATGCATGGAACAGGCTGCTAGAGCCATGGTGGAAGCAGATACGATTGTGTTTAAGAAGCTTTTAGATAGACACAAGAATATGCAGGGACTGGAGGGATATGGATCATGTGCAGGCAGGAGAGATTTAGTTTAATTTGGCATTGTGTTTGGCACAGGCAATATGGGCTGACGGGCCTGTTCCTGTGCTGTACTGTTCTATGTTATAAATTTGGCAGTCTTACCCTTTTACTCCAGTGAAACACTTACACCATGTGCCTCTCCTTCTCAAATGCCTCCCATTGCTCCAAGACCTTCAGGCAGCTGTTTCCAATCCACCTCAAATCAATCCCCAGTTCAGTAAAATTTGCCAAACCTCAATTACACTCTATACTTCTACTTTTTCCACTGAATTACTGAATTTTGATTACCATAATTCTACTCATGCGTCTTCTACCTGCCCAGCTTCATTCCCAAAAAATGATTCCAGAATTGAAGCACTTTGTTGCACTTGCTACATACTGGTTAAAAAATGTTCACCTGAATGCAATTTAGAACTTCAATGCCCTATTTTTCATTCTAGCTTGAGCTTTTACACGTCAGAAATTTGCTATTCAAAAATTTGTTCTTCAACTCATGGAGCTTCATTTAATGTTCCTTCTAACAGTTCATGCTTTCACCCAGCTGTGTTAATTTTTTAACCAAAGTTAACACCACTACCTCACTTTTTATCCCGTCATAACTTGACACTCATCCAAACTGCGGATAATTTATAATAGCCAATTAATATGGCAATGGGTCTTTGGGATGTGGGAGGAAATGCAGAACCCAGCAGAAATCCATGCAGTCGCACGGAGAACCGTGCAAATTTCACACAGATGGCACCCAAAATCAAGATCAAAACCAGATCCCTAGAGCTGTCAGACAGTAGCACTAACGGCTGCATCTTGCTGCTACCTGCTATTCACAGCTTTGAGGTGCTCTGCTGCCATACCTCATTATGGTCAGACCAGCTAACTAGCAGACAACAGAAGCTAAAGTAATTCCTTTAATTTTTGAAATATCACAGAATGGCCACAGTATGGAAGGAAGCATTTGGCTTGTCAAGTCCGCACTAGCTCTTTGTCAGAATAATATAGTTGGTGGGCCCAGAAATGGACACAATAACCCGTGTAGTTGAAAAAGTGTCTTATAAAAGCGCACCATAACTTCTTTGCTTTTGTACCCTATTCATCCATTTGTAAAGCCCAGGATCTGATTGCTTTTTTAACCACTTTCAAAGAACTATGCATATTCCTCCAGATCTACCAGTTCTTGTATTTCTTTTGCAATTATGCCTTCTAGTTTATATTGCCTCTTCTTATTCTTCCTACCAAAATGTAACACTTCACATTTCTCAGTATTAAATTCAACCTCCCACTTATCCACCCATTCTACCAGCCTGTCTATTTCCCCTTTAAAAAATGTATAACTGACCTCCTCACAGTTCACTGTATCTCCAAATTTTGTCACCTGCAAATTTGGAAATTATCCTCTGCACACCCAAGTCCAAATCATTGACATATATTAAAAAATGCAATGGCCTACTACCAACAGTTGTCCCTCCAGTCAAATAGCAACCTTGGACTAAAACTATTTTTTGTGACCTAGTCAACCTTCCGCCCATGCTGCTATGGACCCTTTAATTCTATGGGCTTTAATCTTGATGGCAAGCTTACAATGTGGCACCTTTTCAAATCTCTATTGGACCTCCAAATAAAATGCAACAACTGAACTTCCCTCTTGGTCCTCTCTGTAACTTCATCCAAACACTCCAGTTAGCCATAATTTGCCTTTAAAATGTCAATGCTGGATTTCTCTAATCATTGAAGCATGGAGCAGTACAGCATAGGAATAGGCCCCTCGGCCCACAATGTCTATACCGATCATAATGCTAAATTAAACTCGCATGTGCCTATCTAATGCCTTTTAAGTGTTGTTATTATATCTGCTTCCACTACTTCCCCTGGCAGCACATTCCAGGCACCTTCTGTGCAAACTAACTTGCCTCATAAATCTCCTTTAAACTTTCCCCTCCTCATGCAAAGTTACGCTCACTAGTATTTGACATTTCTATCCTGGCTTCCTAGATGTTTCCCTCATGATATATGCTCCACATGACTTGGCTCATTTAAGTCCAGCAATGCTGCCATTCCCATCAGGAAAGACAGCGAGTTTTTCCTATCAGTAGGCTAGCAGCAAGGAGGAGGTGTAGCAGCAGCAGTGATAGTTTAAGAAGCCAGGGTTCAGGTGAGAGAGTGAGTTTTTCCTAACCTACCTGCAGCATATAAAAATGAGGAAGGTTCTAGCAGGAGTGGCCATTTTGAGAGGGGCTGTGTTGAGGCTGAAGTGCTGTTATTCAGGTCAAAGTGCAGGGCTTCGGTGAGAAAGGTGAGTGGTGACCAGTTTAGGATTGTTTTTTCTCTCAATCTTACGGACTTGGTCGAAGGGAGTAGTCTTAAAGGTTATGGATGCTATGGCTGGCGCATGGTCCTCATGTAGGATGTGGGAGACTGAGGATGTTTCTAATGTCCCTAATGACTATACTTGTAAGAAGTATGGTCCAGCTCATGGCAGACCATTTTGAGCAGTTGGGAGTTGTGGATGGACTTGCTGTGGAGCATCCAGGATGCATGGAATACAGTACATTTAGTGAGCTGATTACTCCCCAGGTACAGAGAGTGGAGATGGGTGACCATCAGGAAGGGCATTCAAAGCAGGCAGGTAGTGCAGGAGTCCCCTCTCTAACAAGTATACTGTTTTGGAAACTGTTGACTGTGTTGTCAACCTTTCCTATCCATGTACTTGTCCATGTGTCTTTTAAATGCTGTTATTGTTCCTGTCTCAACCACTTCCTCATGCAGCTCATTCCATATACGCACCGCCCTCTGTGTGAAGAAGTTACCCCTCAAGTCCCTTTCACCTGAAACCTATGCCCTCTGGTTTTTAGTTCCCCTTCCCAGGGAAAAAAACTGTGTGCATTCACCCAATCTATGCTCCTCATGATTTTAAACACCTTTATTAGGTCAGTCCTCTGTCCCCTGTGCTCCAGTGAATAGAGTCCCAGCCTACCCAACCTTTCCCTTTAAGTCGTGCTCTTGAGTCCTGGCATCACTCTCGTAAATCTTCTTTGCACTCTTTCCAGCTTAATGCATCTTTCCTAAAACAGGGTAACCAAAACTGAATACAATACTCCAGGTGCAGACTCACCAACATCTTGTACAACTGCAACATAACATCCCAACTCCTAGACTCAATGCTGTAAATGATGAAGGCCAGTGTGCCAAATGCCTTCTTCTTTGCTGGGTGTGCATTATATATCTCTCAACAATCAACAGGAGATAGAGGAACAAATATTTCTGTTAGAAGATTCCAGCATTTTCCTGTTAGACTGAAGGGCAAGGCTGGCAGGATTGGGGAACCCGGATTGACAAGGAATATTGAGGCGCTAGTTAAGAAAAAGGAGGCACGTGTCAAGTATAGGCAGCTGGGATCAAGCAAATCGATTGAGTGCAAGGGACAGAACACAGAACATAGAACAGTGCAGCACAGCGTAGGAACAAACCCTTCAGCCCACAATGTCTGTGCCGACCATGATGCCAATTTAAAACTGCATATCTGTCTGCATGTGGTCTGTATTCCTCAATTCCTTTTCTGTTGATTTGCCTGTCTGGATGCTTTTTAAACATTGTTATTGTATCTGCTTCTACTACCACCCCATGGCAGTGCATTCCAGGCACCTACCACTCTCTGTGTAAAATTGCCATGTAAATATCCTTTAAACTCTCCCCCTCTCATCTTAAAGCAATGGCCTCTAGTATTTGACATTTCCATCTTGGGAAAAGACTGCCTATGCCTCTCATAATTTTATATATTTCTATCAGGTTGCCCCTCAGCCTCTGACACTCCAGAGTAAACAATCCAAGTTTGTCCGACCTCTCCTCAAGGCTATACTCTCTAATCCAGACAACATCCTGGTGAACCTCTTGTGCACCCTCTCCAAAGCCTCCAGATCCTCCCTGTAGCGCGGTGACCAGAACTGCAGACAATACTCGAAACATGGCCTGACTAAAGTTTTATACAGCTGCAATATGACTTCCCGACTTTTATACTCAACACCCTGACCGATGAAGGTAGGTATGCCGTACATCTTAATTACTACCCTATCTACTTATATTGTCACCTTCAGGGAGCTGTGGGCTTCCACCCAAAGATCCTCCTGTACATCAATGCTCTTGAGGGTCCTGCCATTTACTGCATACTTTCCTCTTACATTTGACTCCTCAAAGTGCAACACCTCACAATTGTCTGGATTAAACTCCACCTGCCATTTCTCTGCCCACATTTTCAACTGATCTCTATCCCACTCAATCCTTTGACAACCTTCCTCACGACCCACACTCCACTAATTTTTGTGTGGTCTGCAAACTTATTAATCAGCCCACCTACATTTTCGTCCAGATATACACACACACACACACAAACAAGAGGTCCCAGCACTGATCCCTGTGGAACATCACTCGTTGTAGATTACCAGTCAGAATAACACCCCACCCAGCACTACCTTCTGTCTTTTAAGGCCAAGCCAATTTTGAATCCAATCTATGAGATCACCATGGATCCCATGTGTTTTGCTATTTTGAATGAGTCCATCATGAGGGACCTTGGAAAGGTTGAACAGGTTAGGACTTTATTCCTTGGAGCGTAGAAGAAAGATTTGATAGAGGTTTACAAAATGATGAGGGGTATGGACAGTAAATGCGAGTAGGCTCTTTCCACCTAGATTAGGATTGATAAATACAAGAGGACATGGCTTTAGGGTGAAAGAGGAAAGGTTTGGGGGAACATTGGGGGAACTTCTTCACTCAGAGAGTGGTGGGAGTGTGGAACAGGCTGCCATCTGACATGGTAAATGCAGACTCACTCTTAAGTTTTAAGAATAAATTGGATAGATACATGGACGGGAGAGGTCTGGAGGGTTATGGACCGGGTGCAGGTCAATGGGACTAGCGGAATAAAGTTTTAGCACAAACTAGAAGGGCTGAATGGCCTGTTTTCTGTGTGATAGTGTTCTATGGATGTGGATGTGGAAGGCATTATTGGCCCATAGATCTCTGAAGGCGGCAACACAGGTAGATAATGTGGTTAGGAAGGCATATGGGATACTGGTTTCATTAGTTGAGGTAATGCTCCAACTTTATAAAACCTTGATCAGATCTCAGCTGGAGTACTGCATGCAGCTCTGGTCACCATGATATAGGAAGGATGTGGTTGCACTGGAGAGGGTGCAAAGAAAATTCACTACGATGCTGTCCAGGATGCAGCAGTTCAGTGATAAGGACAGACTGGAGAACATATAAAAGACTGTACAGCACAGGAAATGGCCCTTCGACAAGGATGTCTATGCTAACGATGATGCCAAATTAAACTAATCTCATCTGCCTGCATGTAGTCTATATCCCTCCATTCCCTGCATGTTCACAAGCCTGTCTAAATGCCTCTTAAACATTGTGTCTGCATCCACCGCTTCCCCTGGCAACACATTTCAGCCACCCATCACTCTCTGTGTAAAAAAAACTTGCCTCGTAAATCTCCTTTAAACTTTCCTCTCTCACTTTAAATCTATGCATTCTGGTATTTGACATTTCCACCCTGGGGAAAAAGACTGACATTCTACCCTATTTATGCCTCTCATAATTTTTATATTTTTCTGTCAGTTCACCCCTCAGCCTCTGGTGTTTCAGAGAAAACAATCCAAGTTTATCCAGTCTCTTTATCGCTAATACTCTCTAATTCAGGCAACATTCAGGTGAAGCTAGGTCTGTTCTCCCTGGAACTGAAGAGGTGAATTGATTGAGGCATATCAAAATGTAAGGGACATAGGTAGGGTACATTGCAGGAAACCTTTCCCAAAATAGCAGAGGTACATAAAACTAGAGGACACAGATTTAGGGTAAGAAGGAAGAGATTTAGAATGGATATGATGCAGACCTTCTTCACCCAGACAGTGATAAGTGTCTGGAGTGCACTGCCTGAGAGAGTGGTTGAAACAGGGTTGCTGACAGTGTTTGTGTCCAGATGACCATTTGAATTACCTAGGCAGAGAAGACTAATGGAACAAGTGCTGGGAGATGGGATTAATACGGGAAAGGTGCCTACTGGTCAGCATGGATGAGCTGGGCCAGATGGCTTGTTTCCTTGCTCTGACTCTATGACCCAAAATGTACTAATCAAGAAAACTCTTCAGAACATACTTCAGAAATTCCTTTCTCTCTTTGCCTCTTATGCTATTGCTATTCAGCCTATATTTGGATGGGTGAAATTCCCTACGGTATATTATTTGCATATCTTTGCAAATCTGCTCCTCAGCATGCTTCCCACTATTTAGCAGCCTAGGGAATAATCCCAGTTGCGTGATTGCACCTCTATTGTTGCTTATTGCCATACAGGTAGATTCTGTCCTTGATTGTTCTGGCACTATTATTCACCTTAAGCAATACTGTTTCTCCCCTCCTTTCTACTATTCCCTATGTATAATGACCATCTCATCTCCAGGAATACTTAAGACACATTTATGCCCTTTCTTGTAGCCAAGTCTCTATTTTTGTCAGGTGGAGTAACAGTATTAATTAGCGTGAATATGACAGTGCCGGATGAAGCCCATCCCAGGAATCAATCTGGTGAGTCATCTGCGGGGCTCGTCTGTGCCTCTGCAACCGGCGGGCCCCGTCTCTGTCTCTGCAACCTACAGGCCCTGTCTCTGGTGTGTTGCTCCAGGTTCCAGCATCTGCAGAATCTCTTGCATCAATCTGGTGAAATTTTGTTGCACCACCTATTTTGCAAGAATAGCTTTGAGAGCATCAAAGAGGCTAGGTATGCTGTGGAGAGTGCCTAACCTTCTGACACCCAAAACCCTTTGCCAGCACCTACAAGGCTAAAGTCAGGAGAGTAACAAATACTCTTCATTATCTGGATGAGTGCAGCTCCAAAACTCTCAAGATGCTTGACACCATCTGGGACAAAGCAGCCCACTTGATTGGTACCCCACCCATCACCATAAATTCACTCCTTCCCGACCTGTGCACAGTGGCTGCTGTGTGTACCATCTACAAGATGCACTACTATTATTCACCTTGGTGACTTCTACAGCAGCTTCCAAACTTGTGGCTTCTCCCACCAAGGACAAAGACAGCTGGTGTGTAAAAACACTACCGCCTGCAGGTTTCACCCCAAGTCTCACACCATCCTAACTTCTTTCACCACTGCGTCTAAACAGAGACTCACAGAGTTATACAGCATGGAAACAGGTCCTTCGGCCCAACTCGTCCATGCCAACTAATTTGCCTACCTGAGCTAGTCCCATTTGCCTGTGTTTGGCCCATATCCCTCTAAATTTTTCCTATTCATGCAGCTGTCCAAATGACTTTTAAATATTGTAACTGTACCCAGCCTTGGAATTCCCTCCCAATAGCACTATCTTTACCAGAAGAAATGCAATGGTTCAAGAAGACAGCTCATCCAACCTTCCCAAGGGTGAAGTGTAATAAAATCTGGTCTTGACACTGATGCCCAGATCCTGAAAAATAACTAAATAAATTTTTTTAAAAATCCTTTGTTGGGTTAGAAGATCAGAGGACCAGAGACCGGATATAATATTCCATATGTAGTCCAAACAGGGTCTATGTACTTCTGGTAACACAGTTTTACACTTGGATGCAAATCCCCTTGCAATAAGTAACTTTTGCTTTTCTAATTATTTGTTGAAACTACATGTTAAGTTCAAGTGATTTGTGTACAAAGACATCCAGGCCCCTCAGAACACCAAACGTCTTTCAATTTCACGCTACTTGAAAAGTAGTCTACTTTTCTATTTTCTCTACTTCATATTTTTCCATTTGCCACATCCTTGCCCATTCACTCTAGCCAAGTTATAACTCCTTGAAGCTTCTCCCAGCTTTACATCATCAGCAAGCTTTGACTTATTACACTGTATCCTCTCATCCAAACCATTGACACTGTCTGTGAACAGCTTGTTCCCAACAACACTGCTCATAGCATCCTAACTCAAAAATGACACATTTATCTTTTCTGTCTGTTAATCTATCATCAGTATATAACCCCAACTCCCATGTACTCTAATATCCATAATTTTTAAAAGTTTGCACCTTTTTGGAAGTCCAAAAGCCACACCTCCACCATCTCCCCTGTACTGAATCACAGAATCTTTAGGCCACTGAGCTCATCGTACCCCTGCCCACTCTCCTCAGAGCAACCCACAAGCTCTACCTCTGACCCTTCTCCATACACTTGCAAACTTTTCTCGCCACATATTTTTCATTTCTTTCTTGAAGGCCACAATGGAACCAGCCTCCACCACATCTGCATACAGTGCATTCCAGATTCCAACCACACGCTGTGTAGAAGAAGTCCTTCTTCACGTCACTTTTAATTCCCTTTTATTTTATACCTGTGACCTTGAGTCCTTGACTCCTCCACCAAGGGGAATAGCCTCACACTACCCACTCTGTCCACTTTATTTTACTAGTATTGGAGAGAAAACTGTCCCAGCCTCTAATCTATCCTTATAATTGTAGCCCCTCATCCCAGGAACCATTCCCATAATTCTTTTTCTGAACCCGTCCAGAATGATGTGACCAGAATTGAACACAATACTCCGAGGGCAGGCCAGTGTTTTAAAAACATTCAGCATGATTTCTCTATTTTTGTACTCTGTACCTCTATTGATAATAGCCCAGAACAAAGATGCCTTTTCTCAAACTGCCTTACCACTTCCAATAACTTGTACACCTGCACCCCCAGGTCATTATGTTCCTGCACACTGTTTATAACAGTATTCTTTACTCCACACTGCCTCTCCTCATTCTGCTACCAAAATATATCACCTCAGATTTCTCTGTATTAAACTTTATCTGTCACGTGCCTGCCCATTCTACCAGTCTGCTGCAATGAACAAGTGAGTAACATTTGCCACTCTTCAGTCCTCTGGGACCACACTAGTGTTCAATGAGCATCGAAAAATGATGGCAAGTGATCCCTCGATTTCCTCCCATACTTCCCTCAAAATCTTAGGATCTACCCCATCTGATCTTTGTGACTTAGCTACTTTAAGTTCAGTCAACTTTTCCAGTATCTCCATGCAATCAATTTTAAATATATTTACTGCCTCAACCAGCCCCTCTTTCATAGGAGCATAGAAAAACTACAGCACAATTCAGGCCCTTCAGCCCACAAAGCTGTGTTGAACATGTCCCTACCCTAGAAATTACTAGGCTTACCCACAGCCCTCTATTTTTCTCAGCTCCATGTACCTATCCAACAGTCTCTTAAAAGACCCTATCGTATCTGCCTCCACCACCGTTGCCGGCAGCCCATTCCACGCACTCACCACTCTCTGAATAAAAAACTTACCCCTGACATCTCATCTATACCTACTTCCCAGCACCTTAAACCTATGTCCTCTTGTGGCTACCATTTCAGCCCTGGGGAAAAGCCTCTGACTATCTACCCGATCAATACCTTTCATCATCTTATATACTTCTATCAGGTCCCCCCCTCATCCTCCGTCACTCCAAGGAGAAAAGGCCGAGTTCCCTCAACCTGCTTTCATAAGGCATGCTCCGCATTCCAGGCAGCATCCTTGTAAATCTCCTCTGCACCCTTTCTATGGCTTCCACATCCTTCCTGTAGTGAGGTGACCAGAACTGAGCACAGTACTCCAAGTGGGGTCTGAACGGGGTCCTATATAGCTGCAACAATACCTCTCGGCTCCTAAATTCAATTCCCCGATTGATGAAGGACAATACACCATATGCCTTAACCACAGAGTCAACCTGTGCAGCCACTTTGAGCGTCCTATGGACTCGGACCCCAAGATCCCTCTGATCCTCCACACTGCCAAGAGTCCTACCATTAAGACTATATTCTGCATCATATTTGACCTACCAAAATGAACCACTTCACACTTATCTGGGTTGAACTGCATCTGCCACTTCTCAGCCCAACTTTGCATCCTATCTATGTCCCTCTGTAACCTCTGACAGCCCTCCAAACGATCCACAACACCCCCAACCTTTGTGTATTCTGCAAACTTACTAACCCACCCCTCCACTTCCTCATCCAGGGTGTTTATAAAAATCACAAAGAGCAAGGGTCCCAGTACAGATCCCTGAGGTACACCTCTGGTCACCGACCTCCATGCAGAATACAACCCTTCAACAACCACTCTTTGCCTTCTGTGGGCCAGCCAGTTCTGGATCCACACTGCAATGTCCCCTTGGATCCCATGCCTCCTTACTTTCTCAATAAGCCTTGCATGGGGTACCCTATCAAACGCCTTGCTGAAATCCACATACAGTACATCTACTGCTCTTCCTTCATCGATGTGTTTAGTCACATCCTCAAAAAATTCAATCAGGCTTGTAAGGCAGGACCTGCCCTTGACAAAGCCATGCTGACTATTCCTAATCATATTATACCTCTCCAAATGTTCATAAATCCTGCCTCTCAGGATCTTCTCCATTAGCTTACCAACCACTGAGGTAAGACTCACTGGTCTATAATTCCCTGGGCTATCCCTACTCCCTTTCTTGAATAAGGGAACAACATCCACAACCCTCCAATCTTCCGGAACCTCTCCCGCCTCCATCGACGATGCAAAGATCATCGTCAGAGGCTCCGCAATCTCTTCCCTCGCCTCCCACAGCAGCCTGGGGTACATCTCATCCGGTCCCAGCAACTTATCTAACTTGATGCTTTCCAAAAGTTTCAGCACCTCCTCTTTCCTAATATCTACATGCTCAAACTTTTCAGCTCGCTGCAAGTCCCCACTACAATCCCGCAGATTTTTTTCCGTAGTGAATACTGACGTAAAATATTCATTAAGTAACTTCGCCATTTCTTCCAGATCCATACACACTTTCCCACTGCTGCACTTGATAGGCCCTATTCTTTTGCATCTTATCCTCTTGCTCTTCACATACTTGTAGAATGCCTTGGGGTTTTCCTTAATCCTGCCCGCCAAGGCCTTCTCATGCCCCCTCCTGGCTCTCCTAATCTCCTTCTTAAGCTCCTTCCTATTAGCCTTATACTCTTCCAGATCTCTAACATTACCTAGCTCTCTGTACCTATTGTAAGCTTTTCTCTTCCTTTTGACTAGATTTATTATAGCCTTTGTACACCATGGTTCCTGTATCCCCTCGTGACTCCCCTGTCTCATTGGAACATGCCTATGCAGAACTCCACACAAATATCCCCTGAATATTTGGCACATTTCTTCCGTACTTTTCCCAGAGAACATCTGTTCCCAATTTAATCTTCCAATTTCCTACCTGAGAGCCTCATAATTCCCTTTACTCCAAGTAAACGCCTTTCTAGTCTGTCTGTTCCTATCTCTCTCCAGTGCTAACGTAAAGGAGATAGAATTATGATCACTATCACCAAAATGTTAACCCACTGAGAGATCTGACACCTGACCAGGTTCATTTTCCAATACCAAATCAAGCACAGCCTCTCCTCTTGTAGGCCTATCCACATATTGTGTTAAGAATCCTTCCTGAACACACTTAACAAACTCCTAAACCCCTCACTGTCTGGAGATGCCAATCGATGTTTGGGAAATTAAAATCCCCCATCACAACAACTCTGTTATTCTCACACCTTTCTAGGATCTGCTTCCCTATCCACTCCTCAATATCCCTGTTACTATTGGGCGGCCTATAAAAAACACCCAGTAAAGTTACTGACCCCTTCCTGTTCCTAACCTCCACCCACAGAGACTCCGTAGACAGTCCCTCCACAATGTCCACCTTTTCCGCAGCCGTGACACTATCTCTGATCAACAGTGCCACTCCCCCACCTCTTTTGCCTCCCTCCCTGTCCTTTCTGAAACATTTATTCAACCTTCACTGTTTATTTGGAAACACTCTCTTCCCTGCTGAAGATAGATGCAAACTTCTCATTTAACATCTCAGCATTCATGTGCAAGTTCCTATTTTTGACCTTAATAGGCTTCACTCCTCCATGTATTTTGCTGCACTTGACCTCTCTATATTGATGTGCTTTTCGAATACCGTTTCTCAGCTCGTTTTGCCAAGGATGTCCTGGCAACATCCTTGTAAATCTTTTTTGAACTCTTTCCAGTTTAATCACATCCTTCCGATAAAAGGGTGACCAAACCTGAACACTATCCCCCAAATGTGGCCTCACCAACCTCTTGTATAATCACAACAAAACCTCAACTTCTATATTCAATGCCCTGACTGATGAAGGCCAGCATGCCAAACGCCTTCTTCATTGTCCTGTCTACCTGTGACTCCACTTTAAGGGAACTATGCTTTGTTTTGCACCTATACTTCTACAACAGTACCCAGAGTCCGTTCATTGTAAAAGTCCTACCTTGATTTGTCCTTCTAAGATATAACATTGCACTTATCTGAATTAAATTTCATTTGCCTTTCCTCAGCCCACCTACCCAGCATATCAAGATCCCGCTGCAATTCTTGATACTCCTCTTCACTGTCTCTGACACCACTTATTTCAGTGTCATCTGCAAACTTACCAACTATTCCTCATATATTCTCATCCAAATCGTTAATATTGATGACAAATAACAATGGGCCCAGCACTGACTCCTGGGACAGACCTCCAGTTTGAGAAACATCCTTCACCCATCACCCTCTGTTTCCTACCATCCAGCTAATTTTGTATCCAGTTTGTTATTTCTCCTTGGATGCCACGCAATCTAACCTTCCAGAGCAGCCTACCATGCAGAACCTTATCAAAAGCCTTATTGAAGTCCATGTGATGTGCTGCAAGGATCGGTGCTGGGTCCACTGTTGTTTGTCATTTATATAAACAATTTGGGTGAGAATGTAGTTGCATAGTTAGTTAGTTTGAGGATGCCACCAAAATTGCTGGTATAGTGGACAGTGAAGAAGGCTGTCCATGATTACAACAGGATCAAGATCAACTGGGAAAGTCCGACAAGTACGAAGTGGAGCACTTTGGTAAGTTAAACCAGGGCACGTCTTACACAGTAAGTGGCATTGCCCTGGAGAGCGTTGTAGAACAGAAAAGCTAAAGGGTACAAGTACATAGTTCCCTGAAGTTGGTGACAGAGGTAGACAGGATAGTGAAGGCGGCATTTGGCATGCTTGCCTTCATTGGTCAGGGCATTGAGTAGAAGAGTTGGGACGCCATGTTCCAACTATCCAAGATGTTGGTGAGACACACTTGGAGTACTGCATGCAGTTCTGGTTGCCTAGCTATGGGTAGGATGTCATTAAGCTGGAAAGGGTATATTTTGGACCTTAACTTATGACTGGAATCAGATGAACTTCCTCTAAACAGCCTCTCCCAATCAATCTTTGCCAGTCCCTGTATATTGCCTTTAAAATGTGTCTTGCCTCAATCTAGGACTTTAAATTGCAGCAGGGCCAGTCCTAATATTTTCCATAACTATTTTACAACTAATACAATTATAGTCGCTGGTCACAAAGTGCTCTCCCACTAACAATTCAGTCACTCTCCCTATCTAATTTCCCAGTGGGAATTTGAGTGTTGTCCCTCTCTATTTGGGCCATCTCCATATTGCATGAGAAAATTTTCCAGGACACATTTAACAAACTCTGCCCCATCCATGGCCTTAACACTATGGCAGTTCCAGTCAATTAAGTAGTTAAAATCTCCTGCTATTACAAGCCTATTATTCTTACAGCTATCTGTAATCTCCCTCCATATTTACTCCTCTAATTATGCTAACTATTGGTGGGGCCTATAGTAAAATCCACCAAAGTGATCACCTTATTTCTAAGTTCCACCCACATAGCCTCACTGAAGGATCCCCCAGGAATATCCTCCCTAGTACTGCTGTGATCTTCTCGTTAATCAAAAATGCAACTCCCCTTCCTCTCTTACCTCCACCTCTATGACACCTGTCGCATCTGTTTCTGCTTTTATTTCAGATTTCCAGCATCTGCAACTTTTTATTTTGATTTTCATTTACTTAAGGTGTCTTACTGTATTCAATTCCAAGGCCCAGTAGGGGAGTTTTTTCTTCAATGGAGTGCAGCCAGAGTTAAGACTGTAGCATCATGGATGGCTGGACTGTAATGGGAGGGAAGAGAACGGTCAGCAGAGCAATAATTAGAGAAGTCTCTACAGGTGGGGGAAAAGACAGGTATTTCTGTGGTTGCAGAATTGATTCAAAGATGAAATATTGCTCCCTGGTGCCAGGGTTAAGGATAGCATTGAGCATCTGCAGAACATTCTGGAAGGAAAGAGTGAACACCCAGATGTCATGGTCGATGTCCACATCAACAACATATCCATCAAGCAGACTTTAAGGAGTTGGAAAAGAACTAAGAATCAGAAATTCGAAGGTGGAAATATCTAGTGAGTACAGAAAAAAAAGATGGCACAGATAAATGAGTGGGTGAAGAGATGGTGCAGGAGGGAGGGAAATTAGCATCAGTTCTGGGACAGGTGAGATCTAAAGAGGCTGGAAGGGTTGCAGCTCAACTGAGCTGGGTGGTCAGTGTTCTTATAGGAAGGTTCACTGGTGCTGTGGGTGGAGGTTTAAACTAATTTGCCAGAGGGTTGGGTAGGTAGCACTGAAACAGAGAAAGAAAAAAAGTAAAAAAAAAGGGATTGGAAGAGATAAATAGCACAAGAAGAAGCAATTGGAAATTTTTATATGGGACCAGGGTCAGTAAATGAGAATTAATCGCATAGAATTATGAGGTCATAGACTCATACAACACCCTTCACTTGGTCCGTAGCCAACCATGCCTTAGCAATTCAAGTGCTTACCACATACTCCTTAGACATTCACAATACCTGGCTCCACCACCTTCTCAGTCAGTACTTGGCAGATTTCAGCTACCCTCTAGGTGCAAAAAGTATTCCTCAGATTCCCTCTAAACTTCTTGGTCCTCACCTTAAACCTATACACTCTGGTCTTACATATCTCTTACTATATCTCCTACCTATGCCTCTCATAGTTTTGTATACCTCAAGTCTTGTTGAGATTTTTTTAAAAATCATCTATGATTCCATTGAACAGCAGAGTCAGCAGACGAACCAAATAGCCTCTCCCTGCTAACTCTTCCTTTGGAAACCACCCAGAAAACTCCCACCCCCGATCCCAAATGGGATCCAGCCGGAGCTGAAACATGGAAACGCGCAGGCGCGGGAAAACCGGTCGCCGGAGACCCGCCTCCCCGCGCGGAGCATGCGCGGTGCGACTGCAGGAAACTAAGGAGGGCGAGTGTGGCCCTCGGTAATGTCGAGAACATGACTCAGGCCTCTAATCAGGGCGGCAGGGCCTGTTCGAGTGTCAGAGAGTCCCCGGCATCCTTCAACCTACGCTACAGCGCCTCTCCCACCCTACGCACCAATTCCTAGTTGTTTCTCCTGTTTCCACTGAGTCCGACTCACGACAAAGGACAGGAACCAAGGCGCTTCCAGCATGCACCGCGACCCAGAGAAGCATGCGCACTCTCCGCCGGGAGAATCAATACACTGGTTTGAGCGGTTGCTACGCGCAAGGAATTGTGGATTCTGCGGCAGTCATTAGTCGACAGCATTGGTATGCGTTTCATTGTACGTTGTTCCCGATTTCCGATCGCATCAGCTGCAATTACCATTATATTCTGCCTGTGTTTCATTTTCCTATGCCGGAATTTTTTTTTCTCTCTGGTGTTTTATGTCCTATGGCGTGCCTAGAACCGAATCTACAAAATGTAGTAATGGAAAACCAATAAAACTGCAGATGCTGGAAAGAAGTGTCGTGGACGTAAGTGAGTAGGACTGGACCGGGGGGTGGGGTACAGGATCGAGTCATGATAGGGAGAAGTAAGTTCGGTAGGGTAAGAACAGGCTGAAGGTAGGGCTACATGATTAGTCCAGACGGTGTTTAAAAGGACATGTATTGTTTGAGGATAAGTATTTCTTTGAAGGCTTATGGTCCAATATTTTTTTAAAACTGATTCTTCTGCTGTTTTCATGACTAACAAGAGCAATATTTATTTCCAACCTGTAAATGATGGTAGAAAGCTGCCTTCCACTGCTGCAATTCATCTAATGGAAATACCGGCGTATTAAGGAATTACAGGATTGTTAACAAGTGGCAATGAATTCATGTGAGGATGGTGTTTGGGACTGGAAGAAATCATGGAAAGTTAGGAGGTTTCTTGGAAAAAGAGCACTTGGTCTAATTCCACCTTCCAGCACTTGGTCTGTAGTCATGCATGTAATGGCTCTTCAAGTACACATCTAAGTATTTTGTTTCCTCAACGTCCTGTGAACCAATAAAAATAACATGATCCAAATGAATATTTTCCCACCACGAATCTTGTTCAGTCCTTGCAAAATCTTCATCATTTTTCATGTAATGAGGTAACCAGAAATATATGTTGTGCTTAGGCTGTGTTCTAACAGTCCTACGAAAATCTACCTGGTGTTTTATTGAGTGCCTTGGCTAATAAAGCAAAGCACCCCATATTCTTTTTTAACTTCCTTATTCTGCTATCTTTAAAGATTTGTGGACATGTACTCCAAGGTTCTGCTGTTACTTTCCACTTTCATTATCTCCCTATCTATTGGGCTTTATTGTATGTCCCCAAAAATCTAGCTTTTTGCTGAATTGAATAACATTTGTCACCTTCCTGTCCACTTGCCCAGATCATCTATATCCGTCTGGAGTTTAAAGCTGCAGAGTCATATAGCACGGAAACAGACTGCTCGGCTCACATCTGTGCTGACCTTTCTGTCCATCTACACAAATCCCATTTACTCACATTAGGACCATATCTGGCAATGCTTTGCTTATTTAAGTACCTGCCTAAATGCCTCTTATACATAATGTGTATCAACTTGCACCACCTCTTCTGGCAGCAGTCCCAGATATCAACTGCTCTATGTATATTAAAAAAAAATACCCTTTCAGATCCCCATTAAAATTCAACAAATGGAAACTATTTATATTCTCTGTAAACTTAATGCTCTCTAGATTTGTCTAAATGATTAATATACACTGGAAAAAGTAAGGGATTGGGGCCTATTGCACTCCTATCTAACTTCCAATTGCAAAAATACACATCAATCATTACCCTTTGTTTCCTATGATTGAGCTAAATTAGGAGCCAATTTTCCACATTCTCGTGTTTCACAGACCGCTGATTTTTACTAGTGACTTCAAGATGAGCCTTGCTAAAATCCATGTGGATGATGTGAAATATATTGCCCTTGGAGATTCTCCTAATAACATTTTGTAAAAAAAAAATGTTCTATCAAGTTCATCACAAAGCATCTTCTCTCAACTTCTCTTAACATGCTCTCTGCCCTTAGTTAATCCTTAAAGGAAGGTTTACATAATCCATTAAAATATATTCCAATAAATTTGTTCACCATAAAAGTTAAACAAACTGACCTGCAATCACTTGGCATATCCATTTGTCCCATATTAATAAAAAAAATTGCAGATGATGGAGGTCTGAAACATGGAAAGTGCAGGAAACCCTCAGCAGGTCAGGCAGCAGCTGTGGAAAGAGAAACAGTTAACATTTCAGGTCGAACACCCTTTGTCAGAACTAGGAAAAGGTAAATTCAACTTGCAGAGTTGGAGAGGAATGGATAGGTCAAAGGGAATATTTGTGAAAAGGCTGAGGCCAGGCCCATTGGATTCATGAGGTCAGTTTGACATTGATGATGCTTCTTTGTCTATGTTATGTGTTGCTAATAGTAGGGCTGTGGGACATGCCAGTAAGTTACAGAGATAAACTGAGCCAATTTCATAGATGGATGACTTACAGTAAAAATATCCAGATCTGATATTGACAGATAGACTTTCACCTAAAGTTAGACAATTTATTTTGCCTGGAAGCCTTCAGTGTGCCTAGACATATGAGGTGTTCTTCTTCAAACTTTGTCTGAGACCACAAACAGATCAGTCAAGTAGAAGTGGGTTGGTGAATTAAAGTGGTGGGCAATCAAAAGCTCGGGGCCACTCCTGCAGACTGATTGTGAGTGCTATACAAAACAATCACTCAGTCTTCAATGTGAGGAGGTCAGACTATGAACATCGAATGCAGTACACTAGATTGGTAGTAGTGGAAATGAATTGCTGCTTCAGCTGAAAAGACAGTTTGGGTCCCTGGATGGTGGAAAGGGAAGAGATAAAAGGACAGGTGTTGCACCTTCTGTGCTTTCACACAAAGATCTGTAAGATGTGAAGTAGTTGGTGCGGCAGTAGAGAGGACCAGGAAGTCATAAAGGGAATGATCCCCTCAAAATGCAGGAAGTCGAGAGGAAGGGAATAGGTGTCTGGTGGTGAAATCTTGTTGGAGCTAGTGGAAATTGTGAAGGATAATCAGTTGAACGCAGAAGCTGGTGGGGTTAGAGGTGATGCCCACCGGAACTCTGTCCTTGCTTTGCCCAGGAGAGGGCTTGAGAGCAGATGTGCAGGAAACAGATGACATTTGGTCAAACACTCTGTCTACTATGGTAAAGGGGAAGCCACAATCAGGAAGAAGAAAGATGTCTCAGATGCACTTGTGCAGAAAGTCTCATCATCTGAGCAAATATACCAGATACGGATGAACTAGAAGAATGGAATGGACTCCTTGCACGAGGTGGGGTGGGGGAGGAAGTGTTAACTTAGCTGTAGGAGTCTGTATATTTATAATGGATGTTTGTGCTGGTCTGTCTTCTGAGATGGAGAAGGAAATCCAGAAAGGGGGAAGGGAAGAGAAGAGTCAAAGATAGGCCATGTGAAGTTGAGAGCAGAGTGGAAATTGCAGCAAGAGTAAAAGACCATTCTACAATTCATGGTGACTGCAGATGTCGGATCTGGAACAAAAAATAAACTGCTGGAAGAACTCAGTGGGTCAAGTAACATCTGTGGAGGGAAAGGGATGATTGACTTTTTGGGATTCATTTCTGCATCAGATTGAGAGTGCAGAAGTAAGATAACCAGTACAGGGAAGTGAGAGGGAGGGGTGAGATGGAGATTGACAGGTGATAGGTGGAAAAAGATGTGGGGGTGGTGATAGGTGGTTAGAGCCAGCTTGGGATGGGGCAGTGATGAGACAGAAGCTGGTAGGTTATTCATGGACCAGATTTGGGGGGGGGGGGAGGGAAGGGGAATGATGGGCAGGTGGGGGAGGGGGAGAGGGCAGTGCTGAGTCAGGCTGGTTGGTGATCGTTGCAAACTAAAGCAAAGAGAAAACAAAAATTTTCAGGCAGATGGAGCTGGGTGAAGCAGGGTAGAGACAAGTTGGTAGATGATGGGTGGAAACAGTTAAGGGAGGGATGATGAGCAGCTGGAACCAGGTGGGGAAGAGGATAGGATGGTGAGGACTATTCACTCCACCAGTCTCCGCATCCCACATATCATCCTTTGCCACTTCTGCCATCACCAGTGGGATCCCACCACCAGCCACATCTTCCCCTCTTTCCCCCACATTCTTCTTTCTGCAGGGACCACTCTGTCTGTGACTTCATTCCCACCACCCCTCCCTGTCCCTTGGCACTTTGCCCTGCAAGCCAGGGAGGGGCAACACTTGGCCCTTTCCCTCCTTCCCCACCACCATCCAGGGACTTAAACAGCCCTTTCAGGTGAGGCAAAGGTTCACTTGAACCTTCTCCAACCTGGTCTATTGCATTTATTACTCACTATGTGGCCTCCTCTGCATTAGCAAGACCGAATGCAGACCAGGTAACTGCTTTCCAGAGCACCTGTGCTCTGTCTGCAGTGGCCATCTTGAACTTCCAGTTACATGTCATTTTAATTTACCCTTTTAATTTACAAGCTAGAAGAACAGTACCTTGGGGAGCCTACAGCCTAATGGTATCAACATTACATTTTCCACTTGCAGCTAACCCACTCCCACCAGTCTACCAAGGTTCTCTGTCACCTTTTCCATCTCTCCCCCCATTACCTGGACATCATCCTCTCCCACCTGGTTTCAACCGCCCATGATCCCTCCCTTTTCTGGTTCTACTTATTACCTACCACCTATGTCTGTGGGCTTCCCACCATCCCCCCCCCCCCTCCATTTGGCTCCATCTGCCCACTCCTCCCTCTCACTTCTATGGACAGGCTATCTTCCCTCGATGCGCTCAGTTCTGATGCAGGGTCTTGATCTGAAAGGTCATCAATCCCTTTGCTTCTACAGATGCTGCTTGACTCGATGAGTTCTTCCAGCTGTTTATTTTTTTGCATCCTACAGTTTGTGTTTATGACTGCAAAACGTCAGTCTGCTGCGCTTACTGTAGTATCTCCTGTAGCTATCACTGTCTTTATCTTTCTCCCTGTGCCTCCCTTGATGGAATGATATTTGTTCTGGCTACACCCTCGGGGGAACCCTCTTTCCCCCATTCGTATTCAGGCTGAATACTGATTAGAAGGTTAAGTGCGCTCAGTGGACTATAAAATTATTTGTCTGGCCTTTTCTTTTTGCCTGGTGGTCATCCAGTCCCCCCTTGCACTCTCTTGAGCTGCAAGTTGATCACTTCATTAAATGTACTGTCTGCAAAATAATTAGTTTGCAGCACACGAAGACAATTGTGTTATCTTGCTTGCACTTCCTTTTATTTTAGATCTGAAGGTTGCCAGTTTGGGAAGCATAGCTAAAAGTCACATCATGTTATTGAGGTATACATTTCCTCTCCTTCATCCTCTTCCAGCTTGCTCCCTACTCCTGAAGAACATTGACAAACTTTTTCATGATTTTTGTGAGAATTTGGCGTCTTTCATAATCACAACATTATCATATTCTTTTTGCTTGTTTCAGTCTTTGTTCTTTTGTGCAAACTCTCGTTCTCTTTCTCCTGCTTTAAATTCACTTTATAGGGTTTCAGAAGGCAAAGATTTGCAGACAAACATCAAGAAGTGGCATTGTCACTTGATCCATTGAGACTTGAATATTGTCAGCCTTTGAACATGGAAGCAAAAAGCACCATTCAGAATGGGGAGAAACCGTACACGTGTTCTGTGTGTGGGCGAGGCTTCAGCCGAGCATCTGGTCTGTCAAGGCACAGGCACAGTCACATTGGGGAGAAACCATGCAAGTGTGGAGATTGTGGGAAGGGATTCAGTTACCCCTTTGAACTGGAAATTCATCGACGCAGTCACACTGGGGAGAGGCCATTCACCTGCTCTGTGTGTAGCAAAGGATTCACTCATTTTTCTGCCCTGTTGAAGCATCGGCGTGTTCACACTGATGAGAGACCTTTCAACTGCCCAGACTGTGGGAAATGCTATAAGAGTTCAGGAGAACTTACATGCCATCAGCGTATTCACACTGATGAGAGACCATTCAGGTGTTCTCACTGTGGGACTGGATTCAGGCGATCATCTGACCTCACTGTGCATCAGCGCACTCACACTGGGGAGCGGCCATTCACCTGCTCTGAGTGTGGAAAGGGATTCCCTCAGTCATCCCAGCTCACAGCTCATCAATTAGTTCACACTGACCAGAGGCCCTTTAAATGTTCTGACTGTGAGAAGAGCTTTAAAAGCAAAAAGGTTCTGCTAACACACCAACAAGTTCACACTGGGGAGTGGCCTTTCATCTGCTCTGTGTGTGGGAAAGGATTTGCTCGTTCATCACACCTCCAGAAGCACCAACGAGTTCACACTGGGGAGAGACCATTCTTCTGCTCTGTGTGTGGGAAAGGATTTGCTCAGTCATCCACACTACTGAGACACCAGCGAGTTCACAAGTAATTGCTGGGGTTGGACTCTGCTATTAACCACATAAGAAGTGACTGCTATTCATTGGGTTTTTGTCTTCGCATTTTGCTGGACTGAAGTTTAAGGTTTTAATTAAATATTAAATAAATCAGCTGGTAACAATTGTGTGTTTTTGTCTTTTCCACCTGAGAGGTCCCTTACCTGACTGGAATTCAGAAATAGTAATCAGGAGAATTGTATCTTGGGAGCACATTCAGCCTGTATGCAGGAGCACAAGAGAGTGGCAAATGGCACTTTGGCCTTTCTCATCTCTCTTCCCTGATAACAAAGTTAAGGGTTGATTCTGAGAGACTTGAGAAATATGTTCTTCTCTGTGATACAGAGCTCCTTGCCATGGAAAAGAATTCTCCCTTACAATGCATTTAAAGTTGGGAAAGACAATGAGGGATTCTGGAAATGTGTTGGTGGATCAGAGATTGGGAACATTGTAATCGATTCTTGATTGAAAGTGAAATGGCAGCTTTTATTTCCAGTGTAAACATCTCTGTGATAATATTCTATGTGACAATGTTGAAATTATTATTTCATGGCATTTTGAATCAATTTAATTCATTTGCTGATATAAAACTGCATTTCCTCTATGACTATTGGGCAGTGCATTGGACACAGAACATTATTTTGTACTTCAATAGATTCCCTTTGGTTTTCTTATTTTTTTTAAGGAGGCCCATTGAAAGAGACATATTTGCTAAACTGATTTTGATTGTTGACTCACTAAAAAGCCCTCTTCCTCGCCACTTGCGAGAAAGTACTTCTCCAAGCAGAAGTTAGTGGAAATCCAGAACACTGTCGCTCAAGAGGTGTTGAAGTAATGGGGTTAATTGAAAATGTGAAACTGAAGATGGTAGATTTTTGTATGGCAATTATACTGGGAGCTAAAGTAACAAGGTTTGTAGATGGAATTAAGATAGAGACCAACCTTTTCATTTAGTTAAATGGTGGAACAAGCTTGAGGGGCTGAACAGATGTCCTGTTATTATATTTCTAATATCAGTCAACTATCTGATTCAGTGCTCTTATCCCAGAATGAATGGCATAGCTGATAGTTACCCATTGATCTGGGGACATTATTGCCAGTGCCCGAGAGGCTGAGTTTTGGACATCTGAACATCTGAGCTATGAAAGGCTAAGGCAAATGTGCTTTTGCTGCATCCAGTAAAAGTGCACAAAGCCTTCTCTTTAAAATTCTCCTTTATTTTCCGTACAGTGTAAAATGTGCACGGTCTGTTCTTAATAGTCCTGTGTAAGTCTTCAGTTTTCCCTATTAGGAATAAAATCACTTCTCCTTAGATAAATTGGAGTTTCCTGATGCATTGTTTTACCCAGAGACTGTGGGAGTCTGGAGTGCAGATAGAAGACAAGGCTGTGCCCTGGACACACAAGTGCAGGTCAAGTAATTAGGTTGAAATGGAACGGGTTTTTGGGACATTGGCAATTCTTAGAAGCAAAAATAAATTCTCATCCGGTCCATTATGTCTCTGCCAATTGGAAAAATAATCTCTTCAGTCTTCTAGCATTGAGCTTGTAGCCCTGCAGTATTTTTAAATGATGCCTCCAACATCCTTTCAGATTGTGCATTCCAGATCCCTTATCTCCCCTCTAAATCTGTCAATCACTTCAAATCTCTTGCTCTTTGGTTCTTGGTTCCTCTGTGAAGGCAGGTAGACCTTTCCTATTTACTTTATCATTTTATAATTTGTTCAAGGATCCCTGAAGGTGGCAACACAAGTTGATAACATGATCAGAACAGCACAGGAACAGGCCTTTTGGCCCATGATGTCTGCAGTGAGCATGTTGCTAGATTAAACTAATCCCTTTTGTCGGCACATGGTCCATAATCCCTCCATTCCCGGTGTATTCCTGTGCCTCTCTAAAAGCTGCAAACCTCTTGAATTCCACTGTTGTATCCGTTTCCACTATCACCCCTGACAGTGTGGTCTGGGCACCCACCACTCTATTTTTTAAAAATCTTTCCCTGTACATCCCCTTTAAACTTTCCCACTCTATTATTCGACATTTCTATCCTGGGAAGAAGATTCCGACTGTCTACCCCATCTACGCCTCTCATAATTTTATAAACTTTCCTCAGCCATGGCGCCAGAGAAAACAATCCAAGTTTGGCCAAGCACTCCTTATAGCAAATATCCTCTGATCCAGGCAGCATCCTGGTAAACTTCTTCTGCACCCTCTTCAAAGCCTCCACTTTCCTGTAATGGGGTGACCAGAACTGCACGCGTCTGCCACGTGACTTCCTGATTCTTATACTCTATGCCTCAGCTATGAAGGTAAGCATTCCTTCTTTACCACTCCACCTACTTGTGTTGCCACTTTTGGGAGGTATGGACTTGGATGCCAAGATCCTTCCGTACATCAATGCAGTTAAGGTCCTGCCATTTGACCTCCCAAAGTGCAACATCTCACACTTGGCCAGATGAAACTCCATCTGCTCTTAAGCAACTTTGTGATACAGTTGAGCTTAACTAAACAGGGTTAAGATTAACAATGAAATTAATGTTTCCAAGTGATTCAGAATTGTCTTTTACATAAATGGTTGTAAACCACTTTTGTCTTCAAGTTAAATTTAGTGAATGGGTATTGAACTTAACAATGCAACTTCATATTACAAATTGGGTGTTTTGAAGAAGCTAGGCAAATGGGTGATAATGTTGAGCTTTACAAAACATAGATAAGCATTACAATAAAATAAATGTTTCCAAGCCATTCAGAATTGTCTTTTACATAAAATAAAACAGTTTGGAATCATTTGTCTCCAAGTTAAATTAAGTTAAAGGCCATTAACTCAAGCAATGCAACTTGATATTGCAAATTGGGTGATTTGAAGAAGGTAGGCAACTTTGTGATGCCATTGAGCTTAACTAAACAGGATTAAGTGTTAGGTAGAATCATAGAGTTATACAGCATTGAAACAGACCCTTCTTCAAAACTGGTCCATGCAGATCAAGTCACCCATCTGAGCCGGTCCCATTTGCCTGTGTTTGTCCCATATCCCTCTAAACCTTTCCTATCCATGTACCTGTTCAAGTGTCCCTTAAATGTTAATGTACCTGTCTCAACCACTTCCACTGGCAGCTCATCCTATACAAGGATCTGGGTGGAAAAGGTTGCCCTTCAAGTTACCATTAAATTTCTCTTTACCACCCCCCCCCCCCCACCCTAAACCTATGCCCTCCAGTTCTTGATTTCCCCAAATCTTTGGAAAAAGACTGTATGCATTCACCTAATCTATGTCCTTCATAATTTTATACACCTCTTTAAGAACATCACTCATTTTCCTATGCTTCAATGAAAAAGTTCCAACCGGCTCAACTTCTTTATATAACTCAGTCCCTTGAGTCCTGGCAATATTCTTGTAAATCTCCTCTGCACTCTTTTTTGGGGTAATGGCACCCTTGCTATAGCTGGGTGACCAAAACTGAACACAATATCCCAAATGCGGCCTCGTCAATGTCTTGTGCAACTGCAATGTAATATCCCAATTTCCATACTCGAGGCCCTGACTGATGAAGGCCAGCATGTCAAAAGCCACCTTCACCATGCTGCGACACCACTTGTAGAACAAATGGACCTATGAAGACAACACTCCCCAGGGTCCTACCGTTCATTGTGAAAGTTCTACCCTGATCTGTCTTCTCAAAATGCAACACCTCACGCTTATCTGAATTTGTCAATCCCAGCCCACTTTCCCAGCTGATCAAGATCCCTCAGTAATTCCTGATAATCATCTTCACTCTCTAAGAATCCCTATAAATTTTAGTGTCATTTGCAAAATTACTAACCATGCCTTGTAATTCTCATCCAAATCATTGATACAGATGACAAATAGCAATGGGCCTAGCACCGACCCCAGGGCACACCACTCATGGCCTCCAGTCTGAAAAATAACCTTACATCATCGTCCTCTGCTTCCTATCATCAAGCCAATTGTTTATCCAATTAGCCAGGATATCATGAGATCAAACTTTCCATAGCAAGAACCTTATAAAAGACCTGACTGAAATCCATGTAGACTATATCTACCACCCTGCCCTCATCCACCTTCTTGGTTACTTCTTCAAAAAATTCAATCAAGTTTGTGGGACATGAACTCCCATACACAAAGCCATGCTGACTGTCCCAAATCAAACCCTGTCTTTCCAAATGCGTGTATGTCTTATCCCTCAGAATCCCCTCCAATTACTTACCCACCTCAGATGTTAGGATTACTGGTCCATAGTTTGCAGGTTTTTCTTTGCAGCCCTTCTTTCTCTATGACTGTAACATTTTATTTTACATTCTGTTAATTTTTTTCCCTTGTACTACCTCAATGCATTGTTGTAATGAGATGATCAGGATGGATAGTATGCAAAACAAATTTTTTCACTGTACCTCAGCACACGTGACAATAATAGAAACATAGAAATCCTACAGCACAATTCAGGACCTTCCTGTGCTGTTCCTACCTTAGAAACTACCAGGCCTACCCATAACCCTCTATTTTTCTAAGCTCCATGTACCCGCCCAAAAGTCTCTTAAAAGACCCTATTGTATCCGCCTCCACCACTGCCGCTGGCAGCCCATTCCACGCACTCACCACTCTCTGAGTAAAAAAAACTTACCCCTGACATCTCCTCTATATCTACTCCCCAGCACCTTAAACCTGTGTCCTCTTGTGGCAACCATTTTAGCCCTGGGAAAAAGCCTCTGACTATCCACACAATCAATGCCTCTTACCAAGTTATACACCTCCATCAGGTCACCTCTCATCCTACTCCGCTCCAAGGAGAAAAGGCCGAGTTCACTCAACCTGTTTTCATAAGGCATGCTCCCCAAACCAGGCAACATCCTTGTAAATCTCCTCTGAACCCTTTCTATGGCTTCCATATCCTTCCTGTTGTGAGGTGACCAGAACTGAGTACAGTACTCCAAGTGGGGTCTGACCAGGGTCCTATATAGCTGCAACATTACCTCTTGGCTCCTAAATTCTATTCCACGGTTGATGAAGGACAATACATCATATGCCTTCTTAACCACAGAGTCAACCTGTGCAGCTGCTTTGAGCATCCTATGGACTCAGACCCCAAGATCCCTCTGATCCTCCACGCTGCCAAGAGTCTTACCATTACTACTATATTTTGCCATCATATTTGACCTACCAAAGTGAACTACTTCACACTTATCTGGGTTGAACTCCATTTGCCATTTCTCAGCCCAGTTTTGCATCCTATCTATGTCCCACTGTAACCTCTGACAGCCCTCCATAGTATCCACAACACCTCCAACCATTGTGTCATCAGCAAACTTGCTAACCCATCCCTCCACTTCCTCATCCAGGTCATTTATAAAAATCACAAAGAGTAAGGGTCCCAGAACAGATCCCTGAGGCACACCACTGGTCCCTGACCTCCATGCAGAATATGACCCATCAACAACCACTCTTTGCCTTCTGTGGGCCAGCCAGTTCCTGATCCACAAAGCAATGTCCCCTTGGATCCCATGCCTCCTTACTTTCTCAATAAGCCTTGCATGGGGTACCTTATCAAATGCCTTGCTGAAATCCATATACACTACATCTACTGCTCTTCCTTCATCAATGTGTTGAATCACATCCTCAAAAAATTCGATCAGGCCCGTAAGGCAGGACTTGCCCTTGACAAAGCCATTCTGACTATTCCTAATCATATTATACCTCTCCAAATGTTCATAAATCCTGCCTCTCAGGATCTTTTCCATCAGCTTACCAACCACTGAAGTAAGACTCACTGGTCTATAATTTCCTGGGCTATCTCTACTCACTTTCTTGAATAAAGGAACAACATCCACAACCCTCCAATCTTCCAGAACCTCTCCCTTCTCCATTGATGATGCAAAGATCATCGCCAGAGGCTCAGCAATCTTCTCCTTCGCTTCCCACGGTAGCCTGGGGTATATCTCATCTGGTCCCGGTGACTTATCCAACTTGATGCTTTCCAATAGCTCCAGCACATCCTCTTTCTTAATATCTACGTGCTCAAGCTTTTCAGTCTGCTGCAAGTCATCACTACAATCACCAAGATCTTTTTCCAAAGTGAATACTGAAGTAAAGTATTCATTAAGTACCTCTGCTATTTCTTCTGGATCCATATACACTTTCCCACTGTTACACTTGATAGGTCCTATTCTTTTGCATCTTATCCTCTTGTTCTTCACATACTTGTAGAATGCCTTGGGGTTTTCCTTAATCCTGCCCGCCAAGGCCTTCTCATGTCCCCTTCTGGCTCTCCTAATTTCCTCCTTAAACTCCTTCATGTTAGCCTTATAATCTTCCAGATCTCTAACATTACTGAGCTCTCTGTACCTATTGTAAGCTTTTCTTTTCTTTTTACACCATAGTTCTTGTATCCTATCATAACTTCCCTGTCTCATTGGAACATTCCTATGCAGAACTCCACACAAATATCCCTGAACATTTGCCACATTTCTTCCGTACTCTTCCGTGAGAACATCTTTTCGCAATTTAAGCTTCCAATTTCTTGCCTGAGGGCCTCATAATTCCCCTTTCTCCAATTAAAGGCTTTTCTAATCTGTCTGTTCCTATCTCTTTCCAATGCTATTGTAAAGGACATAGTGATCATAATTCTATCACCAAAATGCTCTCCCACTGAGAGACCTGACACCTGACCAGGTTCATTTCCCAATACCAAATCCAGTACAGTCTCTCCTCTTGTAGGCTTATCTACATATTGTGTCAAAAAACCTTCCTGAACACACCTAACAAACTCCACCCCATCTGAACCCCTTGCTCTAGGGAGATGCCAATTGATATTTGGGAAATTAAAATCTTATTTTCACACCCTCCCAGGATCTGTTTCCCTATGTGCTCCTCGATATCCCTGTTACTATTGGGTGGCCTATAAAAAAACACCCAGTAGAGTTATTGACCCCTTCCTGTTCCTAACCTCCACCCACAAAGACTTTGTAGATAATCCCTTCAAGACGTCCACCTTTTCTCCAATAAACTAATAATAAACCAATTTACTAATTTTTTTTTACCAATTTGAATTAGCTACCATCCAATCTTCTGGAACTTCACCCGACATTAACGTTGATGCACATATCTTAGGCAGAGCTGCCGCAATTTCTGCTCTAGCTTCCCACTGTGTTCTTGGATATACCTGATCAGGCCCCAGTGATTTATCTACCTACATCCATTTTAAGACATTCAGGGCCTCCTCATCTGTAATGTGGACTATCGTCAAGACGTCTTGAGTTCCAAAGTCTTCATGTCCTTCACGGTAAAAACAGGAGACATATTCATTCTGCAGCTCCACACAAAGATGTCCACTTTGGTCTTTGAGGATCCCTATTTTCTCCCTAATTTTTCCCTCAAAATAATTATACAATCTCTTTTGGATTCGCAATCTTCTCTGCCAGAGCTCTCATGCCCTCTTTTTGCCCTTCTGATTTTCTTCTTGAGTATACTCCTGCATGCCCTTTCCTCATCCAGGGCTCCCTACTCCTGTCAGCTTGCCCTTCATTCTCGCAGGAACATGCAGACCTTGAACTCCCGTTATCTCACTTTTAAAAGCCTCCCTCTTCCAGACATCCCTTTTCCTGCAAACAACTTAATTCAATCAATTTTTGTAAGTTCTTGTCTAATACTGTCAAAATTTTCAATGCCCCATTTTAGAACTTATGGAAAGGGACAGATCTGGTCCACAACCAATTTAAAACTAATATAACAGTGATCACTACTCCCAAAGTGCTCCCTCACTTACACCTCAGTCATTTGTCCTGCCCTATTACCCAAGACTAGTTCAAACTTTACCCTCTCCCTAGTGTCTGAGGAAACTTTCCTGAATACACTTGACAAATTCCACCCCATCTAAGCCTTTAGAACTATGGCAGTCCCAGTCTATTGTTCAGAAAGTTTAAATCCCCTGCTATGACAACTCTTTGCAATCTCCCTGCATATTTGTTCCTCTAATTACCATTGACTATTAGGGGGTCTATACCGGCCTCTGGAGAACATCAGTAGTCATGGGCCTCCAGTCCAGAAAACAACCTTCCACCATCACACTCTGCTTCTACTATCTAGACAATTGTGTATCCAATTATTTCACTCTTCCTTGATCCCATGTGATTAAACTTTTCACAGCAGCCTATCATGCAGAACCTTCTCATAGGTCTTACTGATGTATATGGAGACTACATCAATCATCCTCCCCTCATTGTCCTTCTTGGCGACTTCAAAAAAAAACTTTTTTACATAAAACAAATGGCTTACAGCCATTCAAGTTACATTAAGTTAAAGGCCATTGAATCAAACAATGCTTCCTATTGCAAGTGACAGTTTGGGTGTTTTGAAGAAGCCAAGGAACTTTGTGATACAGTTGAGCTTATCTAAACAAGGTTAATTGTTAAAATGAAATAAACATTTCCAAGTGATTCATCATCTTGTATTACATAATATAGACTAGGTCAGAAACATGCATCTATAAATTTCATTGTGTTAAAGGTCATTGAATACAAAAAATACTTCTTCATGTTGCAAATGCCAAAGTGGGTATTTTGAAGGAAGTGAGCAACTTTGTGATACAGTTGAGCTTAACAGGTTTAAGTGTTAAAAAGAAATGAACGTTTCCAAATGATTCTGCATCATGTTTTACATAACATAGAAATGTTTGGAAACAAGTATGTACAAGTTAAATTAAATTAAAGATCTTTGAATGTAACAGTTGTTCGTATTGCAAATGAACAATTAGGTATTTTGAAGAAGGCAGGCATTTTTGTGATACTGTGTAGCTGAACTAAACAGGGTTAAGTATTAGGAAGAAATAAAAGTTTCCAAGTGATGCAGAATCATGTTTTACATGATATAATATGGTTTAGAAACATGTATCTACAAATTACATTAAAGGCTGTTGAGTGAAACAATTCTTCTTCATGTCACAAATGCCAAATTGCATGATTTGAAGAAGATAAGCAATTTTGTAACATGATTGAGCTTAATGAAACATAGTTAAGTGTTGCAAAGAAATGAGTGTTTCCAAGAGATTCAGAATCGTGATTCAGAATTCTATTTCATATAATATAGAAATATTCAGAAATGTGTATGTACAAGTTATAATAAGTTAAATGCCATTGAATAAAACAATTGTTCTTCATATAGCAATTGACCAATTGGGTGGGCAACTTTGTGATACAACTTTGAGACACAAGAGACTGTAGATGCTGGAATCTGGAGTTCTTCCAGCAGATTGTTTGTAATTTGTGATACAGTTGAACTTAACTAAACGGAGTTAAGTGTTACAAAGAAATGTGTCCAGGTGATTCGGTATAGTGTTTTACATAAGATAGAATGGTTGAGAAACATGTATCTACAGGTTATAGTAATTTAAAGGCTATTGAGTGAAAAAAAATTGTTCTTCATGTTGCAAATGACAAAGTGGGTGTTTTGAAGAAGAATGGCAACTTTGTTAAAACACCCATTTAGCCTCTGTGAAGCATTGAGGAATTCTTGTGATGCTATTGACTTCAGCTAATCAGAATTAAGCTGTATATGCAAATGGAGTTTACTGAATTATTCAAAATTGTTTATTACAAAAAATAAAGAACTTTGCAAGCAGTTACATCATTGTTTTATTTCAAATAATGGCAGTGGAATGAAACATAAGCAGTCTACATTACAAACACCCATTTAGCTTGTTTGAAGCATTGACTATTCTTTGTGAGGGCATTGGTTTTAACTAATCAAGATAAAGTTGTAAAATTAAATGAAGTTTACCAAATGATTCAGAACCATTCATTACATAAAATAAAATAACTTACAACCTGTTACTTCATTTTTTTAGATATCCTTACTAAACTATTCTGTTTTATGTAAAACATGATTCTGAATGAAATGGAAATGTTTATTTCTTTGTAATCCTTAACCCTGTTTTGTTGAACTCAACTGCATCACAAATTTGCCTATGTTCTTCAAAGCACCGAAATGGGCACATGCAATATTAAGAACATTTGGTTCATTCAAAGATCTTTAACATAATGCAACTTCTAGATACAATTTTCTCAACTATTCTATGTTGGGTAAAACATGATTCTGAATGACTTGGAAACATTTATTTCTTTTTAACACATAATCCTGTTTAGATGAGTTCAAACATTTCACAAAGTTGCCTACCATTTTCAGAACACACAATTTAGCATTTGCTGTATGAAGAAGAAATGTTAGATTCAATGGCCTTTAACTTAGTGTAACCTCCGTTTTCGAACTATCCAAGCATTCTTTGCGAGACTGTTGACTTGAACTAATCAGGATTAAGTTGTGCAATCAAATGAAGGATACCAAATGATTCAGCACTGTTAAATACATAACGTCTTTTTACAAGCAGTTACTTTATTGTTTAATTTTAGACAATGGCAGTGGAATGAAACATATAGTCTACCTTTCAACCACCCATTTAGCCTGTTTGAAGCATTGAGGATTCTTTGTGATACTGTTGGCTCTACCTAATCAGGATTAAATTCTACAATCAAATGAAGGTTACCAAATGGTTCAGAACCATTACGTACATACAATAAAGTTTTTAACAAGCAGTTACTTCATTATTTAATTTTAGATAATGGCAGTGGAATGAAACATATGCAGTCTACATTGCAAACATTCACTTCACATGTTTGAAGCATTGAAGATTCTTTGAAGTCATCCAGTGCGGAAACAGGCCTTTGGCCCAACTCATCCATGCTGACTGTGTTGTCCAGCGAGCTAGTCCTGTCTGCCCACATTTGGCCGATAGCCCTCTGAACCCCTCCTGTCCCTGCTCATCCAAATATGCACCAAGTTTTGCATGAAGAAGCTGTCCCTGATGTACCATTTAAATCTTTTGCCTCTGATCTTAAATCTATGCCCACTTGCTTTGAGCAGCCTCTCTCTGGGGAAAAAGACAATGTGCTTTCACCCTGCCTATGCCCCTCATGATCTTGTATACCTCTATTAGGTCTCCCTTCAATTGCCTATGTTCCAGCGAATATAGTCTATGCAACCTCTCCTCATAACTCAGGCCCCTAAGTCCAGGCAACATCCTATTAAGTCTTTTCCGTACTCTTTCTAGTTTAATAACATCTTTCCCATAACAGGGTGACCAAAACTGTACACAATACATGTGCAGCTTCACCAACATTTTGTATAACTGCATCATAATTACCAACTCCTTCTTCACCACCTATCTACCTGTGATGCTTTTTTCAGTGAACTATGGACTTGTTGTTCCATAGGTCTCTCTGTTCCATTACACTCCCCAAGGCCCTTCTATTCACTATATAAGGACTTTATTCCCTGGGATGTAGGAGATTGAGGGGTGGCTTGATAAAGGTACATAAAATCTTGAGGGGCATAGACAGGGTGAAAGCACATAGGCTTTTACCTAGGGAGGGGGGGTGCTAAAGACAAGAGAGCATAGGTTAAGTTCAGAAGTGAGAGATTTGAAAGGGACATCAGGGGCAGCTTCTTCATGCAAAGGATTGTGTGTATTTGGAAAGAGCTGCCAGAAATAATTGTTGAAGTGCGCACATTAGCAACATTTAAAAGCCATCTGCATAAGTACACAGACAGGAGGGGTTTGGGGGGGCTAAGAGCCAAACACGGGCAGATAGGACAAGCTCGCTGGGCAACAGTTGGCATGGGTGAGTTGGGCCAAAGGGCCTGTTTCCATACTGTATGACTCAATGACAAGTCCTACTCTGAGTTTGATTTCCCAAAATTCAGTACCTCACATTTATTTGCACTGAAAGCCATTTGCCAATCCTCAGCCCACATACCTAGATGATCAGGATCCCCCTGTAATTTTTCACAGCCTGCTTCACTATCTACAACACCACCTATTTTAGTATCATCTGCAAACTCACTAACCATGCCTTGTACATTCACATGCAAATCATTTATATAAATTACAAACAACAAAAGTTCCAGCACTGACCTCTGTGACACATCATTAGACACAGGCTTCCAGTCTGAGAAACAACCCTCGACCATCACCCTCTGCTTCCTACCACTGAGCCAATTATGAATCCAATCTGCTATCTTTCCCGGATCCCATGCGATCTAACCTTCTAGATTAGCCTGCTATGAGGTACTTTGTCAAAGGCCTTGGTAAAGACCATACAGACAACATCCATTGCCCTACCCTCATCTACTTGTTGGTTACCTCCTCAAAAACTCCAAGAAATTTCTCAGACATGACTTCCCACACACAAAGCCATGCTGACTGTCCCAAATCAGACCTTGTCTCTCCAAATGTTGGTAGATCCTCCAGCAATTTACCCCCACCCCCCACACTGATGTCAGACTCACTGGCCTGTAGTTTCCTGGCTTGTTTTTGCTATCCTTTTCTTAAAAATGGTATCACATTAGCTACTCTCCAGTCCTCTGGAACTTCACCTGTGGCCAGAGATGAAGCAAAAAGCTCTGCCGGGACCTCTGCAATTCCCTCTCTAGCTTCCCACAAGGTCTGAAAATGCAACAGCTGAGGCCCTGGGGATTTATCCATCTTATTGCACCTCAAGGCCTCCAATACCTCCTCCCTCCTAATTCATATGTGGTGCAAGATAACACCACTATTTCTGCCATTTCCTTAACTTCTGAAAGCTGACAAGAAATATTCATTAAAAATCTTTTTCCTTTGGTTCCAGACACAGGCAGCCATGTCAATGTTTAGGTGGACCTTTTCTCTCCCTACCAACCCTTTTACTCTTAATATACCTATAGAAGCTCTTGGGATTTCGCCTCACCTTGCCTGCCATATTCTTCCTATATCCTCTTTTTGCCCACCTAACTTCTCTCTTAAGTGCACTCCTACATTTCTTGCAGTCGTCAAGAGATTCACTAGTTCCCAATTGCTTATGTACAGTGTATGCCTCCCTCTTTTCCTTAAGCAAAGCCTCAGTATCTTCTGGTATCCAGGGTTCCTGAAACCTGCCAGCCTTGTCCTTCACCTTAACAGGAGCATGCAGGCCCTGAACCCTTGAGGTAACACTTTTAAAGACCTCTTTTCCCTGTACACAATCTCGCCCAATCAACCACTGCAAGATCCCACCTAATGGCTCCAAAATTTGCTCTGCTTCAGTTCGAGACCTGAACCTGTGAAGCAGACTTAGCCTTCTCCATAACTATTTTAAAACCAGTAGAATTGTGGTCACCTCCCCAAAGTGCTTGCCAACAGATACTTCTGCCACTTACCCTACCTCATTCCCTTGGAGGAGGTTCAGCTTTGCAGCCTCTCAAGGAGGTCCCTCTATATTATTGATTAAGGAAGCTTTCTTGGACATATTTCACAAATTCCATTCTGTCCAAGCTTTTCACACTCTGGTTGGCTCAGTCACTATCAGGGAGTTAAAATTTCCCACTAATACTATCCTATCATACTTACAACAAGCTGCAAACTCTACATATCTGCTCTTACAATTTCCACTGTCTATTGGGAGGAATGTAATACAATCCTATGAGAGTGAACATCTGCCATCTATTTTTAAGTTCTTCCCATATGGCCTCATTGGATGATTCCCGGGCATGGTAGCGTAGCAGTTAGCGCGACGCTATTACAGCGCCAGCGATCAGGGTTCGATTCCTGTCGCTGTCTGTAAGGAGTCTGTACGTTCTCCCGTGTCTGCGTGGGTTCCTCCGGGTGCTCTGGTTTCCTCCCACATTGCAAAGATGTATGGGTAGGTTAATTTGGGTTTAAAATGGGCGGCGCGGACTCGTTGGGCCGGAAGGGCCTGTTACCATGCTGTAAATAAAATTTAAAATTTAAGAATTTAATTTAAGTACCATTATGTCCCCTTTCATAAAGAAGGCAACTCCCCCTCCTCTCTTACCTTCACTTCTGTCACACCTGCAGCATCTGTATCCTGCCATTGGCTAAGATACTATTGGCTCTAAGTAATTGTGACATGTTTGCCTCTAATTTATGATACCGTTGGCTCAAACTAATCAGGATTAAGTTGCAAAATCAAACGAGTGTTAGCAAATGATTCATGATGTAAAATGAAGTATTTGACACCCAGTTACTTCATTGTTTTATTTGAGACAATACCAGTGGAATGAAAGATATCCAGTCTATGTTACAAACACCCGTTTAGCCTGTTTGAAGCATTGAGGATCCTTTGTGATACTGTTGGCCCAACTAATCAGCATTAAGTTCAGCAATCAAGTGGGGGTTACCAAATGATCCAGATCCATTAAATTCCTAAAATAAAGTACTTCATAACCAGTTACTTCATTGTTTTATTTTAGATAATTGCAGTAGAATGAAGCATGTCTAGTCTACGATGCAAACTCCCATTTAGCCTGCTTGAAGCACTGAGGATTCTTTGTGATACCATTGGCTCTAACTAATCAGGATTAAGATGTACAATCTGGCATGTTCCCTTTGATAGTTACCAACTTTTATCGATGCACCATAGAAAACATCATATCTGGATGCATCATGACTTGGTATGGCAACTACTCTGCCCAGGACCGCAAGAAACTGCAGAGAGTTGTGGACACAGATCAGCACATCATGGAAACCAGACTCCCTTCCATTGACTCTGTCCATTTTTGCTGCTTCGTAAAGCAGCCAGATAATCAAAGACCCCTCCCACTCCCGACATTCTCTCTTCCCCCCTCTCCCATCTGGCAGAAGTTACAGAAGCTTGAAAGCACATACAACCAGACTCAAGGACAGCATCTATCCCACTGTTATAAGACTATTGGATGATTCCCTAGTACAATAAAATGGACTCTTGACCTCATAATTTACCTCGTTATGATCTTGCACCTTATTGTCTACCTGCACTGCATATCTCTGTAGCTGTGACACTTTACTCTGCATTCTCTATTGTTTTACCTTGTACTACCTCAATGCACTCTGTAATCAATTGATCTGTATGAATGGTATGGAAGGCAATATTTTTCCCTGTACT
Source organism: Pristis pectinata (assembly GCF_009764475.1). Classification (NCBI taxonomy): domain Eukaryota; kingdom Metazoa; phylum Chordata; class Chondrichthyes; order Rhinopristiformes; family Pristidae; genus Pristis; species Pristis pectinata. The sequence goes on along the minus strand of NC_067416.1, from coordinate 44,045,636 downwards.
TCGGTACAAGTGACAATAATAAACCAATTCCAATCAAATCCAGGTCTGCAAATGATTCACAAGCTTTATACTAGATAATGCCAATAACCATATAAAGAAACATGCCCAGTCTACATTGCAAACACCCATTTGCAGACATTTGTAACCTCTCCCTGCTTCAATCTGAGGTTCCCACCTGCTTTGAGATGACGATTATCATCTTGGTACCTAAGAAAAAACAAAGTAACGTGCCTTAATCTCTACTGCCCGGTGGCTCTGATGTCTAGCAAGAGGCTAGACATATAGCACGTATTAACTCCAGGCTCCCAGACAGTCTCGACCCACTGCAATTTGCCTACCACTGAAACAGATCTACAGCAGACAGCAGACACCATCTCCCTGGCCCTACACTCATCTCTGGAGCATATGGACAGTAAAGACCCCTTATGTTTGACTATTGTTTACTGACCACAGCTCCACCTTCAATACTATAATTCCAAGCAAACTCCTAAACCTGGGACCAAATGCCTAAACCTGGGACTCAACTCCTCCCTTTGCAACAGAATCCTTGGCTTCCTGACCAGCAGACCACAATCAGTGAGGATAGGCAGCAACACCTCCACCATGATTATTCTCAACATTGGTGGCCCACAAGGCTGCGTCCTCAACCCCCTACTCTACTTCCCATACACTAACGACTGGATGGCCAGATTCTGCTCTAACTCCATCTACAGGTTCACAGTGGGTCATATGTCAAATAATGATGGACAGCCAGCACCTCTTTCCCAGAGCACCAATGCTCAGTACAAGAGGGCATGGCTTTAAAGTAATGGGTGGGAAGTTCAAGGGAGATATCAGAGGAAGGTTTTTTACTCAGAAAGTGGTTGGGGCACGGAATGTGCTGCCTGGGGCAGTGGTGGAGGCAGGTACTTTGGTCAAATTCAAGAGATTACTAGATAAGCATATGGAGGAATTTAAAATAGGGGGATATGTGGGAGGAAGGGATTAGATAGTCTTAGACGAGGTTTAAAGTTCGGCACAACATTGTTCTATGATGTCAGAGTACAGGACGGAGACAAAGAGCCCAGAGATATGGTGTCATGACAATAATCTTTCCCTCAATGTCAGCAAAACAGAAGAGCTGGACTTCAGAAAGGGGGTGGTGCACATGCCCCTGTTCACAACAACTGTGCAGAGGTGGAGAGAGTTGAGAGTTTCGAGTAGACTCCTACTCGAAATCGAACATCACCAATAGCCTGTCCAGATCCAACCAGATTGACTCCATGGCCAAGAAAGCACCAAGAAAGCTTCCTCAGGAACTAAAAAAAAATTGGCATGACCCATTTGACACTCACCAACTTTTATAGACCCACCATAGAAAGCATCCTATATGGATGCATCACAGATTGGTCTGGCAGCTGCTCTGCCCATGACTGCAAGAAACTGCAGAGAGTCGTGGACACAGCTCAGCACATCATGGAAAAGAGCCTCCCCTCCATGGACTGTCCACAGTTCTCACTGCCTTGGTAAAGCAGCCAGCATAATCAAAGATCCCACCCACCCTGGTCATTCTCTCTTCTCCAGGCTCAAGAGCAGCTTCTATCCCGCTGTTATAAGACTATTGAATGGTTCGCTGGTATGATAAAATGGACTCTTGACCTCATAATATACCTCATTATGACCTTGCACCTTATTGTTCACCTGCACTGCAGTTTCTCTGTACTATAATACTTCATTCTGCACAGTTATTGTTTTACCTTGTACAACCCCTATGCACTGTTGTAATGAATTGATCTGTACAGATGGCAAGTTTGTCACTCGACCTCAGTACATGTGACAATTTACCAATTTATCATTTGGCCTGTTTGAAGCATTGATGCTTCTTTGTAATACCATTGGTTCTAACTAATTAGGAATAAGATGTACAATCAAATTATTCAGAACCATTACATGCATCAAGTAAGTTACTTTGCAACTAGTTACTTCATTATTTTATTTCAGACAATGGCAGTGGAATGAAACATATTCAGCTTACATTGCAAATGCCAATTTAGCATTTTGGAAGCATTGAGGAAGTTGAACAATCAAATGCAGGTTACGAACATTCAGAACCATTAAATACATAAAGTGAAGTTCTTTGAACCAGTAACTGCGTAGATTTATTTTAGATAATGGCAGTGGAATGAAACGCATCCAGTAAACATTGTAAACATCCTCTTAGCCTGTTTGACGCATTGAAGATTCTTTGTGGTACCGTTGGCTTTAATTAATTAATCAGCGTTAAGCATTAAGACTGAGGTGACAGTGGGGAACACTTCGGGATCAGTAACCATATTTCTATGATTTTTAAACTAGTTATGGAGAGGGACAAAACTTGTCCACAGGTTCAAGTTCTAAATTGGCACAAGATGAACTTTGATGGTATGAGACAGGAGCTTGCAAAGGTTGATTGGAGTAGGTTGTCTGTGGGCAAAGGGACCACAGACAAGTGGGACACTTTTACTGGTGAGACAATGAGAGCTCAAGGACTGCATGTTCCTTTCAGAGTGAAGAGCAAGGGTGGTAGGCTGGCTGGATGATGAGGGACATTGAGGGCCTGGCCAGAGAAAGGAGGTATAGCTCAGGTAAAGGAAGATGGGATCAATTGAGTCCCTGGATGAGTATAAGGGATGCAGAAGTGTACTCAAGAAGGAAATTAGGAGGGCAAAAAGGTGGCATGGAGAACTTTGACAGAGAAGATTAAGGAAAATGGAACTGTGATGTTGTGGCTACAACGAAGACTTGGTTGAGAGGAGGACAGGGACGGCTTAATGTTCCAGGGTTTTGATGTTTCAGAAAAAATAGATAAGGAGGTAAACGGGTGGAGCTGGGGGGGGGGCGGGTGGGGAGTTGCGCAGTTAATCAGGGACAATATCACATCTGCACTCAGAGGGGATATAATGGAGGGCTCATCCACTAAATCCATATGGGTAGAACTCAAAAATAAGGAGGGTGCAATCACTCTGATGGGATTATATGACAGACCCCCCAGTAGGCACCGGGACATTGAGAAACAGATATGCGGGCAGATTAGGGAAAGGCGTAAAAACAATAGTGTTGTTGTAGTGGGTGCATAGACTGGAACCTCTTTGTGCAAGAGGTTTAGACAGGGTAGAATTTGTTAGGTGCTTCCAGGAGGGTTTCTTAAATCAATACGTAGATTGTCCAATTAGAGGAGGGGCCTTACTGGATCTGGTGTTGGGTAACGAGCCTGGCCAGGTGACTGAACTTTCAGTGGGAGAACACTTAGGGGACAGTGACCACAACTCCTTAAGTTTTAAGATAGCTATAGATAAGGATAAGTATGGACCTTGCGGGAGAGTATTAAATTGGAGCAGGGCAAATTATGAGACTATTGAGTTAATTGCGATGAGCTGTTTCTGGGCAAGTTGACAACTGACAAGTGGAGAGTGTTGAAGAACAAATGCACGGAGTTCAGGACAGGTATGTTCCAGTGATAAGGAAGGACAAGGATGGCAAGGTAAGGGAACCTTGGATGATGAGAGAAGTGGTAAATTTAGTCAAGAAGAAAAAGGCAGCAAATGTAAGTTTGAGTAAGCCAAAATCAAACAGAGCCCTTGAGGAATATAAAGAAGCCAGAACAGAACCCATGAAGGGAATTAGGAGAACCAGGAGGGGCCATGAAAAGTCCTTGGCAATTAGGATTAAAGAGAATCCCAAGGCATTCTATACATACATCGAGAGCAAGAAGAGAACTAGGAAACGGGTAGGACCATAAGGATAAAGGACGGAACATGTACTTGGAGGTTATTGAGGTTATTGAGAGAGGCAAGAGATGAGATTGCTGGGGCCTCGACCAAGATCTCCATATCTTCTCTAGCTATAGGCAAGGTCCCAGAGGACTGGTGAGTAGATAATGTCATTCCATTATTCAAAAAGGGAAATAGGGATAATCCTGGAAACTATAAACTGGCAAGTCTCATGTCAGTGGAAGGGAAGCTATTGGATACGATTATTAGAGATAGGATTTATGAGCATTTTGAAAGCTATGCCCTAATTAGGGACAGTCAGCATGGCTATGTGTGGGGAAACTTGTGTCTCACTAACGTGATTGAATTTTTTGAGGAGGAGATGAAGGTAATTAGTGAAGGTAGAGCTGTAGATGTTGTCTACATTGATTTTATTAAGGCATTTAACAAGGTCCCTCATAGGAAGCTCATCCAGAAGATTAAGATGAATGGGATCCATGGGCCAGTTGGATTCAGAATTGCATTGCCCATAGAAGGCAGAGAGTAGTGGTCTATTGGACTGATTCTGGCTGGAGCTCTGTGACCAGTGGTGTTGTGCAGGTTTTTTACACTGGAATGCGCTGTGGTGGTGGAGGCAAATACAATAGAGGCATTCAAGACGCTCTCAGATTCACATGAATGTGCAGGAAATGGAGCGATATGGACATTGAATAGGAGGAAGGCTTCAGAGTTCAGTTTAGGCATCTCATTAGTAATTTAATTAGTTCAGCACAACATCGTGGGCTGAAGGGTCTGTTCCTGTGCTGTACTGTTCTATGTTCTGTGTTCTAAAATCCAAAGAGATTTTCTACGTATATTAAGGGAAAAAGTGTTACTAGGGAGAGGTAGAGC